>NC_141402.1:18780194-19102694 GCF_034619465.1 Leptosomus discolor | reverse complement strand
TTGTATAACTGAAATGTTTTATAATTTTTCTTTCATTTTGATAAAGGAAAGTATTCACATCAGGCAGGTTTCTTACCTACAGTCTCTTTAATGACTGTGACTATCTTTCCCAGTCAAAGTAAACGTATTTTTAAAAGTTCAGGCCTAAGTTTGTTTCCTAAAAATCTATGCCTACTTGTAATATGGAGTTCATATATATTCTTCTAGTATTGCTTGGCCACCTTAAATAAACTTATTTCACTTAACTGTACAAGCCATTTCCTTCTGAAATACAAGTTTTTATGCATTAATCGTTTTTTTGACAAACTTACCAACTCAAAAGACTTTGCAGGACTACAGAAATATTAAATTGTTTGTATTTCACCTGCCAGTATCCCCTTACTATTTCCTATTTAATTCAGGCAACTTCTACCTTTTCCCTCCAGTTTACAAAGTATTTTTTTTTCCAAACTGGCACATTCGAAAATCTTCTAGGACATAAAGACTGAGCTGTATTGTTGTCTGTCAGCTTCCGTAACGGTGACATAAGTACTTTTTTTTCAATATAGGAATCATTTTTGAGTTGTGATATATTTGAGGTTAAACGTTTGTCATCCATAAGCTAGTACATCCCTTTATGTCCTCGGCTATGGTGGACTTTGTTGTACTCACTTTTCGGTCTTTATTCAGCATTAGGTCAGTATTTCTTCTATTTAAGTGACTTGGACGGCAGACTGTCCGTGTTCTCAAACAGGATCTCAGTATCCACAAAGTAAATAATATTGAAGGGAAAAATTTATGGCTAGACCACCTGGAAGGTTCTTTTATTCATCACACCTCCTGAACACTTCTGAAGGTGCTTTCTCAGTTCAGAACTCAAAGTCAGTCTCATTATTTGTCAGCACCCCAAGCTGATGTGACTTTGTCTGCCTTTGCAGACAGCTTTTCCTTAGAACACTGCTGAGGTGTAAGTCTAGTCTCCATGTTTTTACTCAGAAAAACTGTATACAAATCTGGATTTTAACAAAGCATTTAAATGCATCCTCAGCTTCAGTAACTGTTACTTTTATAAGATTCATTTCCTGCATCTCATTTGAGTTCTTCAGTGATTGCTTTCACCCGGGAGGTCACCTGCTTTCCCCAGTACACAGAATCTCATTACTCTTTAATAGACAAAAGGAACTACTGTAGATGTAGCTGCACCTGATCATAAAAAATGGCTCAAAATGACAAGTTTCAGAATATAATTTAGCTTTACAGTGTGCTGCATCTGAATCTGTGCTGTAGGCACACAGGGGCTCAAAGGCATGAGACACTACTGGAGAGCAGTGAATTCTGAAAATCCAGAGTAAGTGCAACGGTGCTCATCAAAGCCATCCTTGTTTACACAGTCTAGATCAGCTGCGAGCTGCAAATCTGTGTAATAGGTGGGATTTTACAGTGCAATCGTGATTTTACTCTCTGAAACTATATGGATGGGCTTTTCCCGTCGGGCGTTCTGTATTGATCTGCCTCCTAAAAAAATACTGAATGTTTTTGTTGGGAAAAGGATGCTTTTTCTTCCATATGTTTTTATTACTTAAGAAGTGTTCTAGTCTAAGGAAGTGTTGTAAATATTTTGTAAATATTTGCAAATGTTGTATGTAAATAAGGAATTTCAATTTCTATGTCCATGTAAAGAATATATCAACTAATGTTTTTAAATGAAAAAAGTATTATTTTAAACTTAGTGAAGTATGCCATTTTTAACAACAGTCAAAACTAGACTACAGCTATGGATGCTCTTGAAAATACTTCTCCATGTGAACAGCTTAACAGATATGAACGTAGCTCCCTTGGGTTCACTTGTGGAATGACAATATTGTTTGCAGAACCTCCAGTTTTTCTCATTAAAACTCAAAGGTGGGAAGTTTCTTTAATTAGCTGGGCAGGAGGGTAACAAAACGATCTCAGCTAGGTGAATAAAAATAACATTTGAATTTCTTTTTTTTTTTTCCCAAGTCTGAATTGGGATGATTCAGTGACTGTGGGTTTTACTGTTTTTTGAAGAGGAAACACGAAATAGTACAAAGACAGGTTAAAGTTCACTTATGTGCTGTTGAGTTACTAAATGTATTGATATTTATTCAGAAAACCTTAAGGCTAATATATTTAGAGTGTTCTTCCTTACATTGTCATGGGTAAAATAAAGTGCTCGAATATGTTCATTTCCTCTAATCTTCAGCCTTTTTATCTTTACAACATGAAAACAATCTTTGCAAATATTACTACTGAACTCAGAAACTTGATGAAATGTGTGAGTTCTCTTACAGAAGGACGTTTACAAAAGTAAGGTCCAGGGCAACCATAATGTAGAACGGTGCGGTGGTGATGGTATGGTTTTCCTGAGACAACTAGCAGCCACATCTCTTTTCCCATACATAAATGGCAGTCAGCAATAGCTAGAAACAAAAGACCCCTCTCTCACTCTCTGAATACAGTGACATTCATTCTCAGAGAAGCAGGGGCAGCTTTTTGAAAGCAGACTTCTTCAGTCCAACAATAACACACAATGAGTTATTGACTTGTTTATATATGGAGCTCTTTTCAGTAACTAACTCTGACTCCCCACAGTCTGGACAAATGATTGATTTCGTTGTTAGAAAAAGAGAAAGCTCTTGCACTAAACTCTGTAGTGCAAACTACTTTTTCCCCATTTGTTCCCCCACTGAATAGGACCTTATTAAAATGCACTTTCCAAAAAATACCTGCAGCTGGCCTTTATAAGCATGTTTTGTATATATAAATAAGTAATTTGTCCCACTCTTTTGTATGGTAACAGACCATTGGAGAATCTTGTCAACATATATATGAAGGTTGAGTGTCATAGGATTTTGGTTAAACAATATTATTTATGTCTACATGCATATAAACATAATTTAAAAAGTATTTACGGTAGCTGTTTGCTATTGGGTTATAAACGCTAACTTTTAAAAGTTAGTAGGCATGATGGTTTTTTATCGAGAAATTCTTACTTCCTTTCGACACCGGTTGTTAAAGTAATACGCCACAGATGTTCTTTTGATACTGTTTTATAAATGGCCAACTAAACAAATATTTGAATGACTATTAAATAATCTTGTAGCTTTTGCATATTGTTATAGTATATAATCTATTATGTTTTATTTTTTGATACACGGTTTATGTTAACTCTTCACATACATACGTGCACAACATTTTATTCTAAAGAAAGTGAGCCTTCTTATGTCCTCTTTTATTGCTATGGGGTTTCTTTCATAAGTAAATAAGTATTTGGTTTCTTTTTTCTAAATTTAAATACTGAAACATATTAATATTACTTAAAAAGATGCTGCATTTGTCCAACAGCTGCGTTGCAGGGACAATTTTTATACAGGAACAATTTTTATACAGCAAAAAAAGGATGCAGAGTTCTACTGAGCCCTGCAATTTGTTAGTTACAAAACATCATGGGCAGTTAAGTGCTCGTTAGAATGCTGCTGAAAGTATGTTTCCAAAGCACTTTGCTAACACATGTAGAAATGTAATGAAGAATGAACAGAGTTACATTACTCCTGATTCTCCAGGTTCTTGCACCTGTGAAGCTGTGTTAGCCATGGCGCACAGAACGTAAAGTACTCGGAGGTCAAATGCGAAACGCCACCGTTTTACTGCAACACGACATAAATCCTGTAGAAAGCCACTCAAGTCAGAAGGAAATAAGGTATCCTATTGCTTGTATCCATGTGAACATTATTTGTGTTTCTTACAGGGTTTAAGGAAGCGTGGATTTTTCATTTGTATAGGTTTCCATGATTGTAAAAAGAAAACTGGGAAAGTGTAAATTGTGGATTTCTAATCTGGAATATCAGCCTTGAAACTTGCCGACTTTGTTATTCTAATCCTGGGAGTTAATCACATCATACCTTGATTTTACAAATTTTTATTCTTTTCATCTTTCGTGCATGAATTTAACTTATTTCCTTTCTTTTCATTCTTAATCTTTAACTTGTTTTCCAAACAAAAATATTTTTGCTTATCATGCTTATTTCCTTTTTCTTTCCTTAATGCAGGTTTCCTGACATAATTTAGCTCCCTTTTGGAGTGCTATCACGGTCAGGCCACCAGTTCCCACCTGTCATTAATCCTGCCCAGGCAGATCTGATTAACAGAATATAACAGAATAATTTATGATATGCTATCAGCAGTGACATTCTGATGTTCACTAAGCCTTGCTAGGACCTAGTTAGAATGACTGAAGATTTAATTTTAAAAAATTCCTAGTGGGTAAGTTGTAAGGGGAAAAAATTAACGAAATGTCTTTGCCCTTTTCCATTTTCATATGCACACCAGGGATTAGCATACTTTTGAAAAAGTTTGTGTAAGCAGAGCAAAGAGGACTTGGAAGGAGTCATATGTTCTATAGAAAACCATGCGCAGAGCAGAAATTTGCTGCAGAAATGAATGCCTGTCTTGTTATCTTTAACTTCTCTGTGTCTTGCTCTGTGCCTTGTAGATGTAGATCAGGAGCTCATAGTGGCATCATTCTTAACTGCTTGTGGAGGGTCGGGGGAGGAAAAGGAAGAGCTATTCTTCTGTGTTGCTTCTGTAGCCTTTTGTGAAGACCCAGAGATCCATAGGATTTTCCTGTGATCTCAACGTACCCATACTTACAATTGACTTGTCCCTCCCCCTGTGTATCTGAATGTCCTGGGACAGGCCCTCAGCTGCAGTGAAGTGATGTCAGCTGAAGTTGGTGGCTTTTTACTCATTTAATTGAGTGACATGCAAACCTGGATTTACGCCTTCTCCACCAAAGCCTTTCAGAAAATCTCTGAACAGCAGCTTTGTACAGCTCTTTAGCTTTTGTTTCTCCTACAGCATCAGGTGTTACACAAGGAGTCAACTAAGGATGATCAGGAACAGATCCTGGTCTTTGAAAGACTTTATGTTGCAGTTATCTCAGTATATTTGTTTTGTTAGACAAGTTGCACTCGTTTGACTGGAGAAACGCGTCTGTTTTCTGTCTGAAATGTAGCCAACACTTTAAATATGTTTTCAATCAGTGCAGTCCCATTCGACAGTGATAAGTGTGATACAAGAACAAAATTAAACGTATGCTGAAAAAACAGGACACCGTGTTTGTGTCTTTCATTTCCATTAAACAGAAATAAAGATGCAGTATGCAAATTTGCAAAGAATTGTGCCTTAAACCAGCTCTTTTGGCTTAAACTTTTGTTTAATTTTTCTTTAAAATGTTTTACTTTATTTATGCATAAGAATGCAGGTCTGTGTATTCTAAAATCCTTACTGGTGCCATAAGAATTTGTCAAAATAAAGTTCCCAGATTCTTTGCAAGTGTCCAGGCATTTTCTCATATTTAGAAGCAGAATTTTAACAACATTTTTTGTCAAATGTAAGGCATGTGCTATATAGTTAACTTGGTTAGCCCTTTGCTCATGCCAGGAAGAAAACATTTCTGTGATAAGGCTAACAGTAATCATCTTTCGCTTTTGCATTTTCTTAAAAGCTTACCCATCTGCTCCCAGTTCTTCTGGTTTTGTTTTCAGCTGTAATTGCTGAAGACCAGTGGGTGTACTAGTGTCAATCAAATGGCCTTGTGACAGCAAGCATATACAGCTGCTTTTTCCTTTCTAGAGATTTCATTTACCACGCTTAGATGAATAGTTTGAGTTGTTTCAAACTCTGGGACAGTAGATGAAGTTCTGGTTTCATTGAAGTTAGTAACTGATCCTCGCATACTGATCCTTCTGACAGGTTTCTAGGGGAAGGCAAAACCACTGTAGAACGCCCACAATTTCCACTAGAAGAGGAAAACGCAGATGTGGGGGCAATCCCTGCCATAGGTAGGGTACAAATATCGTTTAAATAGAACCCCCTCAGTGAGTTGGAGACTGGGAGTTTTAAACAACCCATACAAAAGCAATTGACTACTGTCAAAAGCAGCATGGTCTCAAGTTTTTTTAACCTCATCCCTACTGCATAGAAATTAGACATCGGTTTCCCAACTTTAAAATACCGACCACTGAAAAACATATTTGGGATGTATGAAGTTTTTAGGTTATTAATTCTGAAAGGTGGTTTTTTATAATTATATTGCAAGCCAAGCAAAGCCTAATAACATTTAAAATATGCCTTTTCAAGCTGAAGCAGAATAAAACCCAAATGTACATAAAAATGCTTCTATGAAAATGTATAAGAAAATACCATATCTATTTATATGAAAATGCTTAATATGATTTTTTGATCCATGTGTATGTAATTTGTTATTTTTCATTCTTCAGTTGGAGTTTGCTATTAATGTTCAGAAGGGAAAAATCATTAGATCTTCTTTCAATGATAACAGAGGAATTATATTTAAAGCCAGACAAAGTAAGTGAATTTTATAAAGTAATTTTGTTGACAAATAAGAGGAAAAAAGACCATAAAGACTATACTTGAAGGTCAGAAAAGTTTTTTTTTTGTAGCTGACTTTAAAGCTGATTTTGATCTCCATGTAAAAATGGGGCATTTTTCTACCACTATCCTTCTTAATGACCCATTGATGCAATTGTCAAAAATAATTTTAGGATATAGATTTCTGAATCTTTAGATTTACATCTCTTTTCTGTGGAGTATTTGTGATCCCCAGATGCAAAGGGTAATTTCCCCAACAGAGAGAGCAAAAGCTGTACTAGGCAAGAGCTAACAACTTGATACTTTTCTGTACCTTGGCTTCGGGAACACTCAAAAAAGCCACCAACACCCCTATATATATGTGTGTCCCTAATTTGAACTTAGTCTCTCATTGGCTTACGATTCAGTTCTATTAATAAATTTAACCATGCTAATCAGAAACAACTAAATACCTTGGAAACGCAGTGTCAATACTGACGGGCACAACCCCCCTCAGTCCTTATTAAAGTAAATGAACTTTAAGACGAATGATGGCTTATATGAACAAATTTTTAAAAAATTATTCATATTTTGGAATGTCCCTGGACATATGACATTGGTCACATTGATAACACTGTATCTGTTAAAACCTGAAAATTATTGTAAGTTGTTCAGGTTAGCAAGGTTGGTGACCGATTCTCTCTTTTCTCTGTGAAGACAACTACTGCATTTTCCTCCAAATTTTTGCTTTTTTAATCTTCCTAATTCCATATTGAGTGGGTCTGACACGGACTCTTTAACTTTCTTCTCTTTTCTAGCCCTTTCCGTGTAAAAATACATTGAAGATTAACTTTTAGCTCCAATTAACTCAATGGTCAAACATGAGTAGTGTCATTAGGATTCATTGTTACAATCAAATAATCTTTTTTGTTGACATCTAACATTGATAAAAAAAGAAGCAAAAGTAGCTAGTTCATAGGTCTGTGTGAGAAGCAGGGCTTAGCTATCTGTTCTGCCCCCAAACTGAATTTTGGCAATTGCGTTTTCATTCCTCTTCCCTCATTGTGCCAGAATGGAAACAAATTTCATGACACTTTTGCCTGCACAGACGATTTGTCCCTCATGGCCAGCTTCAGTGCTTTCACTTGCATGATGAAAACAAGTAGTAAAGGCTGTATGTCCTTTCTCCTTATCGCTGCTGCTGTGTTTGAAACAAAGGGAAAAAACCCAGTGGTTGGGTGTTCCCAGTCAAAGGATGAGTGGGAAGCTTGAAATGAAGTAAAAACTCAATATATTCAATACATTCTATGTAACAGCTGTAAATATGTTTCATGTCATGTGTGACTCCAGCACTTGATTTGATCCCACGTAGAGGATGGATTCATCCTTCCTCTAGAGAAAACCTCCTTGCAGTGAGTATGAAAAATTGATCTCATATATTCAATAGAAGTTTTGGCATACGTCTTACTTTTTATCAATTCTGCAACTTTCTAAAGAAACTAGGGATGTTTTCTTCAAATTTTGTTTCCTACATTTTTTATTACCCAATTTCTTTTCCTAGTAAAACAATTTTTAAGAGAGACATAGTATTCAGTTAAGAGTTTAAGTAAATTGTTTGCTTTTGGTAGAACTGTGTTGCTGCCCTAATGAAAAATGCTAAACTCTGTTCTGGTTTTTTTAGGGGAAAAAGTATAGTTTACAATATCAAGATTTAGTAAGCTAATCATGAGATTACGCAGGAAATATTACAATGAAAAACTATTAAATCAAGTATTTTTCTTACAATAGCTCCTGCTGTGAAGTTGACAGTGTATAGTATAAATGAAATATTAACACAAAGTTGATGGCAGATAAAAGTGAAGAAATTTTATCAATGATATTTCATTTTCCTACCAATAACTGGCATTTGACATTAAATTGTTTTCAGTAACACTGCTTTTCCTTGTTACCTACTCATTTCTAACAACTCATATTTCTCTTAAATAAAACAGTCTCACTAAACAACATTTACATGTGGACCTCAACCCTGAGCTCCTTACTTTGGCAGAAATCCTAAACTATCTGCCCGAGGTTGGGATGAAATAGCTTTTCCAGTTCCATATGCTTGGTAATTTTATTGCTGCCTACTGAAAGGCATGTACCAAAATAAAAAGCTTTTAATGACCCATCACTTATTACCAGAAATACGGAGCTACAAACCACTATTTATTATTACTATAACAAAAACACTGCCCAGAACCATCCTTGAAATCTTTAGAAGGCCATGAAAATAAAAAAGGAACAACAAAATTTATATAGATAAAAAGAGATAAATATGTATTAAGTGGGCAAAATATTAATCATCTCTTTGGTTCCAGATGCTTAGGATCTTCCAGTACACATTACACAGTACACAGTTAATTTACAGACACTATATTTTCTGTTTAGAGCTTGCAAATTAATACCCCACACATCCAAATCCACTTGATTTATTTTAATGTTTGCGAACCGTAGGCAATAGCCGTTCAGGTTTTTCACGCATCTTCAGCAGGGTATTTTAACTGTCCTCCTAAAGACTTCTGGCTTTTCACTGAAAAGCATGTAGTGGTGCCAAGTACTGCACCACGCAGTCCTCAAGCACCTGGTACAGGCAAGGTCACACCTGGGTTTGAATGAGTCTGAATCTGGACTCACCACGACGCCTGTGGGCGGCTCTAATCTACCAACAACGCTGAAGCAACTGGGAGGAAGTGAGAAGACACTGTAAGCGGCGCAGTGTGCAGTGGTTGCTGGGTGGAATGTAGTCACCACTCTCTGGTTCGCTTCGATGGAATGATAACATCCATCGCCCAGTGAATGTAGGCCCATTTATTTTGGTTTTTTTTTTGAATAACTCAATCAGTTGTCAATATTTCATGTGTCCTTCGATGTGGATATTAATTTTAATATCACTTGACATTAGCACGAATACCGAGTCAGTAACACTTCCATGTTAAATGATCCAGCTTTATCTTTAAATATTCCTTATTTTTGTAATTCATCTAACTAAAAAATTTCTTCAAAGCGTAGTTCGAATAGAAGATGTTGTATCACATTAGTGGGCATATTAATTATCAACTGTATTATGCAAAATAATGAAATTTAGGTATAGTTAGTCAATCAAAGATTAGATTTTTATTCAGTAACAACTTAGATGTTCACGGTAGGAAACAATGACCAATTGTTTAAGACGACTGGTATCACTCGGGCACATCGTATTTTTCATATTATTGAAGAGGTGCTGAATCTGAGCATTCGCAGCCATAGTAAATCACTAGTTGTGGCACCATCACAGACTTACTCTCGTTTTTTTTTTCTCTTTTCTAATCACCTATTGAATAGTCTTGTTTCTGTTTTACAGTTAAAGTAATAAGGGCCCACGCAATTTCCACTTCTTTCCATCCTTAGCTGTCCTCCTCTGAGATTCTAGAAGGTGAGTGCTGTCAAAGCCATATTTAGAAAGCATTTGGGCATATGGAGATGCAGACAGGTTCAGAATGTGGGTTTTTTTCAAAATCTGGGCAGTATTTCCTCTCTGTTGGGAGTGAAAGTGCTGGAAACTTTCACGAGGAAGTCATTGTTTTGTGGAATTACTTCACTCATTACCTATTAAGAAAAGCCTTCCTTGTGATCCCCGATGCCATTTGTTTTGCCTGGTTTAGAAAATAATTACAGACGCTGAGCTCAGATCCTGGTATAAATCAATACTGAAGTTGTTGAAGCTTGGCTGATCTATACCAGCTGAGGATTTGTTTCACTAAATGTGAACTCTTATTGCTGTTCTTACAATTGTGTATCTCCTGCCCCTTGTTCAGATTTCAATTGACAGGTTCACTGCAAAGTGGCTTAGAGCACTCGCTGATAACATGAGTGGACTCTGGGTAATACAGCATTTAAACTGACAGCTGACTTCACCGTGCCAAGCTAAACAGGAGAGATACTGATAATAGATGGACTTTATGTATAGACATAGTGGAAATAACTGATATTCTTATTTGCTGTGGATTTGCAGTAGGACCAGTAGGCTTTAACTGAAAAATTACCTTACAGAGTTGTCTTGAAACCTATGTACTGTATGATCATAAGCAGTTCATTAGACTCTAAGATATTTTAAACATTGCATTATAAATATTTCCTAGTCCAAGCACAAATGGCACAGTCATCCCTCACCTTGGTGGACAGAGGTTATGGAAGAAGAAAATAGCGTTAGTATAGCAAGAAAAACACGCTTCTCTCATCAGGTGGAATTTTGCAAGGCTGCAACATACAGGGGCCCTCAACTTCCCTCACATCAGTACTGTCACCCTGTAACATGCCAGCCGAGGAGATGACCCTCCTAAATTTTTAACGAGAAAAGTAGCTTATTCTTTGCGTGCACTTTTTTTGCTACGTTGTGTTCATTTACCATTCCCTCACCCAACTCCTGTACAAGTGTCACTTCCATGATGAGTTTTCCTGGAGAATGAGGAGTAAAATGTGTAGGCTCTCTGTGACACAATGAAAGCATGCATTTTTTTCAACTTATGCGTACGTAAGCCTTCTTTTGTGAATAAGACTCATAGGGTCAGATAATGTTTAAAGGGAAAGGCTTTATGTCTCTCAGGCCTGCATGTTTCCACATGGATGCTTCTACACACACACAGATTGAATTATGAACAGACCTATTAATGCTGGGATCACAAAAGGTCAAGTTTTGTCTTCTTTTACCGCTATTCAGAATTGCTTTTGAAAGGGGGGAAAAAAGGGATTTGCAGAAAAAAAGATTCATGATGAAGAATTTTACAGGTCTTTTTTTCCTGTCCTTTAGCAACATCTGGGAGTTGGAAAAAAAAAAATCTTATTATGTAAAATAGTCCAGGGGTATTGTATTACTATATTTTAATATATCTCGCTTGCGTCATTTATAGGGTTACCTTATGGAGTGACCTGCTACCTAAGGAAAAAAAAACATTACAAAGGAACTTGAGCAAAATTTTCCTGCTGCTATAGTGGATACGTTTAACGGAAGAAAAATTGTAAAAATATTCCAATTAAAAAAATTAGATGTTTATTTTTGTGTAATAATAGAAGTCTAGACCCTAAAATATTTTCTCAGGAAAATCTTACGTTGAAGTTGAACTAACCCTTCAGAACTTTCGGTTTATTAATTTGAAAAGTTATATTAAACTTGCATATAGAAGTGGATGTTACAAAGTGCTCTGCCAGATCTCACCATAAGTAATATTTATATTATTTTCACAAATACCTTTGCAAGAGGAAAATCAAATAATATTATTGAAGACATTCTACTGCTGTATTTTCATGTTCTATATGCTGCGATGCAGAGCCATGAAATTAATACATAAAAATATTTTCTCCTATATTTTCTGCAGAAAACATGTTTGAGTAACAGAGAACTGAGACTGAAATAATAACAGATGTTTTTAAGATGGCAAAAGGTTAACAATATACCCTAAAGCTCTGCATTACCTTTGACAACTTTTTACATATATATGTATGCATGTGTGCATGAGGGAGTGCAAATTCTTGCAAGTATGAATCTCTAAAGTATACCACTGGTTACTTTTGGTAATGCTAAAAGTGTGTTACTATGTCTTTATGCTTTGTTTGTATTTGCAAAAAAATTACACAAAATATCCTGAAGTAGAAAAACGTACAAGTGATACAGAATTTTTAAGTGTGATTAGGGCTGGACATTAGTCATAGAAGTTCAGAGAAACCCAAGCAAGCTAGGGAAATGGGAATTACGACACCAAATTAAATGCATTAATAGCAAATGTGATACACATTGGAAAGAATCATTGGCATTATTCACACAATTTAAAAATTGCTGATTCAAAAATTGACTGTTACTTCTCAGTAAAAAAAATTTAAAAAAAAAAAAAATCCTAGGCTGGATTAAATGAGACTAATAAAAGGAAATCAACTCTGACACTGTATAAAAGAAAGAAAATGACAGCAAAATATCGTAATGCTGTTATATAAATACCACAATCTGAAATTTCGTATTACATTTTTTTTCAAAGGAATAGGAAAGAAAGCTACAGTAAAAATACAAATGGCTCAAAGCTTTGTTGTCAAAAGGAGTACAAACATTTTGAGTAAAAAAAAATGAAAAGACTATAGCTCCATTAGGATGCAAATAAAACTGAACATAATAAAATCCCAGTAAGTTATAACTTGCATAAAATAGATGTACCAGATGAGATTCAACAAAAATAAGGCTCATTACACCTTCTTGCTTCGACATAATGAAATTCCAGAATTCATTTTTGCAAGACATCATTGAGTCCTGTATCTTTGTTGTTTGAAAACAAGCAAAAATAAACAGATAATTGTTATATACTACTTCAGAAAATCTAAGTTTGCATGCTATGGGGTAAAAATGTACAAGTCATTAACTTAGTAGGGCCAGTGCTTCCGTAAAGGATGTTTTGTGTCTCTTTCTGTAGCAAAGGTCAATGTCAGAGACTCAGCTGGACTGGACTCGATTGAGCAGTATGTGGCAATGTTCATCTTTTTTAATATGCAGGAATCTGTAGGTCTTGTGTTTTCATAACTGATATCTTTTATCAATAATGGACTAGAATAAGAGATATAATAATCTAGTAATAACGGAGAAGAATCTGTGCTTGAGCTGTTGGAAAACCTTTTCCCTTCAATATTTGTTACAATGTCCTTCAAACAAAAGACAGAATAAATAAACCTGAAAAATCTCACGCAATTCAAGACTTCATGGCTGAGTATGGATTTCTGTATGTACATGCATACTCTGCAGTAAAACAGAATAAGAAAATCATGTGATTGCCCATGCAATACAAAGCTATAACTCTTTAATTGCCATGCACAATCTGTCCCAGTTATTTCTTCTAAGCCATTAAAACTAATGGTATATGTAATCTAATTTTCTTTAAGTTAGATGCACAATTACATATGAAAAATGAAGTGGGGAACACAAATGGAGACAGCTGGAGGCATCAGCTCAAACATACTCTGGTCCCAGTATTTTATTTCTGTTTGTACATGTAAAACGTACGTTTTCAAGTAAGGTACAAAGTTTTATGTTTCCATACTGAAAAATAACTCCGTAACTGTAGTCCTGTGTTTAAATGATATAACCGGTGTATGACTGGTGGGACTTTGCAATTCTGAAACCTGAAAGTTCTGAAACCAAAAGGGTTGAGATAATGTGGGCTGGAAGTATGTCTCTTTTGAGCATCCTGCTGATGTCAGCCCTTTCTGAAGGCTAATTTCATTAGCATTTCTTAATGGTTTACAAAATTTAACATTATGATGGTGATGATTACATAGTTTACATGATCAGCTATTTTTAACAGCTCCAAGAATGTAAATTCTAAACTGTAACTACGCTGTGTCTGTTGAATAGAAACATTTAACCACAGTAATTTTTTTCAAAGGACATGTAAGGGTAATCTTGATTTTTGACTGCATGGCACAGATGATTTTTACTTTATTTAGACCTCTTCTTCTATACCTTCTTGATTTGAGACATTCTCTTGTCCTTCCCAAATTCATAAAGAATATATATCTGGTTCTTATTGTAATGAAAATACGGCATGAAAGAGGTGTATACATATTGAGAATATTTTAATGAAAGCTGGAAGAATATGTGCTAAATACATTCAAACAAGTATGTATAGTTCATACATATAACTTATTTGGAGTTAATGACGTAGTCCTTTTTTATTTTAATGTATGCTATTTACTTGTGAATACAGAGTTTGTAAATTACAAATTCTGGAAATAACAAATGTGGTTTTTTCCAGTTATTAAAGATCATTATAAGTGTATAATTACTGGTGATTTATGTGGCTGTCTATAAGATGCAAAATAAAGGCCAAGGAAAACTGTGTTTATTCCTTGCATTTGCCACTCTTGTACGTGGTTCTGCGTGTGGTTATGTCCCTTTTTCTCGAGAGGCGTAGAAGCATCCCTGTACCTCTGTGTGGGAAACAGGTGGATGTGTAGCAGTTACACACAGGCACTGTGTGTCCTGCCCAACTTGGAACAGTAAAACCCCATCCTTTCTGTAGGCTTGTAAGAAAAACATCTGATAGGTACGACACCAACATGAGCTCTTTCTAGTAACCATCGTAATGTAACCGTCCAGGTGAGGTGGTTGACTGATGAATCGAAGCAGCTGTCCAAGACGACAGAGGTCCTCTCTCCAACCTGCCTCACTATTATAGGCTAAGCAGGAGCAGGTGGTGTCTTTTGTGCCTGTATATATGTGACAGAGCTTCCTACAAACAGAAGCTCATTGCAGGACCTGTACCTGAAGCAGGGTATGTTTCAGTAGTCTTTTTTGGTTTAACAGCTTTTTAAGAAAAATCTTGGCTTCCATTTGGTAAAGCTGTATATACCTGTGTGAATTCTGAAATGTAGCTGCTCAAAAGTGGAATGTTTCTCATCATTTGGGGGAGGAACTTTGAGCTGGTTTGTAATAGTTCTTAACTTGAAGTTGTTAAGAAATGTAGAAATTGCTAATTCATTTCACTTTTTAGTTTTGGAGTAGGCAGAACATATATACACTTAAACTCTTTCTTTGCAGGTTAAAGTCTATGAAATTAAACAGCGCTCCTCAGCAGCTTTTCCTGGAACATCAAAAATGTGAACAGAACTGCTTGAAGTTCTATAGTATTAAAAAGAAAGGATGTTAATAGATCTGGGAAAATACACTTTAAGCTACAAACCTGTTCTAAGCTATACTTGACCTTATCTTAACAAATATTCTAAGAAGTTCTGATCTTTTGTCAGTAGCATATCTGCTTTAGGTGTGGATATAGATATCTGCTTTGACTAGTAGATAGCTGGGTGAGAACTAAAATAATTTAGGATGATTTTTACACAGCAAGGTTTGCTCTACAGTGCCTAAAATACAGAATCTAATAAACTCAAGTGAAGAGAATAGGAGCACTTTGCTGACTTCAGCGGGTTTGGGTCAACTTTAGGAACAGCTGAGAAGCACGTTTGGAACTTGCTGTTAACTCTTTTTCAGCTTAGCCCATCCTGACTTGTTTCAGCAGTTTCATTGCTATAGTGATAACTAAATCTTGTTCCTTGAGCTCTGTTCAAGGTGTAGCTGATGTCTTCTTTCTTTTCTTCTTCACTCTTTCACAGAAGAAAAGTGACTATCCAAGTTTCAGATACTCATTGTTTCCTATAGCACACTGCTGTACTGAGTACTGTGGTCTCATATATCTATGGGAAACTTACAGAATTCTTTGCTACCAGTCAAGAAATCAACTTGCTATATGAGCTATCTTTTCCAGGAAAGCCTGGTTCTAACCCCAGATTTTTTTCCTTTTCATATTATAGCATTTTGCTTTATTATAAACTGTGGTATTTTCAGATTTTGCTTTTGAAAATAGCTTCTCATTTCACATTCCTTTGCCAGAGAAGAAAACAAGAAGTTTTATGCAGGTCAAAGTGTGCTGGTGTCATTTTACAGCTGTTTCTGGCGAAGAACTCTAGAAAGCATGTACAGCTCAGCTGTACATCAGTGGGGAGATATTGCAACGTGCTTTTCCTCCATGCTCCCCTCCAGTACCCAGTAAATATTTGTCTAACCACTGACACATATGGCTATCCACCTTAAATTGTCACTGAATCAAGCATTGTATATGTTCAGACTGACTCTTAATTAAATCATATATGACCAAACTATACTGCGGTAAAGAAGCATATTCTGTGGTTTAAAAAAAAGACTGAGATGAACACCGAGTACAAGACACAATGCATTCTTGTCATAAGTGCTGTGCAGCGCAATCTGCTTTAATCCTTCTGTGCTTGCACTCACAGGTTAGGTCATTCTTAAGTGCCAGTGCTTGCTTCTGTGGAATGCCAAGATGATATGTCATACGTCTACAGGGAATATAGGTCCTGGTTCGCAGACTAAGGTTGTTTAGCTCTGATCTGAATACAAGGTATTTTCTTTTTTATGACAGTAAAGAATAGTTATAGCTGCATACATACAGAAATGTTAAAAATTATACATGTCAGTGCATTCTGCTGTTTTAGGTGAATTCCAAACACCCAGGTGTCACCTGATAGTATAGTAACATTTTTTAGCTGTTTGAAAGACCAAAGCTTGCTACACATCAAGAGGTGGCATTATTTCATTGATGAAATTATGAATTGACTATACATTTTGATTAGTGTTTCCCACAAATGGTCTGATTCTCCTCATAGATTACAGGTGAAAAGTTCAACTTGGAGCATAGAGCTGAAAGAACCTATACTTTTAGTTAAAAGCTGAGTTCAGTCTTTGTAATTTTTTAATTACTTAGATGAAACACAGATATGCACATGTAAATGTGTGTGTATATGTTAGTGTGTGGTATGTGCTTATTTAAAACAATGAACAAGACATTCTCTGCATCCCACTTTCATACTTTTCCAGTTCTTAAATGTTAGAAGTTTGTAAACTGCTCTTTGGGCTTGAATTTTCACTTTATTCTTTAGAGATAAAAATTATGGCTGGTCTGTGTATCTGTTTTGAGCTGTATTGCGCCAAGCATAGAAAATTTCTGTTGCACCAGTTCTAGGTCACTTCAGTGTGCTCACAGCACTGAGAATTGAATAAAGATCCATGAGAACTGGAAGCCATAGATGGCAGCTTCTGTATTGATTCATAACACCTAGGTGAACTGGTTTACTTGAGCTGATAGAAGTTAATATTTCTTTTTTTTAAAAAAAAGACTTTGATCTTGAACTAGTTGTGATTTACATACAAACCTTTTTTTCAGTGAACTATCCAAATCTGGCCCTTAAACAAGTTTTACTTTAAACTAATTTGTTCTGTAAAAATAGGATCGAACACATAGGATTAGGGATGTTTTAAAGACTGTGTTAAGTATTTAAATTTTCTTGTGAATCAAAAAGAACACTGAAAAATATCTGGCTTTTTGTTCTTGTACCATGTGGTCATTAAAAAAATAGATAATAGTCTAAATCTTTTCTGAACGGATTAATATCTGTCTAGCAATAAATACATTCCCTTTTATCTACTTTTGTTTTTCCTGGGTGCTGTAATATGAAGGGGAAATAAAGATGTAGAAAGGGAAGTTAAATTGGTGAGAATGAACAAATATTTGTTTCCCTTCTCTTAAAAGAATAATCTTATTAACCTTAATGATAAAGGTTATAGAGCTCTCTGTATGCGGACTGTGGTAGCAATGACATAGTCAGGTTTGACTCCAGTGGTTTGCTTCAAGCTCTCCAAAAGTCTTCAGCACAGAGTTTTTTAAAAGCTGATCTTTTGCATTCGTTATGCAAATGTCCGTAAACCACAGCTTCATCTTTCTTTTATTACCTCCGGCTTTTGAGTTGTTATGGTGCGCACTGTTTCTCTGCACCTGGGTGAAGAGTTGTTCTGGCTGTGACGGAGGCAATGGGTACCGCTCGGTGGGTCTTGGTGCAACGCCTGCTGTGAGCCTTGGCAGGGCTTCTAACAGTTGGTTTAGTGGTGCTGGGAGGAGCTCGTGTGGGCCCTGTGTGTTGTCCAGTAGCATCACCCATTGGCTTCAGGTTTGGCAGCTGGCATGAACTTCAGAGAGCCTTTGTTCCACTGTACCATGGCATCTCAAGGCAATGTAGTAATCCTTGAGGGCAATATCAATAGCCTCTTCAGAAAAGCCAATGACTACTCACTCAGCCTTTTGGAAAGGAAAGACTTCTCTAAAAGTGTGTGACATTAGTTGTTTTTTTTTTAATGTCATCCCTGTGACTAAATTAATCATTAATTCCACTACTTGCTTTACTTATTCTGACATCTATTGCTCTGTTTATCTTCTTGTAGGAAACTGTAGCAATGCATTCTCTTCATTGCTTAGAATAAAGAATGAAAAAGATGTCTTTCAATTAATGTTCAGTTCACAGGAGCAGTGATCTTTATTTTAATTTTTTTAGCAGTAGATCATAAAGTACAAATTGTTGTTACTTCTCTGTTAAGACCTGTTTGCTGCGATCCAAGTCTGACACTGTATTTTGATTGTCCTTTACTTCTAGAAGGGTTAAAGGATTGGATCAAAGGGAAGTTTTCAGCCGTGACAGACATGAAGAACTTCTGCCCTCATTGCTTAGGTGTTTTGTCAGGATTTCCTCCTTAACTTCACTTCAAGCTCTGTTAACAGCATGTTCTAGTGCTGGCCACTTGCCCCTTTCCACCATCCACAGGTTGCAAAGGGTGAAAGGCCCTTTTTATTGAAACCAAATTTGTTGTGAGAAAATAGGATTGTCCTTCATATTTTTCCTTATCGGGTGTCAGGGTCAGGTGGTATGGGCAGTATCTTCCCTCTGGAGATGTTCCTCTGGGTTGTTTGGTCTCAGCTGCAGAAGATCCTGCATAACGAGTCTGAAGGCTGAGCACCTTTGCTTTTCAGCCAGAGCACTTTCAAACTCCATGAGGTGTGCTAGACTGAGGTGGGGTTATGACTATTGTTTGTGAAGTGATGTGAAATAAAACCACCCTTGCTGTCCTCGCAGGGCGCAGACAACTGAAATGCTTTGTTTCCCATTTTGGTACGCTTTTTGAAGTAAGAAAAAAGGGAGTGCAAAGAGTGAGCATTGCAGTAACAAAAGTCAGTGCTGTACACAGTGGTAATCCTTACCTATGTAACACCTAAAAAGGTGTCAGCATTTATATGCTGATATATGAAGCTCAGTGCTCATATAAGGAAAGCTCTGTGTTGGCCTTGCATTGCTTCAGTCGTTGTGCTGAAAACACCGTTACGAAGTCTTTTCAGAAGAAAAAGAAATAGTTGCTCTGAGCCTAAACTATGAAGTACAGCAGTTAAAATCTGTGAAATATCTGATGGACTTAAGGAATGTTAGGCTTTGTGTAACAGATACTTCAGAAAATGTGTGTTTGTTATGCAGGCTATCTTATAAACAAGAAGCCTCTTTATATTTGGTATTATTTCATTCAGGAGTATAGTACTTTGTAAATGAACCAAATAAGATGATTTTAATGCCACTTTTTGCCTTCAATAGCAATAGCTATGGAGTTTTCAGAACCCTCCTTACTTTCTTTTAAGGCAAAAAGTGACAGAGACGTGGCGGGAGTTTCATAGACAGTGTCTATGGCTAGCAAATACTGTGCCACATAGGCTCTAGGGAGCAAAGGAGTGAATGCTGATGGTTCTGCAACCATCTAAATGCAGTTTGGTAGGTTTTGCTTGACTGGCGGGCATGTGGGCTGCAGACCGAATGCTTTGTTGGGGGTTGGAGAACACCAGATGTGTTGCTGCAACGCAATGTTCTGCTTAGCTTCATACAAAGGAATCCAGTTCCGTGTTCCAAGCCTGTGGGGTGAAATGGAGTGTGGGAAGTGGGGATGGCTCGGAGATCTGCCTCAAAGGTGATTCTCTAGAGCCAAATTGCTAGTGTAGTTGCATCCAAATGATTACTGAGAACTGATTGTTGTTTTATTTTGCATCTTTAACTTGCACATATTTGTTTTTCAGGTGTATGAAGGTGACAGGCACACGGGAAGTACTACTTTATTAATGAAAAATAACTGGGAAATTACTCTGAGAATCAATCCAGAGCTTTTATGAAAAGAAGTAAGTAAATGAACACTTTTTAATTCAAGTATTAGATTGTTCAGAATTAAATGATAGTAGGTTTTTACTCAGAAAAATTTGGCTTTTACAGCTTTGGTGACCACTAGGATTACCACAGGGGATCAATATGTGGGGCCTTTCCTACATCAGAGCGGTAGCAATATCCCTTGTGCAACTGGACACTTGCTGGGTAGACACATGACTTGCTGTGCTCAGACATCTGAGATAGTCATGACGCTGATCCGCAGGAAAAATTCTCAGAGGACAAGTGACAACAGAACTCAACCCCTGGTATGAGCTTATGCTGGCGTTTCTACTCCATAGGTAGTTAATGAACATAATGGGCTTAGCTTCTATCAATGTGACTTCGAGTGAGAGAGCAGCTGATTTATCTCCTGCCATGTTATCTTAGCTCATTCCTTACATAGCCAGCATAGTTTTTGGTGAAAACATGTACAAAATCTCTTTATTCCTTGTCTAACCACGTGGTCATATAATATCACTTTGTTAATTAATTTGAATTTTGTATCCAGGTCAGCATGTTTAGTTTTGAAAATGATCGCATTTTCTTTTGTGCCCCTTCTGGCAACTGCTTCTGTAAAAGTGACAAATGATTTACGCTTTTGTGCTAACTATAATGCTTTCTTCCGAACTGATGGGAAAATTAACTTTTAGGGTAGTTCTGATAGTACTGCCTATCCTGTAGGAAAACTCTCATGCAGAGAGGTCTTTAAACTACAGATTCATTGTCAGTACAGTCACAAAGTTGGTCAGACTGCAGTTTCTGTGTAAATTTCCGTATTTTCTGTAAGTGGGTGTCTACCCTTGATCTAGAGTTCATTGTTATATCTGTACAATAGTATGGCTCCACGGAAGCCTGGTAGAATCCTCTACCAAGCTGATCTATGCTCAAGTACCACTATGAAAAAATAGATTTAATGGATCTGTTAAAGAATTAAAATTTGAGTCAAATTGCTCTGGCACCACTGAAATACCATCATCCATAAAAGCTAGTGATCATTCTTGTTATGTGCTGAAAACTCATCTGCTTTGAAAGCAGCTGGTAGAAGCTGGCTCTGTTCCTGGAGCTCTTTATTGAAAATCTCTTTAAGCTAGTGAGAAATTTCTCTCTTCTTTCCGAGAGAGTGTTTTTCAGTCATGATAATTTCTGGCAAACCACAAAAAATTGTCCAAAATTTATTTTTAAATTGCATTCAGGGCTATATCCAAGTTCCTATATAAACTAGTTTTGAATGTAATTTTTATCAGTAGTTCTGTTTCATACAGCATTCTTCTTCAGAATTAGGTATCTATAGGAATATTTATTTTAGCCAGGTCAAAATTCTGACTCCAGCTGACAAGCCCAGGTAAACTGAAAACGGACATGTGAGACTTCTTACATCAATTAGCATGAACAAAGTACACAGAATGAGATCTCTTGGGAGGGAAAAATAATAAGCACGTACATGAAGATGTTTGAAAGCAGCTTCTTGCTGAGTTCAACAAATACGCAGTAACATCAGAAAGAACATGTAGCTGCTACTTTTAAAATATTCCATTTGTCTGTGATGTCTTGTACTCTTCATCCCTTCCCCAATGGGGCTTTTTGTTTCGTTCTGCTTGTTTTGTTTCTGGAAGAACGCTTCTACCCAGTAGAGATCCAGGGACAGATTGACACAGTGTTTTTGTAGATTTGTTGATTAGGCTTGCCATAGTTTGAGTAAATGAAACTTCTTCTGTTACATGACTGGCTTATGTAGTTTAATATTATTTCTCTAAATTAAGATTAACCATTGAGAACTTCACCACTAGTGCTCTTTATGTCCAAAGTTGACGGAAGAAGCACCCATCTGAGGTGAAATAACTCCATTCACAAATTATGCCTTTATATTTTATTTGTGAATAGGCTAATCCAAGAACTGCTTCAAGGGATTATTCTGTGAAAATACATATCTGTCAAATACAATTTGTCTAATCCAAATGTGTTTCTTATCTTTCAATGTTCCACTGTTCAGTTTCTGTCACTGTTCTTCCCTTTGCAGCACAGTTCCTGCTATGGTGTTTTAGTAAGACTTTCACTAGAGAAATTCTTAGACTTTGCCACTGTTAGTATCAATTCTGACCTATCAGTACTGGAAACAGTGGCAGTTATTCTTGCAAGCCATTAGTGTCAGGCTTGTTTTAAGTAGATCTGCTCAAAGTCACGTTGCGTGACATGCAGCGTTACGCACCAGATTGCTACTGCTACTGATTGCCAACAGCATCTGGGTTTGCTAGGGCTGGGAATGATGTTAAGGTTTGCATGCTTAGACAAACCGGTTTCACACTGAACAGAAAGCCACCAAGAGCTCTCAAACGCCTATCATATCTCAGCTGAAGGGTAGTGATAAATAGCTTAGACTATTAAATCTTAAATTACTGTCTTTTTGGGTAGAGTACATGAAGACCTACATGGTGTGCCTATGATGTGAAATTGCTCAGGGATGTTTATGACTAAAGATACCGTTCGTATGCTTTAAGATGCTATTCATCGTTCTCAGATGCTCAAATTGGAGACCAGAAAACCAAGAAAGATGGCTGTGCTCAGAATTCTGCCCAGTGATTCCTATATAAGTCTCAGTATCTACTTGATGTACAATCTTTCCCTTGGAAAGATACCAGTCGCTTTACAGCTTTGTGTATCAAAGAATCCATCGTATTACTATGCAATTATTTAAAAAAAAACCCAAATAAATACATGCTGCTTTGTTTTTCAAATTATGCCTGATTTGTTCTACTTTTGCCTGCTAGATTAAACATTCCTTTATACTGGAAGTCAATGCGCCCCTCGATGTCAATGAAACCCATGTTATTGTAGATGAATGATCCCACAATTGTACTGTAGGGGTCTCTGGCAATGGAACCCCTTGTTTCTCTTGTTGAAACAACAGGGATTGCTACCTATAAGCCCTTTTGTTCCTGGAATCTGTGAGTTGATTAAAGTTCAAACGAAAGATTATTTATTTATTTCCTCCACACATAAAAGGCACATAAAACAAGTTGTAAAAACAAAAAAGGACCCCTATGATCTTATTTACACTTTGATCTTTTCTTGATGGTTTCTTGAAGTTCATGTCAGCTTCTTTACTATTCCGTATGTAACATGCCCTACCTTTCCCTGTAAATTTCCTTGCTGGTCTATTTGCTTTTATTGGCATACCCTTGATTTCCCCTCACTGTTCGTGCAAACTAGTGTTCCTTTTTTTTTAGCCTTTCAACGCTTAGCATCTTCAATCCTAGATTCACAGTGGAAAAAGTAAGCATTGTCTAGCAGGGAGACAAGGAGGCATTTAGCAATCCCACACCTCCTCCCACTGGGGAGTTTTCTCCTCCCATATGTATCATTGGGAAATCTCTTATTTCTCCCTCCTCTTCACCTCTTTTCAGTCACCTTGTTCAGGAATACAATAATGAAATGGATATGCCTCTGGAGGTTTAGGTGACCTGCTTGGCATTCCAGTCTTCAGCTCGGGTCTTGGTGCCAATCTTGGTAAGCTACCTGCTAGGGTTAAGGGAACCTGTTTTCATTCCCAGCTCAGTCAAGGTATGTAAGGGTTGCAGACCTCTGCCCAAAAGTGCTGGCTGGTAAAGCTTGTGTCCTCGTGCTCACTGGTTCCAAAATTCCAGAGAGGTTTGTCAAGACCTCTGTTATCTGTTACTGCTTAAACATGATGATCAGGATTTTCACGGTCCCATCTTTGGGCCTGTGGCCCCCACTAGAGATGTTTCACACTTCAAATGTTGGTGAAATGATTTCTAATTGAAGTCACGTTGATTACAATTATGGAAGAAGTCCAGCTATTATGGTAGATCTTTCTTATGCAGCTGGGTTGTTTTGTTGCTTAGCACCAGCTATACCTATAGATACTGTCTAGATTTCTCACCTGCTTTTTTCCTGACTCATTTAAACCTAAATAGAAGTACTTTGTTTTCCCCTTAGCCTTGCATCTCTAAGAATTAATCTGTCAAAATCTTGACATGAGAAGGTGTATTTTTCTGCCTTTCCTGTTTCTTAAATAGTTTGTTTGTTGCTGAGACATCTGTAGGGATGGCTATCTCCATGTCAAAATGTGTTACAGGATGCATTAGAGCATGCTGTGAGTTTCCTGAAGGGGGAACTTAAATGGTGTCAGATAAGCTCAACTGGTGGAAAGATGAGGAAGGATGAGGCACGGATGTGCTGTGCATGGATACTTCAAAAAAGCTCCTTATTACTCGATAATAAGATATATTGGCAACCATGACTGTGGCCTCGTATTTAATGTGTGGCACAGTTATTTCATTACTCCAATGTTTTCATTATAATCAAAATGTAATTAATATTTTTATGGAAAATACATTTTTGCACAGAAATTCATGCTACCATCCTCCTTATTTAAGAGACTCATTGCTAGTTGTGTTTTACTCTGTTAATAGCAATGAAATACCTAATATAAGCTAGTAGTCTAAGCAGTTTATGTTCTCAATGGAGAGAGACAGATAATGACGCAAGATGTCTTGTTTAATCTGAAAACCAGTGTGAATTGCCCCAGGTAGGTGCCTATCTCATCCTATAGATTACAGAAAAATCCTAAACAACTTGTTTTGCTTAGAATAGAATACTTAACTTTTAAAATCTCTTTTCTTCTAAATGAAGCAAGAACTCCTATTAAACTGGTGGCTGAAATAGTTGTAGTGATTAGTGAAACTTAGATTGTCATGCCTCCATTCCTTCTGTGAATGGATGGAGGAAAATTACCTACCCACAGTTTTTTTACTTTATCTTCTCCTATATATATCTCTCTCATGTAAATTAGTGGTTCAACTAAACTTAGAAATATATTTATAGAGAAACTCAGATTTCAAATAATAAAATGCATTTTTTCATCTTGCTACAGACTGTCGAATAAGCATGTAAGATTAAGTGAGCAATAAATGTAACTTCAGCTATTAGGGTTTTATCTTTATCTTTCCATGAGTAATTGTTAGATACTTCAAAGATTGATTTGAACAGATTAATATTCATTAATTCATAGGTATCAGAATACCCAAGGCAATTGTTATAACAGTCTGGAAAACACTGGTGTCTAGTGTTCACCCTCCAGATTTAGTTTTCCACCGTCATGTAGCTGGACTATTTAAAAATATGGACACCTATACACACACGTGTGTGTATATATATCTATATATCCCCCACCCACTTTCTTGAGCTCAAATGAGCGCTTTAATATAAGTTCTGTATCACTTCTATCTGTTGTTCTACCTAACCATCCTTCCCCTTCCTTAGTGTTCATTCCTGGTGTGCCTCTGCTGGGTGTGGTGAGGAGGCAATGGAATGAAGTGGTAAGAAGGAGTGTGAGTAGGTAAGATGGCATACGTATGCTTCTTCCAGCGACAAATCTAAGCAGCCCCTATCCTTGGCACTTCATGCACATATTGCTGCCTGCTCTCTCTTATTTTAAGAAAAAAAAAAGCCTCAAAGGATCCGTTTTCTAGCCTGATGAACTCCTTGGCTAACAAAACAGTTAGAAAGGAAAGACGTGAAGGTTTTGGAACAAATCCGAGAGTACGCAGAGCAGAAGGCGGGGACGACAGCTTGCACCGGGCCTGTGACCGGAGAAACCCGAGGTGTCTAACCACGCCTCAGGAGTCAGCAGTGCTCGCAGAGCAATCGCTTTTCAGTCAAAGACCGCGGCAGAAGGAAGAGGACCCAAGATTCAGAACCGTCTTGAGGGGGACGAGATGGCCAACCGCCCCTCCGCGCTGCGCG
Organism: Leptosomus discolor; assembly: GCF_034619465.1. NCBI lineage: Eukaryota > Metazoa > Chordata > Aves > Leptosomiformes > Leptosomidae > Leptosomus > Leptosomus discolor. Next base: position 19,076,930 of record NC_141402.1, on the reverse strand, counting down.
CTCCATGCGCCGCTGGGCGGGTGAGGCCTGCGAGTGCAGAGCCCCCTGCAACGGCGCCACGGGTCCGCTCCCGACAGGGGCCCGGCGACCCGGGCCTGCTGGGCGCTGGCCCAGGCCGCTCCGGGCAGGGCACGTCAGGAGGCGCGGCTGGAACGCGCGAAAGGAGGCTTGCGACGTTCCTGCCGAGCCACGGGTCGCCCGGGGCTCGGCGGGCCGCGGGCAGGGCTCCGTCGGGACCGGGGCCGGGGCCGGGGCCGGGGCCGGCTCGGCGCGATCGCCGCCGCCCTCCCGCGGGCCGCCCCGCGCCGCGGCCTGCGCTGGCTGGCGGTCCTGCCGCGCCCCCTGCCGGCCGCCCGCCGCCTCGGCCGCGCTGCCGCCGCCCGGGCTCGCCTCGCCGCGCGGCGGGGGCGACCGGCCGGTGGCGGCGGTCGCCACCGCCCGGGCGCGAGAGCGCTCGGCTCTGCGGCCGAGGCCTCGTCGCTTAACGGGCCTCAGACCGTCGGGCCTCCGTCTTCCCGCTCGGCTTTTTCAGGAGAGCGGGCAAGAAATTACAACTCCACTTTTATTGAAGGGGGGGCGGAATTAAAAATTTGGGTTTTGTAGAGACTACAAGTAGGGGCTAAGTGTTTGTGACTGTCAGCAATATCTTGCTGTCAAACTATCACAAGGGGAAGTTTGATAACCACCAGGTAAAAGCCCTTTGATTTTTATTTTAAATTCCAATAAAATTTTAGAGGTCTTGTTTGAGGCAGGATTGTTTGTGGAATATGACATCTCTGTCTTAATGCCTTGTCATAGTTCTTGATGTCTGCCTGTCAGCACAGCAAGAGGGATTTTTTCATGTCTGAGTAGTCACCTTAATGATAGCAGATGGAAACACCGCGGGGGGCCCAAGCCCATCACACTGTCATTGTCACAGGCTGCCCTGACCCGTTTCCACTCCTCTATTTTTTTGTCCCTTTTTAAAGGAGAAATGGATGGTAATTGAAAAGGATCTTAAGCAAGACTTACGAAGCTGCAGACATGAGTCCCCGCTATCTCTCTCTGTTTTCACAAATAAAGTCTTAACCTCTTAAGCACCAATAAGGGTAGAGAGAAGGCTAAATTGGTAAAGCTTCATAAAGATTGGCCTGCTAAAGCTTTTCCTTTTGCCTCCTCAGGATCCATCCAAGCTGTGTTAAATCCTCATCACGGTTGGTGGGTGTTTAATTCCTTAGATATATGCTTTTTTGCATAGAATTATTGACTTCCTGAGGAAAAATGTATATGCACCGTCAATTCATTGCTGGGCTATGTGTTTTGGTCGTGTTGAAGTCTCAAGAAGCTACGTACATTGACAGGAAACTTCTAGAGCCATGTCTAAAACTGGCTGTGAAGACTCATCAATTTGCAGTTTCTGTTAGCATTTTAGGTTTATTTCTTATTGAGAATCTGTAATCTGATTTACAAAAATTATGTTAATTTACCATTAGAATTTAGGGTTTCGTTTTGTAATTATTTTTTTCATTAAAAAAACTCCTTAAAATCATTATAACTTTAAGAAAATATGTCAATGGAGTAGTGAAAGAAAATTTTAGTTACAGGCTATTGTTTAATATCACATAATACTGAAATATCCTTCATATCCCTAGAGGAAAAATCAAAAGCGATCAGTATTACTGGATCATAAGTAAACTTCGGAAAGCTAGGACTGATGTTTTATAGAAAAAGTATGAGTTCTGAAGTGTCAAAAAAGATTTGTATGTGGATTTGAATGTCCTTTCTGCCATACAGAAAAAATGTTCTTTTTCCTATTTTAAATGTTAGAATAGGTTTGAGCTATCTCTTTTTTTTTTTTTTTCCCAAACACTTTTTGTAATTGTAGTTTCTTAAATGTATGTTTTATCAGCCTCAAAACTATTCAACCACACTTTGGCTGGAATATATAAAATGTGTTCTTAAGATAGCATCATATATCCATCATCTCCATTGTTACGCAGAAACTAAAAAAAGAAAAAGCAGCAAAGCTAGGTTAATTTCTTGAAGTCCTGGATGAAAACAAGCTCAGGATGCAGAAGACAGGTAAAAAACTTTGTAGAGTATTCGATTTAAATGAGAATGGCACACTATGAGAATTAAACACGAGACACTTGCTGTTTGTGGTTGTTTGGTTTTTTTTAGAATCACCTTGAAATGCTTAAATCTGATTAAATTAAATGTACTAAATGACCATTCACTCTTGAAAAAGCTACTAGGCACCTGCCTAAATCCTTAAGCGATGAGTTACCTTTAAAATCTGGCTGTGATCTGGATGTTTGCACCAGTGATCAAGCTAATTGATTTTTAAAAATGCCTGTGCTAAATCTATGTTCACTAATACTCTAGGTAAGTTCAGAATCAACAAAAATTGGAAAATAACCTAAAAATTACTCGGTGACAAATCTTCCAGTCGTTGTTCAGAAAAAGTTCTAACCGAAACATATTATTCCTTTTATTTTACTTTCTTGTGTGATATAAGCAAAATTGACTGTGTTTCATATACCAGAAAAGGATTGCTTTGGCTGTCCTTACACCCATACTGAAATGACCACCTTGAAACCAACAAAATACACTAGTTCAACATTTAATGGAAAACAGAAGGTGGACTGTTACATAATTATTAATAACGAACAGTTATAGTAGTCTGATTTCAAAAGCAGCTTTGCTCTTCCCTCTCCTGCCTGCCTCCCCCCATCAACTGTTGATGGATTTCCTTAGGAGGACAGTAATGTATTGTGCAAATAATGTGTGTTTCATTTCATACATCTTATAAATTTTTATCTTGTGTATTTTGGTGTGTGTTTCTTTTACTGTGTTATGGTTATATTTCAATCAATGAAATAATTCTTACTAAAAGGTCAAACTGACAACAATACTGGCTAATTTCAGCAGTGTTAATTATAAGTGGGTTTGTTTGGTTTTTAAGCTGAGCTGCCTTCTCAATAGCCCTGCAGTAAAACCCAAACATATCAATAAACCCAGATGAAAGTATTTAAAACCAATCAAAAATCCTCCTCCCCCCTGAAAAACCAAGAAGCCCACAAACAGTTAACCTTGATTTCTGATTATCTGCCTGAAATACCCAGATCGACAACAGTAAAATAAATGCCAGCGCAGTGGCAACCATTTATGCACAACATACTATAAAATGTACACAGTAGATAATGTTGAAGGAAAAGACAAATTTTATTCAGATAAACTTGAAAAATACTTACCCTAGCTGTGACTTGTCTTAAAAATTCACTGATTATCTTCAGATACAAGTCACAATATCCTTTAATAAAAAGAGAAGACTTTGATCCTACTTTTGTTTTCCAACAGATTGAATGATTTTAGATGTGTAACTATATAATAGGTCACCTAAAAGAACTGTCTTCAATAGATATTTTATCATTGTAGTTCAGGTAAATAATATTAAAATATGCATAATTTCCTAACATTTTATTTAAAGACTCTTATAATACTTATAAATCATGAATAGTAACCAACCATCACCTTTGTCATCAGTGTAAAGACAATCATACAGTTCAAATATCTTTTTCCGAACAGTTCTTATTTGTGCCGGTATAAAATCTAGTACTAAGATGCCAATCATGTTGAATTATTTCCTGTAATCTATAGGTTAAAAAAAAAAAAAGACAAAAAGCTGGTTGCTGCGAGAGTTAGTATCTGAGTTGGAGGTACCTGAACTAATATCAGCAAGCGGGTTTTAGGTTGTGAGTTTTCTGTCCAACATATAAAAAAGCAATACGGGTGTTAGCTTTTCCTTTCTTAATTCACTCTGCAGAATTCACCGCTATGTTTGCGGGCTCTGTGTATATAGTCTCATAACTGACTTTGCAGCCGTTTGGTTTTACTCAAAGGTCAGCTTTGATGTTATTTCTATTTCCAGGTCTCCCTTAAATCATGTTATGAGGTTGACCTTTGACAGAGCAACTGCAGCTGAAAACAGTGGTGTTAGTTTGTTTATAAACACTAGAATTCAGAAAAGTTTTATCTGCTGATTGGATGTGACAAGTGCATTAATTCCTGCTTTGTCAAAGTTCTCTGATATAATAAAATAATTGGGCTTAGAGAAAGAGTGGGGGAAAGACTTAAAAAAAAAAAAAAAATTACATTGGAAAGCTAGCCTTGTGAATCCCCCTAGAAATGTGCTGATTGATAACAATGTAGCACATTATCACCATTTTTTTTGGTGGTTTCAGTAGGTATAAAAAAATCAGTTAATTTATTACATCCTTCTTAAACAGGATGTGTCCCACAGTGAATAGGAATACTATCTCTATTCCTGCCTGTGAAAGTTTAATAGGTTATTTCCATTCAGTGCCTACTGGAAATTTTTTTTCAAAAACCAACAACACTCGTTTTTGACACTTGCTACAATGTATCTTAAGTAAAAATTGCCAATATGCTAAAAGAGAAGCTGCTTAGGTTTCTTAGTGCCTTATGGGCACTTTTGTCCTTTGTATAATCTTGACCCTGTAAGTGCTTGCACATCCAAGTTCCAAGTAGTCAACATCCAACATACCAGTAGCACTGTTCAGTTTCAGCAGAACGCTTATGTGGTCAGAGCAGGCAGATGTAAATATACATGTCTGGCAGAATTGGGATCTATATTTCTATTATTACATGTACATATTGATTGTTAAGTACTAGCCAAGACAGTTATATACAACAATAATAGGCTGAACTTACCTTTCTCAAGTCCTTCATTGCTATTGCTGGCTGGCTTTCTGAAGGATAGTTGGGGTTTGTACAGGCAACTTCTGGTTTCATACGGTTGTTTAACATAAGGCCCACATGCACCTACCAGTAGTCACGGTGTTTGTCGGTCGTAGTCGTCTCCATCTTCGCTGAGGTGCCGTAAGGTTTGTGGCGCTTCACTGTGAAGGCACAGCTTTTCCTGCTCATGTGTGTGGGTACAGAATCCACGTTGCTTCCACAATGATGAAAACCTCAGGAATGTATCTGTCAGGGTGAACTTTATTTCTTCCTATAGTGCTATGGGATAACATTAACTTTTCACAGGGAAACGGTAGAAACTCCAGGAAGTGGAATGTGTACCACTTGATGTGGGTTACAAATACTGAGGGGCAAACCTGGCTGTCAGTGAAGTTCATGGCAAAATTCCAAGCCTGCAGGAAACCTTGTATTCCCCTGGCCACACAGTGCCAGAAAACTGGTTAGCCCTCATTATCTTCCCTTCTAGAGCCTGCAGTTTGGAGGACACGTTAGAAGCTGAGAGAGAAAATATGTCTGGAACATTACTGTGATTGTTTGGAATAATCTGAGGACTGTTTTATGCTACATCTGGGGTCAGAGTAAAAACAGAATTAGATGATAATTTCTGTCGTCTTTGTTCTGATTTAACTGGAAGGATGACACGGAGCTCGTGTCATTTTTTTATGATGTCAGTTTACTTCAGCTTTATGTTGATTATTATTAGTTATGCTATCATAAACCACTTTGTTTTATTGGTACATTTAATTCTGTTTTCTGAACAGTAATATGAGGCCAAAATGTAATTCTTCTTATATGAAAAAACACTCATTTAGAAAAATATATCCCTGCCAAAGCCCTAAAAATCAATCTCTTTGTTTAGTTCCTTAGTTGGGAAGCTTGTTCAGGATTCTCAGAAAATTTCCAATGTACCTTCTAATATGTGCTTCACAGCTTGGCCAGGACTGACATGAAAAGCTGTTACATGCAGTAGACAGTATATTCATTTTTGTTGCAACACAATAAAACTAGTGTTACTGAAGTGTTTTGTGTCCGATTCTCACTTTTGTGGGTTTTTTCAATTCAAGAACGTAAATTTTCCTTATATGGCCTGTGGATTAAAAGGATCCTGTTAACAGTTCTGTTAATTTTTACAGATGTACCATAAATTCACTTCCTCCAAGGACTGCAGACTTTTTACTATATTTGTTTTCATGTAACATTTGGCGGTGAATGCGTGTCAAACGTATCTATAGGAAAGGATACTGGAAGCATATCTTTGTGTTGTATTTACATAAAAAAAGCATTTTAGAACAGTGTTCTGATAGCATGATTTTTTTACGTAAAGGGACTCAATGCAGAGGTAAATGGCTTATGAAATAAAGTGTGTTAATAACTGAATACTTGGGTATTTAGGCACAAATTAAACTTTCTACTTGTGTAAAACAGAGGCAATTTATCCCATAGAAGCAGGTACTGAACTAGGATTGATAACCCATATGGTATAAAGTAGTTATCTACTTTGAGTTATCTAGTCTGCCTTTATAGCTAAATGAGGTGAATACAATTTTGTAAAGAGCTATTGATTTCATCCTAAATAAATTTCTAGATAGGTTTCCTGAACTCACTCCATTGGTGCTTGTTTCTCATCGTTGGCCGTAGAGCTGGATTGGCTCAGATATAGATCACCAAAGCGAACTGAGATGAATATCACTTCTATGCCTATTCCTGACCCAACAATGGACAAGCCCGTTGACTTGTCTTAGAAGAATTTGAATAATTTTGGTTAGAGGGTCTTTACACGGCAGTTTGCCGCTGCGGTCACTGCAACACAATCAGTTTTGAATGAACTCCGGATTCATTACTGCATCAGCTCGGTAGACAGCACGGGAAATGTTAGTTGCCTTTCTTGGCGGGATGCAAGAGGTGTGCTTACAGAAGAAGCTAGAAGTGATTAGTACTTCTCTGACTTGAAGACTTGAGTTTTACACAACTTCATTTTTGGCAACAGAATAGTAATTTGCTTACTTTTTTTCGAGATAGTCAACTTAGTGGTTTTTTGTTATGCGTTGGTTTTATGTTTTATCAGATCACAGTGATCTAATGCGTATCAAAGTCATTGTATGATCAGGACACTTGTATATTCTTAGTGTGAATATTACAAAAAGTGAAAGGAATAGCTACTAAAAACTTAAACCCAGAAGTTTTGCTTATATCCCGTGGCTTTGATATTAGAAAACAGGATGACAGGATGCAATAATAGTGCAGCTGGAACGAACGTTATATGATAAGTTGTAATGTGATGTCTTCAAGAGGGACCCTTTAAAGCTAAATTCGGGGTAAAGGTGCCAGATACAGTATTTTTATTTTCAGAATCTTAAAGTTCAGTGAAGTGCAGAAAGCACTAAGAGGATTACGCTAAGAGGGAAAAGGCTCAGATGCATGTTCTTCATGTGTATACTTTAAAAGTATCTTCAGGTTTAGGTATTAGAGCTGAACCCCTGGATGTTACTTTTAATCTTTTATTGCCAAGTAAAACCTTTCCAGCAGAGGAGAATTCAGGATATATAATCCTTGTGCATAAGCCTGGGATTGTAGCTAACCTTGACAATTACAGCCCGTTGTTCTTTTATCACTGAGAGAGATCAGCTATAAGCCAGCAAGTTGGGATAGACAACCATTGACAAATATAATCTCTCAGCATTTTATCAGCTGTTTGGGGATTTTTTGAGGGGGCTGGGGGGAGTGTTGGGTTTTTTGACAAATAAGTATTGCCCTTGTAGAGTTCAGCCGTCAATTTCTGCGAAGAGTTTTAGAGGAGTTTTTCAGTACCCTTCTGTGTTTCTGATCTTTTGCGGAATGTTGAACAATTTAAATTTCTCGGTAAAGGTTACTAATTTCTTTCATAGCGGAGAAATTTTCAGTGTTTTATGATAATTCAAGTCTGAATTTTCCGTCATGATGTTGCGTTAATAACCATTCAGTCAAGGTATTTTGAATAAAAGAAAGCAAAATAGATCAAACTGAGAACAATTTATGAACTAAACACCTTAATAAGCTTTAGCCCTTTACTATGAGTTCTTTGTGAATCTATAGTTATTAGAATGAATTTTTGTTGATATAAAAAAAGGAATAAGCCGATATTACCTACAGGATTGATTTGACTCACTGGCATTCTCTATTGAAGATTTCCCCCCCTAATATTTTGTAATATTACAAAGTTTCACTTAGCTAACTAGTGAACAAACCCTTTTTATTCTCTGATTTACATTTTTTTTGTTTTATTCTGTAGGCTTTTATTAGGTGCACTATACTCCTGTCTGCATTTCTAAGTCTTATAATTTTATTCAAGGAAAATTTGATGTTTGTCTTATGAGATTTCTGTAAGCATTCATAAGTGCAATAAAGGCACCTGTAACGTGTGATATAGTAGTTTTGTGTTGCACAATAAAACAACCAGTGTAACTTTTCTTGCTGTTTGCAAACTTTACAAACTACTTCAACTTGTTGCAACTTTGACTGCTCTAGCTCGGCTAATTCCTCTGTAACTGACTGTCATGGGCTGGTAGTCTTGAACAAACTGTAAAATAAACGGAAAAAGTTTAAGTGCTGAAAAAGATAGTTAATGGCCGGTCATTTCCACAGATGCTATTTTTTCTGGTTCTGCGTTTTCAAACATTTCAAGTTGTTTGTGTTTCATGATGTTGATTCTTAATGTACTGTCACAGCCACGATGCCTCTTTGTATTCCTGGGACTTGGTCTGTGATCAACCAGTAAAGGAAATATTGAAAGGTCAAAATCTTTAACCGAAAATTTATTCATTAATATTACTATGCTGCACAGATTTTCCTTCATCACCTTCATCACTTGTGCAAATAGGCCAATTCAGTAAATTTTATATATATATATATATATATATAAAATCATATACACAGGAAGATAGCTTTGCGTTGTCGGTCCAAAGTGAATTTGGTATTAGTAGATATACTTTGATTTTGTTAATGCAGCAAAATTGTAAGTGTAATAACATTAATTTATTTTGATAGGTTTAGGTTGCTCCCAAGGTGTTTTGTGCCTTTGCCACCGAGAAAATAATGATGGCATTTCCCAGAGAAAACGCTCTCGGAATCTATTGGTACCACTGATGTTCTAGTCTCTGGCTAATGTACAATATCAGCTCACTAGATATTGTACCCATAGGCTGTGATGCTTTCTTTTGTGACAACATGAAAAATCAGCCATGAACATAAACTATGCGGGTATCCACACTTGCCTTTGCAAAAGCAGCTTTGCAAAATTTGTTTGTGTGAATGTACAGCCTTCATCTTTTGTAGGCTGTAACAAAAGCTTAAAGTTCATCAAAGTTTCATAAGAACCGTATTAGCTATTTTCGGCTTGGTTTCCTCAAAGAACAACCTGTCTTTCTGTGTCCATATTTCTGCATTGTTGGTGTTTGTTTTTTTTTTTCTCAAGACCATGAAGTCATTTCACTGTGAAATTTAAGAGGTAAGAAATTTTTTTTAAAGTTAGTCAAGTCTCATGAAAATGTATTGGTTGGTACAAAGAGTGTAGCATAAGCACAAGTCTAATTAGGTACCAAGGAATCCACAAAGGAACGAAGAATGTCTCTCAGCTGAGCTGTTGAACTGCAGTTTTTTCACCTTGCCTACTTGCACACTGTGAATCCAACTTGAAGTCATAAATCTGTAAAGAGACTGAGTTTCACTAAGTTGCTCTTTCCTTCGGAAGACTGGATTTTCTCCCTACAATGTATGTTCCTCCAACTTGCACTGACCAGCAGAGGTTCTGCTCCATTTTGGGAGAGCAAACAGAGGATTATCAACCGCACAGAAATAGCATCCCTTCTATGAGTCTTACAAGCACTGATTAAATCCACAAGAAGGTACAATGAAACATCTGTTGCCATTGCCTCTTTGTGCGAGTGTCCCTTCTAACCATGGGTTGCCGTTTATGAAAAGGACTCTGATCTTCCTGCATCGCAAGATCATGGGAGCTAGACCATCTCTGCTCCCAAGTGTGGAGGGCAGATGAGAGGAAGGGCAGCCTTCTGACGTTTGTCGGGTGTGGGCTGTAGAAGGTTTGAAAGTGCCCATGGAAGGGCAGTAAGGAGAGCTGACTCGTCTTTCACTGTGTTTACACTCCCACTGGATTTTGAGTATTTCCCTCATGATAACAGCAGTGGGTTTGGTGATTCTTCAAAGCTGAAAAGGCTTGACTGATTTGAATTTCAAAAAGAATGGAATTTTATAACCTGGGAATCTATACCGTGCATGAACAATTATCTCTTGGGCTAAAACATAAAAAATATAAGGTATTTCTTAGTCTAATTGTTAGGAGATAATCTAGTTTCTTTAATTTTGCTAGTGTAATGCCTCTCTAAAGTCACCATCAGGGGGAAAAAAAAAAATCTTAAAATGCTTCTGGTGTAAATAAGCCTGTTGCATTTATTTTTTTGAAGTAAAATACTGCAGGGAAATCTGAGCCAGTGTTCACAGGCCAGGGGCAGAGGAAGTTTGCTTTTGTGTTTGGTTTTGGTTTTTCCCCTGTACTCTGATCAAGTGGCAGAGAAAGCTTTACTGTGCTTGGAAGGAATTACAGTGTCTAAGCCTTGTGGTCATGGAAGCATAAGCAGATGACAAAAATGTCATACGAAAAGGCACAACTGAAAACTTCTAACTAATCTTTCCTTGAAAAAGCCATGGTTGAAAATTGTATTAGAATTTAATGCAACTCATTGTCCTTATGAGTACCCTGTAAATACCATAAGGAATAGAAAAATAACTAAATATCCGATAATTTCTGAACAACAGAAGTAAGCTATCTGTTTGAAGTTGTAACCACTCCTATCTAATTTTAAACTCCGTTCACTTAAAATACAGCTTTCCAACTCTTCAGATGTTCTAGCAAATTACCTTGGTCAGTAAGGTTGCCTGGAGAGGGCATAAGTCAGTGTAAGGCTCCCTTGATTCTAGGCTTTCACTCCAATGATCAGTTGTTCAAAATCAGGATTTGATTGTTAGGTTTCGTTTCTAAGTTTTTTTTTTTTCCTCTGTGATTCAGCCCTCTGTTCCTCTCATATTTATTGGAAAATAAAATACAGGTTAGATTTCTTTTTCACATTTTCACATCATTTAGCAACACTTTCTTTTATTTCCAGTCTGGAATTTTCCAAACTAGTAAAGTGATATTTTGAAACTTCAGCAACAATAACCCATTCTCAGCAGAAACAAGTTATCTGTATGGTTTTAATTGTTCCCTTTTATAGTATGCAGATCAGCTAGTTAGCAATAATAAAATGGAATTCTATGAAGTTCATAAGAGTTTTAGAAAAATACAGTGATTAACATCTGGTTTTCTCATTGAATGGGATTTTTCTTATTTTTTTTCCTATACTTTTCCACTGCAGGGCTGTGTGGGAGATTTCCTGTCTGTAGCCGTTGCTATGCGTGCACTTAGGCTGTACAACAAAGAACGATGTAAGGGAGAAGTTGGTGAACTTGAGTGAGTCCAGCTGAGGGCCGCCAAAATGGTCAAAGGGGCTGGAGTGAGGCTGTGGGAAGTGAGCTTGTTTAGCCTGGAGTAGGGGAGCTTTGAGGACACCTAATAACAGCCTTCTAACACCTCTAAGGAGGTTACTGGTAAGATGAATCCAGGCTCTTCAAAGGTCCATGGAGAATGAGAGACAATAGTCATAATTTGAAAGAGGAGGTTTAATGCCATAAGATGAAAAGTATTTAAGGACTGAAATAAGGTGCCTGAAGGGTTATGGAATCTCCATCCTTGGAGATTTTCAAGATCTGAAAGGACTAAGTACTGAACAACTAGGTTTGAATTCAGTGTCGGCCCAGCTCCGAACAGGATTTCGGAGCAGACGGACTGCTAAGGTCCTTTGCAGCATGAGTGATTCTGTGACAATTTTTTTTTTTTTCCCATTGTGACCAAAGGCTTACAAAAGCACTTTCTTGATGAAATGTTTTCTAAAACAACGGAGCTGATGTGAGCCTGCATTTCACTGTGGTCTTCCTGCTCTGCTGCAACGTGGGGTAAGACAGCTCCTTGTGACACATTTTTCACCGAACTGCCTTCACAGTCAACAATTATCGCTGGGTTTGCGTTCTCTTAACTGACAGCAGAGGGAGCATATTTAAATGAGAGTTCATATTCAAATTCTGGAGAGAAGGGTCGAGACAGAGTCTTTGGCATCAAGTTATTGCCTAGCCCAGAGTAATAACTTCATTTCTTGGCAGGTATCCTGTTGGAGATGATGGAAAATGGGGGTGGGGGGGAAGGGACAGGGGCAGGGGGAACTACCACTGCTGTTCTATTCTTGACTCGCCCCTGCTGAAAAATAATCTGATGACATAAATTGCAAATGCTAGGAATTCCAAACTAATTCCTGAGGAAAAGGAGAAAACTGCCTTTTGCCACTTTATTGTGCACTTTAATTGAAAACAAATACATTCAACCTTTTAGAAAGCTTAGAAAAAATTCTTGGAATATGTATTTGTGAAGATCAGTACACCTTAGATTAAATAAAAACCCTAGGATATATTTTAAAAATTTTTCTACGTAAAAACCAGATGATATTTCAGTATAAAATTAAAACAGTTTCGTGATATGCTTTTTTAAAAGCGTATTATATACCAGATTTTATTAAAGCCTTGTTTAGCCCACAGTCATATGCCAAAGACCTATTACTGATGTTCTGAATACTAATTTCTTCCACCACATTATCTTTGTTGTGAAGCTTCACCTCTTGATGAATATAACCAGTTGCTGAATGCCAAATCAGCCCGATCAAGTTCAAGTCAAAGGTCTGGCAACAACAGAGACTTTCCACACTCATCGAGTGCATTAGCATATTGCTAACTTTATTGCTAAATGTGAACTACTTGTACCGTGTGGATTTATCTGAAAGGAGATGATGATACTGTAAGTAGCACATCATCAGTCAGCAGAAGGAGTATTTACCCAATTAGCTGGTCTAGCCGGGGATGGTGTTACACTAACTATTATTTGGAGTTTTGATTTCTGTCAGGAGTTACAAGACAAATTATACAAATACCTCAAACTGGGAGGCGTGGGTTACACTTTAAGTTATGTGTCTAGCGATTTGCAGAATTTAGTTAGTAACTCAAACTTAGGTTTTTTGCTGTTACCCGTAGATCTTTTTTACTGATACACCTAGATGGAAATCTTTTCCCTCTTCACCCCACGTAACTGTGACCATCCAAAGTCCATTCCTGAAATCTCAGTTTATACCTTTTCTAAATCTACTGTTTCTAGTAATATTTTTCCTATGGCTTATGGGAGAGATTCACAGTACACTTGAAACATGTAAAAGCAAACTGGACTAGTTTTTAATAATCCTATCAAATCTGCATGTTGATAGACTTTTGAAGGGACGTAAGCTCAATCTCTTTATTTTGCTGCGAAGAAATGAGCATATACTGAAGTGTCTAACTCTACTGTGTGGCAAAATGAATTGAATGCGTTTTAATGGACCATTTATCGTATAAACTTGAGTAAGAGTTTGTTTTGTAATACAGGTCTTGTTACGGTTCCAAGATATGTGATAAACAGCATAATGCTTCAATTCACTCTCTGTTTTCCTTATCATATTTGAGTAAAGACTAATGCTCTCTGTATAATGGATATACTAATATTTGTGATTTAAACACCTTTTTTCTTTTAAGACTCACGGGTCACCCTTTGCATCTTAATGTTCTGCTTAACTGAGGTTCATGTGACTTTTGTTCTTCATGAAAACATTTATTGAGTAGAGAAAAGCAATCCGTATATGAAGCGTATAACTGGAAGACAAGATTGAACATGGGATCCTCAGAAGTTCAGTTAAGTAAGCACAGGGCACTCTGAAAGCTCCTTTGAATCCACCTAAAAATGATTTTGTATGGAAAGCTCATGAAGCTGGTATTTTTATTGTTTCCAGTATTTTCTGTTGCAATCAGACAAGCAATTCAGGAAAAACTGTCTCATGGTGTTTCCGTTTCCAGCCTCAGGTAGCAGAAGAAAATGCAACACCTGTGAAAGTTCAGAAAACTTTGTCAGAACTTATAAAACCATTCAGGCCAGTTTTTGGATATGCTGCCAAAACATTTATTTTCATGCTTAATTGAACCAAGTGATGTTTTGCTGACATTCTAGAGCACGCAGGTAAACTTTGATTACCGTGTGTTTATCTCTTGCAGTTCTGTACCATAAGATAGTCTGAAACATTTCCAGGTATTAAGCTATATTCGTACAGCAGGTTTTTCTTAAGAATTATAAACAATCTTTGCAGCCTGATATTTTTGTAGTGTTACCCCTTAAGTGGTTCAGAGTGATAATTTATGGCTGTGTAGAAAGATGTACAAGCAGAAAATGTTCATAGAAATACATATAGACTACTTATCAATATTCTCAATATAAAATAACCCTTAGTGGCATTTTCTACTATGACATTTTAAGGACTGAAATTTGCAATGACGACAGTCATTGTCATTGACAATGTCCTTTATAGAACAATTCTCCCCATTCCTAATTTTTTCTTACCCTACATACCAGTGTAGTAAAACGTTGAAAACAAAATACTTTTAATGGTATTATTAGTATAGCCATTGCTCAGATTAGATTTTAAAACTGTTTAATGAAAAAATATTTTTGAGCTATTGATTTCTAGTAAAGCTTTAAGTGATCTGCTTCTGCAGTAAATGTGCACGTTGGAAGCAAAAGCAGTTCAAACTGGACTTCTGGTATGGTTAACCAGCGTTGTTTCAGACTTGGAGTAAAACTTCCTATTGGCTCAAAGACTATGGATTTGTTGCAATATTTGCAGTTCACTGAACTTTTTTTTTTTTTCTGTGCATACATATTTCAAGTAAACTCTGTAGTTATAACAAGTGACACGTTATGGACCCTAAATCGTTGCACTGTGAAATATGCACAGAAAAAGGACAAATGAAGATATCAAGGGTCTGTTCCATTTTGCACTGAACTGTAAAATGCCACCCTTGTTGTACAGAAGATCACTGGTTGTGAGCAGGGCTCATTGACTGCTAAGTTGTGGATAGTGTTTCACTTTCTGCAACTGTTAATATCCTGGGTTATCCAGGCATAATGACCTCTCTATTTGTGACACATTGTTGAATTTTCTGGTTCTTTTAACTTATTCAAACCGCCCCCCCCCCCCCCCCCCCCCCCCCCCTTTTTTTTTTTTTTTCTTTTTCTCCATTCACTGAAAGCCTGGAAGGATTCTGAATTGAGCTGCAGTACAGAGCTGCCTCTCTGTTGGTCGGCCAATTACAGTTTAAATCTGTGTTGGTGGCACATCTGTAGGTGAATGTAAACTAAAGTATACACGAAAGGTACTCTACATCTGCACTAACTTTTCTATATGTAAGGTAATGCGTGTATTTGGGATGATATTGGAATATCTGCAATATCATTTGGTTTTGGTAGCTCTTAAATGTGATACAGTAAGTAATCCATGCTATAATAATCCATATTAGTTATAGCTGACATTTGATATTTAAATTTTGACTGGAATTGAGTTCTGATTTTATAACTAGACACTTCATTACAATTGAATCACAATACTTTACCTATTAAATATTTTAAATGCTGATAAAATTTTCATGTTTTACCAACTTTGCCACTTCAAAATATGAAAAGGAAAAGGGGTTACATGTAGTGCACAGCACTTGGTTTCCAGACCTGAATGTTTTCTCTGATCTTGTAATGATCTGAAGGTAGTGGAAGTGTACCATCTTATCTCCGATTAGGACCTGTGCCTATATTTCTTTTCTTCTCTTTGCTCCCCACCAAAAGAGCAGTTTATTTTATTTTTATTTGCATAGTATATTCTGGATAGCTCCAAATTTACACTGGGCCTACAGTGAGGATGGGATGTTGCATTTTGGAGGGCAGTTTTAGCTGCCTCCAACCTACGTAGAATATGTTTGTGTATACTTGGAATATATCAGGTGTATAAATATTTTGCTTATCTTTAATATTGCTCTCTCTCTTATGCTGTGTTTTCTATGACTCACTCCCTCATAAGACCTGTAAATCTTGACAAACTTCATTGACATAATAGAAAAAATACTTGCTAATTTCAGAGGACTCTGAAACCCAGCTCCTGTGTAGCAAATAATATGGTGGACCTAATAGTTAGTACTGAAGCCTTTTCTCCTAGTATCAATCTGTATTTTCATCTCAGGCATTGGAAGGTTCTGAAATTCCCTGTTGATAAACTGAAGCTCTATGCTGTGATAAAATTATACCAGAGAATATATTAGACTTAGCTATTGATGACAGTCTGCTGTATACTTCAAGAGCCTTAAAAGAATCCAGTTACTGTCTTTCCACATGGCTCCTGTAAAAGCAGCTGCAAATATTTATGACGTTTGCCGTAACTAGGCCTAGGCCACTGCAGAAGAATCAAGGGGAAAGTTCTCTTAATAGATTATACCTCTCAGCTTGTTGAGCACGAGAGATGTTTTGCTAAGACGGATATGTTCCGAGTGGCATAGCTCCGAGGGTCACTGTGCCTTTTACGCCTGGACTTCACAGAAATAAACAATTGCATAGGATAAGGGTGAATGTTTTACTAGACCATTGGGCACATTGATCTTTATTTTCGTGGATATGTAGATCAAATTGAAATAACCTAAAGGGGCTGATGGGACACCCTGGGACTGTTAGAGATGTCAAGATTTGTGGTAAGTCTGTATATTTCTACTTCTTGGTAC
Organism: Leptosomus discolor; assembly: GCF_034619465.1. NCBI lineage: Eukaryota > Metazoa > Chordata > Aves > Leptosomiformes > Leptosomidae > Leptosomus > Leptosomus discolor. Next base: position 19,060,421 of record NC_141402.1, on the reverse strand, counting down.
TCCCTCAGAAAAATAGCATGGGGTGTCATTGAGATCTGTCACTCGCTGACACTTAGGGGAAAAATAACCCCTACCTCTGCTAGACATTCCCAAGACAGGTCCCAGATGAATAAGATTGTGTACTGAACCTAGTTTTGATTTATTTACATTTAAAGCAAGTGGTATTCAAGTCAGACACACATGATCCTGGCTGGCTAATATATCCTTAAGCAACTGTCTGTATATTGGCATGTGAAGAATTCTTTCTTGCCCGATGTAGGATGCTACTTCAGAAATGTGTTTTCGTAAACACCCTGAAACGACAGAGCAGGAACAGCTTCTATTTCAAGACTTAATAAAATTGCGTCTCTTTTAGCAAACTCTGTTCAACAGCCACATTAAAAACAAGCTGTTTAGACCACTATAAAATGTCAAAATTAATACCAAGAATATTATGCTTTCTATAAGCTTAAAGATTTTTACGTGAACTTTTTTTCCCCTAAGGCTCAAAGAAAAACTGTGTTATATGGATTATTTAAATCTCAGGGAAAGTCAAACAAAAAAAAGTTGAATCTCAGGAAATACAACCTGTATTTTAAGTATTAGGACCATACTTTTTTTTTTTTTTTCTGTATGTATACAGTGCCTTTTGGTTTTTGAAGCTGTGTTTCAGTTTCAAAAACCATATCAAACTTAGGTAAAGTTATTTTTATGTCATACAACTTTAGCAGTTCTACTTGTGCAATATAAATTTAAGTTTCCTGACTAGCTGATTTTTGTCAGCTAATAGAGATAAGATAATTCTAATGTTGTGGAGCTTGCCAGATTGACAGGGAGATTGCAGGTCTTGTCTTAGTTACAGGAATACAAACTTTTCCTTTCCTTCCTAGCGTGTGTTGTTGCCAACTTTTGTATCTGGCATAAGAGTGTTGTTCAGTGCCTCTCTTTTGAAATATAAAGAAAGGTTGATTGTAATAATAAACTGACAACAAGAAACTAGTTAAGGACAGTTGGCTAATTTTGTATAGTTTGAATCATGAGCTGATTTTTTTTTTAACCTATAAATAACTAAAAATTGGACTGCCTTCAAGAACCTTACTACATAAGCTTTACATTCCAATATGTTAACATGCTTTGAGTTTTGAACATGTATTTCACAACAGATTTCAGTGCAAGTGGTGTGTACTGAAAGCAGAATTTATCCTAAACACAGTGGAACGCATTTCAGACTAGAAATAAAACTTTCCGAAGTATTGCATTTGCTTAAGGGTTGAACTGGCTGGGAAGTCATTTTTCTTGTCCGAGGATGGTTTAAGGCTTTTGTCGCATTCTGCACGGGCAGTTTGTTTTGTTTCTTCACTTTCCTGAAGAGAGGTTCCCTAGAATACCTACAGAAGTTGTTCAGCATAAAGAAAATTCAGACCTATAGCCCTTGAGATGAATTGAGCATAGACAGGGACTCCCACACCACCTTCTGTGCTGCCTGGCATTCTGGCACAAGTGTGCAACAGAGTGAACTGTATTTGAGTAGAAATCATAAAATAGTTTGGATTGGAAGGGACTTCTGGAGATCATCTAGTCCAACCCCCCTGCAGTAAGAGGTTTCGCCTACGGCAGGTTGCACAGGATCGTGTCCAGGCAGGTTTTGAGAATCTCCAGAGAAGGAGACTCCACTTCTAAACAGTGACTTCTAGCTCACACAGATTACTATACTGATTAAAGAAAATAAGACCTATTTCCAGTGTGTTTATGAAATAATGGCTCCATCTGCTGCAAAGTATGGCATATTCATTGATCAGTATAGTAACCTGTGATGACTGTTACATAGATACATAATGGATTTCCTAAACCCGCTGTTGAGAGATGTTGCTTTCGTCCCTGTTACAAAATGAGTAATTCACAGGATTATATCTGCATTTGCTGAATGATGGATTTTGGGGGTTGGTCTTGTTTGTTTGTTTTGTTCTTTTTTCCAACGTGCTCCCTTTTTCTATGTGAAACCTTCAGTGAATTATGTTTGCTGTTTTGATGTTCTATTATCACCACGTTATTTTCTGTCCATGCTATTTTATAAATATTTTCTATTTAGTCTATCAACTAAAAATGTAAGGTGAAAAAACTCAAGATTAATTTGTTATTTCTGTATAAAAATAGGCTGGGAGTCAGGAAAGCAATATTACGATTGAAGTATGAATCAACATCTTAAATACTTGAGGATTTTACTTTTTGTTCAGAACAAGCTAGTATTCTCTGACATAAGTAGACCATAACATGATTGCATAGAGGAGAGTATGTTAATGGCAAGCGCAGTAAGTAGTAGGATTAATTCCAAGAAAGTGAGTTTCCTTCTCAATCTGAATGTGTCACACATCATTACACTGTATTATGCTGCTTTCCTTTATGTCAGTTTTTGTTGGCCTACATATGCTGCAACTTAAAGTAACATGACACTACATATAAAGTGAATGTGATAGGAAATATATGGAGAAATATACCATTTTCTGAAGAGATCTACCACTAATTACTGGCATTTTTTCCTTATAAAAACAAATACAGGCAGAACCAAAAATTTATAGTTATTAACTCTCAGAAACTTTGGAAACTTCTCTCCTCATGATATACAAACTACAATAATTTTATATAAATAATGAACAGTATGCATAATAAAGACTAGTACAACTGACAACTATATTTAGTGATGATCGGAATCATTCTAGCATAATGCCAGATAACAGACAAAACAATGGGAACACTGTCTCCATTTCACCAGGCGGTTGAAGTTGTGTGAGCAATAGAATCTAATCTAATGCACAGATGAAAGGATGGAAAAGGAGAGCTGGTGCTAGAGAGGAGCATCTGGTATTGACTTCTGCCTGGACAGTGGTTCCCTGCAATTTTCCCAAGGTTAACAGTATATAATGCTGCAGACGTTCCTGGCACTTGTGTCAATTCTGTCAAATCAGAAAAGCCACCTCAGCCAGAACAGTCTTCTAGCTCTGCATGATACTGAGGACATTGGAATTTTTAAATCAGGTTCCAAATTATTACATTTCCTATTAATTTCTATTAACAACATTTGAACTCAAACCACATTCATGAAGAAAGAAAGAACAGATTTCTGAAAATACTCTTTTCTTTCTATCTAGAGTAGAATATTTCACTTGAAAGGGACCTACAATGATCATCTAGTCCAATTGCCTGACCGCTTCAGAGCTGACCAAAAGTTAAAGCATATTATTAAGGGTATTGTCCAAATGCCTCATAAACACTGACAGGCGTGGGGCATCAACTGCCTCTCTAGGAAGCCTGTTCCAGTGTTTGATCACCCTCTCAATATAGAAATGCTTCTTAATGTCCAGTCTAAACCTCCCCTGGCACAGCTTTGAACGATTCCCACATGTCCTATCATTGGATACATGGAGAGTAGCTCAGCACTTCCCTCCCCACGTCCCCTCCTTAGGAAGCTGTAGGTCACCCCTCAGCCTTTTCTCCAAACTAGACAACCCCAAAGTTCTCAGCCACTCCCATAGGACATGCCTTCCAGCCCTTTCACCAGCTTTGTCACCCTCCTCTGGATGCATTCAAGGACCTTCACATCTTTCTTAAATTGTGGGGCCCAGAGCTGCACACAGGACTCAAGGTGAGGCCGCAGCAGCGCTGAATATAGCAGGATCATCACCTTTTTTGACCGTCTGGTTCTGCTGTGTTTGATGCACCCCGGGATGCCGCTTGCCCTTTTGGCTGCCAGGGCACACTGCTGACTCCTGTTCAGCCTGCTGTCGACCACCACCTCCAGATCCCTTTGCAGGGCTGCTCTCCAGCCTCTCCTCTCCCAATCTATGCTTGTGCCTCATGTTACTTCATCCCAAGTGCAGAATCCAGCATTTGGACTTCTTAAATTTCATCCCATTAATCATTGCCCAATGCTCCAGTCTACCTAGATCTGTCTGCAAGGCCTCATATCCCTCCAGAGAGTCAACAGCACCTCCCAGTTTGGTATCATCGTCAAACTTGCTAACGGTGTATTCAACTCCTGCATCCACATCATCAATAACGATAATGAACAGAACTTGCCCTAAAATTGAACCCTGAGGAACACCACTGGTGACTGGTTGCCAGCCAGATATAGCCCCATTCATTTTCTCAAGACACGCATAGATATATATTGTTTTACTTGTGAATCCCAAGATCTATATCTGTATGTACATATGTAACACTTTATTTCAGTAGCTGTATTAATAAAATATTCAAGAAATCCATCAGAAAGTATCATATTCCCCTAGAATAATCATCTAACCCCAAATTTCAACCTCAGAATTGCCTCCGCTTCTGAGGATTTAAAAAAATATAATTATGGAGCTTTGAAAATTTAACTTACTGGAATGTAAAGCCTTTTAGTAAGGTTCTTGAAGCCAGTCAGAATCTTTCATTTTTTATGAGTTAAAAAAAAAATGTTAAAAATCAGCTTACGATTCAAAATATGTGAAATTAATCAGCTGTCTCTGACCAGATTTTTGGCAGCACTGGTAAGCAAAGTGAGTGTGAAGTGCTTGTAGAGGAAGCATTTATTATTTAAAGAAATGGAATCCTAGCTCATTATTCATGCAGCCAAGTCTGAAAAACACCAGAAATCTAAGTTAGTGTATTACATCAGAATTAAAGTGCAGACGAAACTATGAAGCAGGAGAGAAAAGTTTCATAATATGTTGTCTGTACATGGTGATAAACAGCAGGGGAGTTAGTATTGCTGATTGGTGAAGAATTTTTTTCCTTAATAAATGAAAGCACCCCACTGTTTGTTGTGCTCTTACTGTTGAAGTGATTTAGTTTAAAGCAAAATATTAGTGGTCCTAAATTGAAAATATCTGCACTCATGGGAAAAGTCTGACAGAAGGCTAAAGAAAGAAGTGATGCAACTGAAGCTAAAAGCAGGGCTTTATCATTAGGAATGTCAAATAAAATTCAAGATTAAAACAACAAAATAATATCATAAAATATTCCTAAGATATGAGCGACACAGTCATCTCAGAACTTTTGAGGGTAGGTTTCAGTTTTGATATTCTGCTTTCCACTTGACCTCAGATGTTTCACTGAGTCGGTGTGATGTCCATGCAGAACTGGCTTTGGAAAATATGCACAATTCCTTAAATACCGCAGTTGTACTTGCCTTATAAATGACATTGCTTATGTTTATTCACAAATGAGGGACGGAACAGAAAATGATGGCTTTCCTTGTACGTGTGAGACACTTCATTCTGTAACCGTAAGGGTTCAACAGATTGCTTTCAGTTTGTTGAAGTGTTAACTGTCAAAGTGTTTGAATAGCTCCTATTTTTGGTATAATTTAGTGCAGTTAGGATCTATACATTTTCTATTAAAAATAGTACAGGGTTTCATAGAACTTTAAACTACAGTTTTAATCATAAAGAAAAATATTTAATATAAAGGAAGATTCTGACCCTTTCGTCATAAGGACAGAGGACTGACTATTGCTTGAAGCACCTGAGAAACTGCCGTGCAGTCATTTCACAGACCAAGCTAAAGAAATAAAATGGATCTTGTTACCATGGCACAAGATCTGGGTATTATAAGGTTAAGTAGCTGAGATGCTAACGTCTCAAATTCAACAGAATGTAATTGTTGCGATTGGTTTTTGTTTTGTTTTATTTTGGGGTGTTTTGCAATGTAAGAAAGGATCAAAAGGGTATTAAGAAGGTAAATTGACTTCGTTAATGAATTAAAGCAGTTAAATTTCCTTTGGTTTCAAAACCATCAGGAATGCTCTTTCTGTATGTGAGGTTTCTTGATTTCAGAAAATGCTGGTTTTAATTCTTTTGATATACTACATGGAAACGCCTGCCTAAATGTCACCTATACTTAATTAAATCCTGCCTATAAAAGGGATACAAAACTTTTTGTTCCTGTTTGTAAGAATTTTCATTTTGAGAGCTGTTGGTCTTTATTCTTAAACTGATATATAATGTTCCATATTTTTTATATTTTTCACTTCAGCACATTCTAAAAGGTCACCATCTGTCACTGACTTTGAAAACTTTGTGAGATACAAAGTTGTTAACATGCAGTAACTTTTGTGACACTGCGTACATCAACAACGACTTTTCCCATCGTTCGTGGTGTTTAGACTGTTGTGATTCTGCTGATGTAGCTGATGTTTTTCTTCATTATTCCTCTGCCTTTGTCCTTTCCTACAGGCTTACCCTGAGTTTGTCCTGACCTACCTAGAGGAACTAAATGAAAGAGAGGAGGTGACCCAGACAGAAAACCGCATTCACCATGGGGCCTGGTCTGCAGCTCATCAGGAGATAGACAGCAGCTCAGCAGAAGAGGTCACAGTATTAAGCCAGAGGCAGGTCAGAGACAGTTCTTTCAAAAACACGTTTTGAAAAGAGAAATATCAGTGTGGAAGTTGACTTATTTCCTTAAATAAATAACCTAATTTGATTTCTTAATTTAATAAGATAATTATGTATTAGACAAGTAGTAGTTATATACAGGATTTTAATGAACAAAAATTTATATATATTTGTGTCTCAGAACAGTTTATGCTTGTAGCCTATGTAGGACAAATTTTTGAAATTTCTTATTTCCTATGTGGAAAAACTCAAGGGAGGAAGGGAAACAAAAAAAATCACTAGATCTCTAGATTTGTGCTTCTTGATGCATCTTGACATAGCTATTTGTATTTCTGACATTTTCTGCTAATCAACAGCCTTACTTGAAAAAGTAGACACACATTATTTTAATTAGCAATATATAAATTACATGGTTGTACTTCCATCTCTTAGGTTCTGCAAAAAAATGTCAGCAACCCCAATCAGAAACAACTTTCAGGACCTTTGGACGCCCATTTAATGCCTGCAGATCCCCTAGGGGAGACTACACAGCTGACAGTGGCACTGGTGAGGAAACTAGAAGAGAAACATCCTAAGGCCTCAGCTCAAAGGTAAGCCACTGACAGAACTGATATTTATTGTTCAATGACATTAGATGTTTTCCTTCAGTTTCATGTAAGATTGATTTCCTGGATATTATTGAAATATCTCAGAAACCCTCTGGCTGATAAGCAAACAGGGATTTTGACCAAAATTAATGAAAAGGGGTGACATTTATGTGCTTTTTTTTTTTTTTTTTATCTTGAAGATTGATGTGGACGATGTTTGGTAGTAATTGTAAATTTACTTTCAAATATTTATCTACAAACTTCACATCACGTAAATTACATAAAGAAATAGGACTTGTATCAACATTGTGACACGTTTCGTGCCATAAGACTTAAGTTTAAATGGTAAAGGTTTAGTTAGAAACCTGACAGTCATGCTGAGCCAAAATACTAAGTGACACAGGCACTTTCAATGTAAGACTGTATTTTGATTTCAATAAAAGATATAGTGGTGTTCTTAATTGCTTCTACCTGAAGCAGGCAGAAGGCTCTGCCTTTCTTTAGGTAGCTGAAAGTCTTTTACAAATGACATTTGCCTAGTTATTTTTGAGCTTTTGGGTATTTTTAGATTGAAACATTTTAAAAATGGACCTCCTGTTGAGGCGAAAGACCATGAGACATCATGAATGGGACATATTAGAATGGAAGTTGAACCAGTTAATGCTGTTGTTACTACTGGCAGTAAGTCAATAACAGCAATTTACAGGTGACTGCAAGCGACAACTGGATTTGGTTTATCTAGGTTACAGTAACCTTTCCCTTGGCAGTAGTTACTTAGGAGGTGCTTGGAAGTAGTTCCCTATAGACAACCCATAGATTTGCTCCGCTGGTTCTCCTTCAAGGATTAGTATTTCTGGTGTCATAATATCATCTTGCAATAATAGCCTTTGAGTATCCAGAATATTTCTCAAATGTGTCTGAAGACTATGACACAGGACTGAGGCATCTGAATTGGCTATTGGCAGTTGTTCGGGAACTGCATAGGTAGGGGTAGGTTACCTGTATTTTGGGTAACTTTGTTTTCCGATGAATCAAATAACTTTAAAGCTTTAAAGAAACTTAACTACTAGTAAATACTGTTGTATGTTTACAACATAAAATAGAGTACCAAAGTCAATATTGATTGTATTGGCTCTTTCAAAAAATGCCTTCTGCAATGTAAGGTGAAGGTTTATACAAGATCATTTTTCTCCACGCTGCTTTGAGTATGAATTGTTATGCTCCAAATATGTAATGTGGTGTCAGGGTCACTACAAAGTATTTCACTTCATTTAAGTACAACGGGATTAGTGAAATTTCTTCAACTAAATGTCCATGCTTTTAGCCTCAGATAACAGTATAACAATACTAAGCTAACAATTTGATCTTGCAGAGCACAGACATTTGATCTAGAAAGCTATCTGCAGTTAAGATAGCCTTTAAGCACTGAGTGCTTGACTTTCTCTGTCTCTATGTATCGCTTCCCACCAAAAGAAGAGTTATGCGGTCTGAAGTATTTTATTGACTGGAATTAAATATAGAAAAAAAAACATTTTAATAATATAATAACATTATTTTACTGTCAGAAATATTTGGCATTAAATGCCAGTAGTAACTAATTCAAAACTTCTGCAGTTACCTCCATTATGGGGGGTACTAAGTGATGTAAATTCTCTTGCTGCAGTTTTTCGCTAGACTGTGGTAAATACTAACGTATTCTCTTAAATAGCTGACACATTCTGCTCATCGTTTGCAGAATGCTCTCAGTGCCTGATAGGCGATGTAAGACATGGGAGACAGGATTTTATTTATCCTTCGTGATTTGAAAAGCTGTTCAGATTCCAAGTAGCAATAAAATTCCTTTACAAAATAACATGAAAAACTGTCATAAGCTCAAGTGAGGTATGAATTGCGTGCTAGTGGAGGAAACTATGCCTTTGTGTCCTAGAATTTTTGGTTCAGGAGTTGGTCCAGCTATATGGGCTAATAAAATGAATATTATGATCACTGTTCCTCTGAAAAAGTTCAATTGTTTTTTATAAAACTCTTTTTGGTTAACTGCCCTGCTCAACACATTTGTAGATTTTGGTAAAACTTTGGCTTATTGAGAAGGAAGGGAACTGTGTCTTTAAAAGGAGGTTCATCTGCCCAGACATAGCTGCTTAGGGTAATTTTTAGGTGTTGAGGACATCACCAGGCTTCCAGCTGCTTCAGGTTACTGCAAGTGTCCTGCCAGTACTGTTTTATCTGTGAGAACTATGCAGATCCTTTGGGCACGTTATCAGTCTCGAATACTAGCAAGTGTCTATTTTTAAGGAGTCCTGCCCTGAATGTTTCCTTTTCCAGCTTGGTGTTTTGGAGGAATTTCAGAGTTGTCATTCTTAGTGCTTTTCTGGTTTCTGAGAAACACTCACACTTTCATGGTGAGCCACAAAAGCATGAAGTCAGCCCCATGTTGAAAGAAAACCTTATTCTACAGGATGTTGTAGGAAGAGCCCTATGAAAAGGGCTAAGTTTCAAAGCATGTCGTTAATTAGATTGCAGGTTTGTCTGTTTGCAGTAGTTTTCATACTATTAGACTTTCTTTCCTTGTTCATTCTTGCTGGTTGAAGGCTGCAGTCAGCCCCTTTCTTACCTGCGTGTAGTTTAGCCAGCTGCACATTATCTTGATACGTGACAGAGATGACAAGGAAGTGAGATTTCTTGGGTTTTGGTTTGTGTCCTATCTTAGTGGTCTCAGCAAGTCCTCAGTATCTTTGGGGACATCTTATTCAGTGTTCTTTCCAATGTTTTTTTCAATGCATCTCATATTTTTACCGATCTACACGACAACATAACGCCTATAAAAGACGAAATCCTGAACCTCATATCTGACTTACCTGACTGAATCCCTGAGTTTCTATGTGAAAGGTGAAAAACCTATCCCTTCCAGCAAATACTATTCAGGAAAAAATCCTTTCTAACTGACAAGTGTTGCCCCCATCATAAGCTAGTTCCTAGACATGGAGGGTTTCAAGTTGCTGAGAAGACGTGGCCTTTAGGGTAAGGAGGAGGAGAGAGGTGAGCTGTATGACTGTGGTTTGTGTGCTTCCCTCAGTGCACAAGAACTAATGACTTAACTAAGTAACTAGTGGCCACTGATTTCCTTCCCATCCTTATTCTCATCTTCGGTGTTCATGTAGGGGAAACAGCAAATCCATTGCCTCCTTTCACTCAATTGCTTTGAATGGATACTTGTAGGAAGACACTACGTAGTATTATCTTTGCCCGGGTCAAGATGATAACTCAATGTTTTGTGTGTTACCTTATGGAACTGTAACTCCTGTAACTTACAATGGCATTTTAAATGCCCTCTCTCATTCTTATGATCTTACTTGTTGGGCTCAACTAGGAAAGTCAGAGAGTACTTATGTTGTCACCAACAGTAACAGATTTGTGCTGTCCCAGCAGTACATTCAATTTGTGAATAGTCCCTTTAAAAGGCACTAGTCACATTTCTAAAATTAATCACCTGTTTTAATGAGTTTTGGTTTGGGGCCTTATTGGATCACTTTGCTTCTGCTAATAAGCTTGATTTCACAAGTTTCTGAATATTTTGTCTCCAATCCAGATATACATTTAAGTGTGCTCCAAGTTAAGTACATGCTAGGTACAAGCATTCTTGGATCTGAGTCAGAATGCTTATGACCTTGTCATATTTAATACTAAGAAAGACACATCTGGGACACTTGGTTTCACTTTAATTTTTCTGAATCACTTGGACAAATTCAGTTATTACATTTTTATAAGACTTAATAGTGTAGGAAAAATGACTAAGGAATACCCCTAAGGAGATGGAAATGTTCTCCCACTTCCATCAATGGCACAGCTATGAATTAGTACAATTGTTTGTAACAGCTAAGCGAATGCTTGACCTTGATTCTTTATACACTGTTCATTCATTTTAAATTCCAAGTGGGCAAAACGTAGGTAAAAGTCACAATCTACATCTGTACTGGAAATTGATTATTCCATGAAGACAGATAAGAATGTATTGAAAGAAATATTTCACAATGGGATTATTTTAAAAATCTATTTATACATGTTCAATAAAAAAAGTGCTTTAGATTGTATTTTCTGCATGCATTTTAAGTACCCCCTCAGATTTCTATTTGTGAAATCTCCTCTATGAGAAAAACATCTTTTCATTGTGTTGTAATGATTTTCCATGATATATCTGCCATGTAAGTGTTCTAAAGGTTAAAGCTTTGAATTGGTGACAAATTAGCTTTCATTATCTGCTGTAGTCACATCTTGACAAAATTATTCTAATAGGTGTATCTGCTACGGATACAAATCCAGTTCTCCGCTCATCACAGAGTGGAAATATTATATTTCCATTGGAAATGAAAGGAAGGTGTAATAAACATTACATTCCCATTTTCAGAGAGCGTTTGAAGATATTTGTTTACATTAGTATACCAATTTGAGCGGCTTACCTTTATTTAAATGGAATAAGAACCGGGGGTGTAAGGGGGGTGGGGAAGACTGTAGCAGCCGACAAAGCATGGTGACCCAGCTTGTCACCCAGTGACCTGTGAGAAGGAAATAATGAACTGTGAGTAGCTGTCATCTTAACTGTTTCTGACAGTTTGGCTATGGGCACATCTGTGTTAGTTGCATGGAAAGGCCTTTGTTGTTTTCCCACTAGTGACTTTGCAGACCGCTGTGGGCTTTGCTGCCTGCCCTGCTCCTACACCCCCCTCCTTTTTTAGTAGTAAGAGCAGCTGCCACTGATAGAGCTGACATTTCTTTTAATGATTTACTTGGCATTTATAGCATTAAACACAAGAAATTAAATTGAAATATAATTTTTTGGTTATTGTATATGAATATATACTACATATATGCATTATTCTCTATGTTCATGTAAGATCTGTTGTACGTATGCCTATAATCATTCTATCTTACCTGCATAACTTGTGACACTGTTCAATGTCTGTTGGTACCCTTCCTTCCTGATACCTTGTCATATTTAACTATTTTGAGTGAATTATTGAGTCTATAGGTAATAACATTCTAAATAATAATAATAAAGTACAATGAAACTAGGCAGCCTTTAATGGTTAAATAACACATTACAAAGCAAACACACAACCCCCCACACACTTATTAGTGTTATAGGAAAAAATTTCTTCCTTTTCCAGATTGACCAAAGTATGCATGCCTTTTCTGCTACAGTACTGCTAAATTTTGGATAACTCCGGTCACATTATTATTAGAATTTTCAGCTAGGAGACTGTTCAATATCAGCATGACTGCTATCGGAATAGAGTTTTTAGCTGGTTTGTGAAGATGATTATTAAAAAAACTTGAAATCATGAAATATGAAAAACGAATGACTTGCACAATAACTTATAAAGTGTAGAGCTGTCTATTTTATCAAAGTGTAAATATTTCACATGGTCGATACACCTATTGCTTTTATGTTATAATATGCTTGGGGTAGGTTATTACAAATTGCTTTGCAGGAGTCGAATATTAAAGACTTCACTTACTAGACTGAAAGTACAGTATGCTGAAGCTGAAATCTTTTTCTCGTGCTAATTGTTTTCCTGCTGTAGGTTTTGGGAAGCTTAAATTTGCCTTCTCACTTTTACACATTTTTGCTCATTCTCTTTAGCTGTTTCATGTTCCAAGTTCAAGTTATACTCAATAGCGTTTACATGCAAGGGAAAAGAAATTTGTATTTTAACTCTGAGAATCCAGATTTATTAATTGATTCCTTTGAGGACTGTAGCACAAAACATGAGCTAAAATACAGGTCACAGTCTCTTGCTTAATTACGTGGTGATGAAGCCATTAGATATACATAATAATGGGTCCCATTGCTGCATTTTTGGAATGTCACTAGTGCAATCCTCTGTCCTTATTTGTTTTAAAGTAGTGCAAAAACACGTTGTGATGAACAGGAGTTGGCAATTACAGCATGGTTCTCCACTAGGTGCCTTCTGAATCCATGTTTACACATACGCGTAATGTGAAATAAGTAAAAAAAAAAAAACCAACCAACCAAAAATCCCAAACTCAACATTTTCTTGGATATCAGTGCTGTTTTTCTAATTACAATGTGATCCTACATTCTTGAGGGTGTAGAAAAAGATTGTGTGTTCTCTGGGTAGATGAGCAATCTCTTTATTTACCTACATAAAGCAAACAAGGATTAGATAGAGAGGATACCGGCATGGAGAGAGGAGGTGACCTGCCTGGGTTTGTTTAGCAGTGACTAGTGGAGCCAGGCTGCTCTGAAGGGATGGTCTAGTTCCCTCTCTGGTACCTGCTGGACCAGTGCGTCCCGGCTGTTAAAAACCCCCTTGTGCCTCCCTGTAGTCTGTGTCTCCTGGATGTGACGAAAGGGTCGATGTGCCTTGTACCCTGTCCCAGTTGTGTAACTCCCTCCGGCACACTTCACAAACTGGGAAGTGCAGCAACACTTGCAACTAAACTAATGATTTAATAGCATTTTTAATTAAGATTAGGTGAATAGGCAGGCTGGTACACAGAAGACTTGCACTTACGGCATTTCTCTGTACTGTATGAAGCAGTTAATCTGATCCACACCTCTGCATTAAGCTGTTCAGCTCTAAAACACATGTGTGAAAGGAAGGTAAACGTACTGACAAAACCCTGAAATTTCATTACATTTCTTTCATGGTGGAAGCAAATGAGAGCTGTGTCACTAAGAGCTTTTTCAAACTCATTGAGGTCTGCTGTTTCTCTTAAAAATGTTAGTGCCATAGAGAAATTTAAATATTGCTTGAAGCCATGGAGTTTCACAGAAACATGTATCAAATTCTAGAATTTGCTTATTCTTTGCAGAGACATTGCCTTGCTGTCATACTTCTCTCTCTCTTTCTCTCTCTCTCTCTCTGTATTTAAGACAGCTTTGCTAGGTTAAAAGCATTATTTTTCTCACTAAGCTATTGTTTAAAAATTCATAATTGTATATTAATACACATTACAAAGTTGCAGAGATGATGTGCCTCAACTTTTTTTTTTAAGAAAATGTTGCTGATTTTATTTGTGCACTTGCAAATACCGTCTTCATCACTGAGTGTCAAGGCAACAAAAAAGCCTGTGGATCTTAGGACCCTAGCCTGAGACTTTCGACGATTCATGTACCTCATCGGAGAAGTGACTCATTTGGGATTTTCTAATTGGAGAAAAGGGTTTCATCAGTCTTCTGGATATGTTCATCCCCCACAAAAAGGTTTAATGAGAACCGGTTAAAAAATCCCTATGGGTTATTTATTTTCTTTTCTAAGATGAAATTCAGAGCAATTAATTTGCTAGGTAGTTTGCAGTATCTTGGTAAGGGTCTCTTTTTGATTAGTACAATCTTAGCTACTTGGTTGTAGATTTTCAGGTTTTCTCTGTTTCTGATGAATTGCTAAACTTGACTTTAGGGAGAAATTTGCTGTATGAAGTACTCTGGTTGATCCAGAGGAAGGACATTGCCTGCATGTAGAGTGCAACACAGCCAGAAAGTACAGAGACCCTTGTTGGGAACTGACAGTCTCTTTACAACTCCCGTTGGGTTTGAGCGTGTTGCCATTTAAGAGTGAGGAGTTCTGTTAAATTCCTCATACGTCTTTGTCAAAAACTTTATTTCCGCATGGAATTGAATAGTAAACACACACTGACAGAGTTTGATTTGGAAGCCATACCTCTCCTTTTTTTGAGCTTTTTAATATTCATTTGGGTTGAGTTCAATGGACTTATGCAAACAAAAAATATATCTTAATATGATGTCTTGATATGAGCAATAAATTTTTACATAGGTGATGGATTTGAAGTGAAAATGAATGCAACTTTTATTTGCTGGCTAGATGGACACCTACTCATGACTTTTGTTGCTTGCAATCATTCTCTTAACCTAACACATAATTAACCACCAGTTATAAAATATCAACTGCTGAAAAGTGATAAATTGGTCTTAAACTCCCAAGACAGTGCAAAAATTAGCCCTTTGATCAGCCAGTTGCAAAGGATTTAAAGAAAATGAAAGTTTTCAATGAAAAATTTATAAGGACACATTTTTTCAGAAAAAATATGCAAATTTCTACATTATATAGACACACATATATTTTCATATAAAATGCTAGCCTGTATTTTTCTGGTATTTTAACAAAAATTATGAAGAAGGTAGAATCTGAGGTGTTATGAAAATTTGGAGAGTGAAATCAGACAAGAATTTGTAATATTTAACAAAATGAAATGTCTTGCATAGGCAGTTTTTTATGTTTTTACAGGATACGATTTACCCATAGATAAACATATAAGCCTACATGAACTAAAATATGACTTAAGTAACAATCCAGTTTTTAACTTTCAAAATATTTTTTATCACAGTTCTGTACAGAGCTCAATCATGTTCACATAGCTAAGAGATAATTTACTTAAATCATACAAAGTACTCTTCTTTCAAATTAGCTTAAAATAGGCAAAGGAATTATTTTTTTTTAAAAAGTCAGATTTTATAGGTAGATTATGCTTGAAAGCATACACCTATCTTCATCCAGGTTCATGTATTTATCAAGTGCTTATTATCAACTGATAATAAAAACAAACTGAATGAGTTAATGAACGTGAATGAGCAAAACCACAGCAGGAACTGAGTCACTGACAACATAACTATGGTTAGCAAAGGTTGCTGCTTTTTTCATGCTTAACATATCGGAATAGGAGACAGAAGGAATAAAAAAGGGGGTTTCCTAGACAGCCAGTGTGTGTCAGGTATGAATCAAGCCCCTGTTGTAATCCTTACCAGTTTGTCAAATTGAAAGGGACATGCTATTTATCCTTTGGTGATTACGGAACAGAAATAATCTCACCACAATCTCACCGTGGTCTTGTCTTGTATTGTCTTATGTGAGTTACAGCTTCTTAGCCCATGACAGTCAGATTTCATGATTCCGGTTTTCTTTCCTCACCCCATTCTTGGATTTAAGATACTTCATTAACCAATAACAGCAATATGGAGTTACTTAGATGCATGTAAAGGAATCCTGCTTTCCCAACAACTCTTCCAAAGATATAGGGAAGGCGTAGAATATACTAGAGAAACTTAATTATGAAGAAAGACAAGATGTACAGAATACAAGAGAACTAAATAAGTGGTAAAGAAACTTAAGAGCAGCGAACGAACACTTTCCTGAGGTGCTTTTGTCACAAGCAGTAGTTTTTGAGAGGTTTTTTTGTGTTTGTGAGGAGATGTTTTGTGGGTTGTTTTTCCCAGTTTTGTGTGGTTTGGGGAGGGGGTGTTTTTTGGTTTGTTTGGAGGTTTTTTTCAAGATATGGGTTTATTTCTGGGTAAAGTGATACGCGAGAGCGAAGAGACAAAGGGAAGTGTTTTACTTAGCTTATGGTTTGAATTAATCACAATCCAAATACAATTTAATTAATGGAGGTAAATGATGAGGATATATGCTAAAGTACGGGACAAAGTAATTATTATTAGGTTGAATAATAGTTAAATAATCCTTGTTTCTTGCTAAAAGTAGGTATATCTGGAAGTCACGGTGAAACTTTTATCTGAGAAATTGGGCTGAATTTCTTTTGAGATCAGCTTTCAAATGCAACAAATTTTGGGGTTTTGGTGGGGTTTGGGATTGTTTGGTTTTATTTGCTTGTTTTTTCTTTTTTTTTTTTGGACGATGTGAAAATCTTGAGACTTAAGGCTAAGAAAAGTTAGAAAACGTATCAGTGACTCCGAAATGGAGAGAATCTGATAGATTTGTAACACAGTATGTGACAAAAGAATTGGGTAAGAAAGCCTCATGCCAGTAATCCTCATGTTGGTGAAAAGTCTTATGCTATTAAAATTGAGAAATTATTTACTTACTTATCTCACTATATCAAGCACACAACCCCCCTGACAAAGATAAAACTGACGAATGTGCAACCAATCTCCCCACTCCCAAACACAAGAAAATTAGTTCTATGTGCTGTTGGAGCCCAACTCCAGGCTTCTGCAACAATAATAGAGATTAATTTGTAATTGTGTGTTGCCCCCTGCTCCTCCAGCCATCTGTAGATGATGGAAACAGTCGTGAATGGCAAGAAACAGTGAGGCTAGCAGGGAGGAAAACCAATGACCGACTTCCCTCCTTGCTATGCATGGTCTATTCTCTTCCATTCATACTCATAAAACGATGGAAGTTAGAGATCAGAAAGATGTAATGGGTCATATTAAAAATCTTTCAACAAGGACAGGGTTGTTTCCTTCAGTATCTTTCCTCTTGTGCATTACCTAATTCATTTTTAAAGTACTGAAGGAATGAGACTTCTATCACTTCCCTTGGGGGTCTCTTTTCTACAGTATAATAGCCGTCCTCTCTGTTACAAATATTTTTTCTGACATTCAGCCAAAAAATATTGTCTGCTCAATTTACTCCCATCACTCCCTTTGTACTACATAGGTTTGCACCTTTCCAATATTCTTTATAGGATTTTATCCCACTTGATACAATGGTGAAGCTTAGTGAAGTCGTACATGATTACTGTGCTAGCCTATTTAAATGAAAAATGCATCTTTCTGAATTCCTCACGTTACTTTAACTCACCTCAGTTCTAGGGGAGCCTTACACTTCATTGTAAGTGGGCTTACCAGGAAAAAGTTTCTTTTCTGAAATATTGTGACCACTTCTTTTTCTGCACTCCAGCTCACATGCCTTTCTTTAGGCTATTTTACACTGTAAGCCCATTTGAGAGGTGATCTGGCATATAAGAGCCTTAATGGTAAGTGCTCAGGTTTCCAAACACGCTTGGAAAATGTAGGATCCAAAATTCTGTGCTCAGAAGTGGCTTCAACACTCTTAGCACAGCTTCAATGAGCTTTCAATAGGGCCAGTATAGGATCTTTACAGTATATTCAAAGTGAAAGATGAATGGTAAACACTGGCAAATACTTGTATCACCTCCTATTAAAAACACTGCAGGTGATTTTAGTAGGACTGGATCAATATATTATTATTCTAATGGAGTTTAGTAACATCTTTATGTTACTAAAAAATCCAGTTAATCTAAAATTTGTTCTAAACATGTCTAGTTTTTCTGTCAATATTACTTTGTGTGAGAGTACTGTACCTATGAGGACAGTGGTCCTAATGCAACACATTTATATCAACTAACTTAAGCTTTGTGTCACTGTATTAGTGGTTTTCTAAACACCACCACCCCCCAACCCACCCAAGTAAAAAGCTATACTGATGGAAGCATATTTTCTCTTTTAATTTCAATGTTGCTGTGTTTATCAAAGATCCTTTTCTCATTTTTGAGTGATTGAATATGCTGGCAGAACTTTGTAGTGTAGATGTGGTCTTGTAGATTGCGGGAATCACTGGTTTTGGTACAGCAAACAGAGAGGTCTAAGTAGCACTGGTCTGATAGTGACCACATACTGAGTCATAGTATTACTTATAACATTTTTTTTGCAGAAAAAGCCACTCAGAAGCGATGAAGTCAGCGGACAGATTTTTTGAAAGTTTTGTTTTTCAGAACTCTAAAATTTTGCCTGTTGTACACAGAATAAAATTGAGAATAAACCTGTGAGTTTCTTTTCCTTCTATACAATAATATTAGATTTTCACCAACCTTCTTTAGGGATTTCAAAATTTCTTTTTGTTGTTGACCAACATCATGATAGCTGTTTATAGATGTATTATAGATGTAAGGTTAAGCTGTGCTTTTAGATGCACTTTCATCTGACTGTTAGAATTGTGTTTAAAAGTTAGTGTGGTATTTTTAGAAATAAAAAAGTCCAATAGCCCAATGCTAAAGGATTCACCCGGTTTACAAACTTACCTCTTAAAATAAGTCAGTGTCTATATGTGTTGGTGTTTCTGGGTGTATGGGTGAGTGTGCATACACAAAAGTGCCAGGCATGTAAACATTTTGTCACCCTAGGTGGCTTGACTGGGGGAGAGGAGGAGGAAAGAAAACCCAAAAAAACCCCAACCCAAAAAAACGCCATAGCCGAAAACCTCCTTGGAGATGCTCAGAATCCTGGAGGATCTGGTCCTTCAGCTGCTGATTCCCTGTATGTTGTCACAGATTTTGCAAGTCTATACAAAAGGAACATGCGTCTACAGACTCATACGTCTTTATAAGCAAGGAAGGATTTGTGAATTTTTAAATTAAAATCTTCTAAACCAGATTTTTCAATCTGGTTACTCACTTCCAAGGTTTTCTAGCATGTACGGGGAAGTGCATGTCTCACAGTGTGTAACTTCTATTTCTTTGAAACGTTTCCCACTTGAAAAAGGCCTGGAATGTCTCATTAAAGAAAACTAGTAGGGCTTTTTCAAAATATCATTGTGGCACATGAAGAGGACTATAAAACTTTTCAGGACATATAGAAAATACAGATACACATTATAGAAGACTTACCCTTGTAAGTGGTGTATGTCTCACTGTTTCTGTTGATCAGATTAATTTTTGTTCTGACTTTTTTCCTGTTAAGATTTTATCTTCTACGCCTAAATAATTAAATTACCCCTGAACTGTCATGTGCTGCATATCTTTCCCAAAATATATGATCAAGAATAATTATTGGTATATTTCCTATTTAATGCATTTTATCCATCTTTTTTCTTCTTTCTGCTTAATATTATGGACTTCAGAATGCTAATTGTTTGCTTTTAGATAAGCCTTGTTCTTAATTTAGTGCTCACTGCATTAATTCATTTTTAGATATCTTTCACTATACTTTTAAAATTATTTTCTTACAGACTGAAACACTTACTCACTAATAACCCACTGCCAACATGAATCCTGTAAGTTAAAGATCTTAAAATGTGACAGCTAAGATTCCCTTCTAATCTGTTTCCAAAAAGGCAAAATTAAAAGTTTCTTAATTCTTAGTTATAAACCTTGATTTGTATTAAACAAAGTCACGACTTTAAATAAGATACAGATTTTATATTCTAATTATTCTAATATGAATTGATAATGAGACATGAAACAGAGAACAGAAATATTTTTCTTTTGCTAGACCTCCATAAATCTTGAAGATGGATGTAAAACATTTTTTTTATTAGCTAAATAACAAAACTATCAGAACTTTAGCTTTCTTTCTGAACTCTAGGGCAGTAAATTTTAAAATACATTTTTCACAGTGGAGCTTTTTCCTTTTTCATTTGACTTTGCCAGTAGGGACCTCTGTTCAGTGTTTCATCCAAAGAAGACACCTTTGACAGTATGGTTGCTCTTCCCCTACGAGCACTGTGCCTCCATGTCATTGCTGAATTAGAGCCGAAGTTTTTATGTTGTCCTTCAACCCCTGACCTTCTGGCCTGAAGGCAGGAATTTTACTAGCACAGCTATGCTGAAACAGAAAGCAGAGAGCATGCAAAGATGAAACAGTGTGGAACCAGTAAAAACTAGCCATTTCTGTACATTTGCCTCTTCTGGAAAAAAAAAAAAAAAAAAAGGCAAACCCCTCTTTCTTTTCTCTTGAAGCTTGAGTCTGACTTTAGGCAGCTTTGGCTTGTTCACTGACCCAGGAACAAGTACCATCATCCTATTAGTACCCTGAATGTGAGATAACCATACCATGACAGTCTCTTGAACTACAGTGTGTACATATGTTTTGAGGCAGATGAAGATAATGTATTTGGATTTTTGAGGGAGTGATGGAGTTTCTTTATGGGGACAATTATGATTATTCCAGTCCATGAAAAAGAATTTTTAAAAAAATCTCGTATGGCATACATAAAGAATCCACAGCAGAAATAATTCAGTAGTAGAACATAGATCTTTCAGTTTGCTTCATACTGTTGAAATGAACCACTATAAGGATTTATCAGCATAATAAAGGTAGCATGGACTTTTAAAAGTGCAAGAACAGTTTTACTCTGTGACTTTGTTCAAAAAGTATAATTCTTTATCTATCTATTTATATATCTGCAACTTTATATGTTAAATTATTCCACAGGTTAATAAGGCATTTGTTAAGAAGTATTCCTTTCTTTGTCCTGAAACCTGTAACAGCTTACTCCAGCATAATATATTTCTTATATTGAAATAAATGGCCATCAGGCAATTGGCCACTGTCCACGCCCATCTACTAGATTTCTGTCATACTCCCTGCTGTCTCTTTCCAAACTGAAGAATCATATTCTACTCTTAAATCATATTCCTTGCTTAGAAACTCCTACACACTTTTGACCATATTTGTTGTGTCTTTTCTCACTTTTTTCTAGTTTTTCTCAACATTCTTTTTCATACGGCAGGAACAAGAACTGCTTGTGTTTTTTCAAGATGCTGATTCTTCATGGATTTAACAGTGGCATAGGAATATTTTAATTTTTTTCAGTGGTTCTTTTCTAATAATGCTTAAAACATGACGTGCTGTCCTGACACTGACCTGCTGTGCAGATGAGTTTTCCTAGGGCCTTCTTCTATTGCAATATCTTGTTCTTCAGCAGGCAACTGGAGTTAAATAATTACAAAAGCTGTAGAGAACACTGTAAGGTAATATTCTACAGAAGCATAAGCCTCAGCTTATTTTGGGTTTCCCCTTTGTGTACAAAGATTTTGTCTAATAAGAACGGCAAAGTTTGGTAAACACTGCAGAAGTAGTATCTGTGCACTGTCTAGTTAAACTAAAACTGATGGCTGCGACATGCAGAGGTGTGCTAATGGAAGCTAGGAGAGGGGTGGTATGAGGCATTGCTGTAAGTATTCCTTTTCTCTCAAAGAGACTGTTCCAACAGTTAATGTTTCGGAAATATTTCAGTCAGATGAGCAGTAGCAGATTTACAGGACTAGTGGGGCAGTCTCCTGGAATCCAAATTCTCCAGCACCTCTAAAGTGCCATAAAAATTATAAGATATGTAAGTTAAGAAAGCAATGTTTGAATAATCAAAATGTGGAGCCTAAACTTATCGTTGGTGTCTTTCGACTGATTAGGAAAGACTTGTCTTACTATAAATGAATAGGGTTAAAATCAGTTACATAAAACAAAGGGGCTGAAGGCTGGAATTCAGATTCAACCTTCGTTTCCTAACTGTTGTTCAATTGTGTGGTCTTATTTTCCAAAACACTCTTTTTTTTTTTTTTTTTTCATAGGTTGTAGATGACATTTTATATCAATGTATGAACCTTACAAGAATTTCGTGTTGTCCTCGTAAAATTAAACCGCAAGACCTGTCTTTTCCTTTCTGCCTAACCTAGTCTAGTAGTGCAGTTGTAGAGCTGATGAATTTGGTTCCTGGAGGCTCCCAACGTTACTGGAACACTGGATGCTTGCCTCAAGACTGCTCTGGCATTTTATCTTTCTTCTGTGGCATAGCTTGACTGAATTCAAGGGACTGGGCATAGTTCTTGATTGAAATTGAAAAGTGGCAGTAGAGATGGAGGAGGATGAGGCACTTCATAATTTCTGTTCTCTCTCTGTCTCCTTTTCAGCGTGAAGCAACAGTAAGCAAGCTATCAATCCCAGGTGCTTAAGCACTTCCTATAGCTTTAAGTTAGGGTTAATGGAACACATTTTCTCCTCTTCAAAACCCTTTGGAAAGACTAAATTCCTGGGGCGTTCCCTTTCTTCTTCCCTGATTTTGGTATCAAGTGTATTTATTTTGAACTTTGCAATATATTTGTGATAGAACAAGTTTTTTCTTAAAATGCTTATTTCATCATCTAACAGAATTTTTAACTCATTCTCCCTCTAAGCCTACCTCTTTGGTGAATGGGAGGTTAGGACGAAAGAGAAGCAGGGAAAGGAATGTGTCCATTTCACAAGGTCCCGGTTTTCAATATAGAGATAAATTTTCACAAGAAAAAATTGATTCCTTGATAGATTATGTAATTTCAAAACTGAGATCCATCAGTCAATAGACATTTATCAAATACTTTATTAAGCATTGCTAATGACTAGATATGGAAGAACGCAGTAATAGGAAAACAAGAAATGTTTCTCTTCACATATGTTTATATAGTAAAGATCAGGACAATGTAATTATCTGAGGAACAAAAGCAATATATTTCATACTCTATTTTTGTAGCTAAATGCATATACTTGCAATAAATAGTGGAATTTATTGTAATTCCAAATTCTTATTAATATCTTCAATTAATTTCTGAGAAGATATTCCTTTTTCTTATTTTTCTAAATTTCTTCACATTTTTCTTAAATGTGCTTTTTAAAGAACCCTATATATATGTTTAAAAAAAAAATACAGGTATGTTCAAAAAACCCTAAGTTTAGGGTTTGAATAGATAGAGCACTTGTATGTGTATTTAAAATGAATCAGTTTTTTAAAAAATTGCTTCTAGCTGAGACAATGAAAAAAATAATCTAATGCTTAATTGGTTTTTCCTTTGCTTTATATTTAAAGAGTGTCTGTTTTCCACGGTAGTGTTTTCTTCATTCAGACAGATAATTTGCTAGAATGCCACAATACCTTGCATAGATTCTGTCCAGTTAGTTTAAATGAAAATTCTATGTATCATATAATCTTCTTATTTAAAATGTTGATGGAAATGGTTTGCTCAACTGTTATGACCTTTATCCTTATGAAATGTATAGTGTCTAAATGATTAATCTGAAGCCACATCCATTCCGTGTATTTTCTACTGTACATTGTAGCAGTGTAAATGCCTGAAGAGATACGAGCATTCATCTACCAATCATCGTTTTTAATGTAAAATACGACATGCATACTGTAAGATCACTCTTTTTTAATGCACTTATTTGTGGGTTTTTTTCTAGAAATAAGATAGAAAATGTTAGTACCTTACTGCATTTTCCTTAAGAACTCAGTAACACCTTATTACTTTCAAGCTTAGTTGGAAAAATGTGTAGCCAACATACGCAGACGTGACTTTTGTGCGTAACAGAAAAATGAAATAGATTAGAAGGAAAATTACCTAGAAAATACTCCATGTTCGTTTTATTTCAGTGTGGTTGAATATTTAGATTACAATGATAGTTCAGTATTTAATGGCGACTTCATAAAAATAATCGTATAAATAGGTTGGATTATAGGAAAATCCTTTTTTAACTATGAGCAGAGTAATCTTACATCTGAAAAAATCTTGCTAACCCTACTGTTGATCTGTGGGCTTTACCTTGCAAGATTCTCAGCACTTTTTTTTTTTTTTCCCAAATATAGTAAAACCTTTATGCATCTGGTTAACTGACTGGCGTTAAAGTTTGATATTTAGGGAGACTTTTCAGACACACACATTTGCTTTGCTTAATGTTGCCTGTTTGCTCAGTATCAAGCACTCTGTGTTGGGCTATTTCCGATTTGTCAGAGTACAGAACTGCAGTGTAGAAGGAGACTCAAAATAAGGGAACTTCTAACTTCAGAAAATAGTGCCTGGATCTGATTCTTCTGTCCATTTGCCTTTGCCCATGTACCTCATCTGCCTAATTTATAAGCCGGAGGAGCCCCAGGTTATTACTTTTGTTTTATTGCTAATGTGGCTTTTTCGTTATGGGGTGTCAGGAGTCTTGGATCAGCCTTCTGCATATCAAATATTTCTGTCTTTGCTAATTAAGCAAGTTTTCACACATTTATGTTAGATGTCTGATGGATTTAACTCTATATTCATAACACTGTTGGTAGAATGTCTGCTGTAGGACTGAGATTATCCTAACTTTTGTAAGGATTTGTAGAAGAAGGCTTGAAACTTCCCTTTTTTGTAAGTGCTGGTAGAACTAAATAGTTCTAAATAGTAAAGAGAAGCTAACTAGAGCTTTTCTGTTAACTAACACATGACAAATAGGATCAGTAATCCTTTTGTAAGAGAGACAGCATCCCAATATTTTCCTTGTTCATAATGGGCTTGTTGGTATGTCAAATGAATACGGAAATAGGAGGAGGGGATTGCATTTTGCATTTTTAATACATAATACATCATCATACTGTGTTATAATTTTGTTTTGCTTAAGCTCATAAGAACCCAGGTAAAAATAACTGCGTTTAGAAGTAGTTTGCTTAACAGACTCCAAGGGAGGAATCTCTAAATTAGTTTCTTCCCCCCCCCAAGCAAACGCGTAGCCCTTTATGTTAGTCCCATTAACGTTCGGTAATAAGTTGGTCTTCAAATATC
Organism: Leptosomus discolor; assembly: GCF_034619465.1. Taxonomy (NCBI): domain Eukaryota; kingdom Metazoa; phylum Chordata; class Aves; order Leptosomiformes; family Leptosomidae; genus Leptosomus; species Leptosomus discolor. The sequence continues at coordinate 19,035,400 of NC_141402.1, read as the reverse complement.
AATAAGATGATGCGGTCTTGATGGAAGTTAAATGTCCCTAAATCCTATGAATTGATCTGCAGGAGCTGTTTTCCACATGAGCGGTGCCTTCACCCAGGCATACATCCGCAGAGCGACGGAGGTCAGGGTGAGGAAGGAGGAGCGGGCTTGGCGGCACACATGCACTCTATTCCTGACAGTGTCTTGCTTCAGCAAAGGGAAGTGAAGCGCGTATGCCATGCTCAGTGGCATTTCCAAATGCAGCTCAGCTGGGGGCCTCTGCTTATTGCATCAGTGGCACATACTGAGAAAAAAAGGAAATACATAATTTTGTCAAAGTAGTAGATCACAATCTCCCCCTCCTCCTTCAAAATCATCACCAGCACACACTAATAGCTCTAATAGATACGGATTTTATGCATATTTCAGTCACAGCAGTATTTCTAATGCATATGTGAAAGGGTCCTTAATTTATGTCTACCAACTGTGTGGTGCCCTTCTTTTGGGTAATGTCATCATCCTAATGGTGTTTCTATTATACTCAAAGGTAGCAAATGAGGCTTATTGCAGGAAGGTAATTGATTTTCACTGAGTGAAAATGTAAATAGCCATAAGAAATCCTATGAAAGACAAGCAGTTCAGAATTGCTAGAAAAAAATTATTCATATACATTACTTACTGGTGTTAGTACCTGTAAAATGTTTCTTATTATAAGAAAGCCACAATGACTGTATTTCATATTATTTCATTTCAAATTGAAGTAAAAACTGGAGAATTTAGATGATTTTGTCTTTACCAGTTTGACTGTGCATTTTATGAAAATTACCGTCCTCTTCAGTAAGGGTGCTTCATTTTGTCAGGTTTCTCTCAAGTGGAAGTGAATAAAATTCCCTATATAGATGTGTAAAGAAAAATGGTTCTTTGGGATTTCAGTAGTAAGAGGTAGTCATTTAATGCAGCCTCTTTGTGGATTGTCAGTGTGAGATTTCCTTTGCATCTTGAAGGGTTATTGGGGATGGCGCGCTTTACTCAGACCTCAGGATTCCAGAAGAATGCATGACTTAAAAAGAAAACATGCCCTTCATGTTCTGGCTGCATCACAGCCCCCGTTTTAGGGAATTGTTTTAGGTCAGCAAAAATAGCCACCTGTGGTTACAGTCTTTCTGTGTATTTTGCAAAGTGTGTAGGTTTTTTTCCACTCAGAATATTGTCTTCCCATTATTTTCGCTGTCCACAGTGTGCTCCTGATTGCCAAAGTGATACCTGCTACAAAGGGCAAAGCTGATTAGATGCACATTTATCTCCTTTCAATATTGCACTGAGAGTTTAAAGTTATGTGTGTTTTATGATCAAGGACTGATGGCAATAGGTCATTTTTCTCCCATGAATAAACTGATTTTCAGATCTTCCAGCAAGTAAATGGCCAGGAAATCCTGCACATTTTAATCCCTGCTGGCTCTATCCATTATCTCGTAAGTCATAGTTTTGTCCCAGCATAATTGTTTGGAGGTTTTTGCCATAAAATTCTTATTTTCATAACAAAAAAATTGCTTTGCAAATAACTTATTTTTTTTTAGAATTGGAACACTTTTGGCTTCCTAACTCTTGAGTATTTATTCTTCCACAGTTTACTTGGAGGAAAACAAAAAGCCCTATAGAGATTTCACTTAAACTATGGAGTTGAGAATGCTCCAATTTTTAATATGGAATAACAATACTGGTTGATGTTATATTGATGAATATGAAAAGTCTCATCTTCAAAAGGTCTTGGAAAGATACAGATGAAATTGTTGTTAATTCCTTTAGCTTTAATTGGCCTCTGCAGTTAGTATTTTTCTGTACATTTATCTTACGTTTTGTCTGGCATACGTAAAAACAGGTCAAGCTTTGGAATGCGTGTAAGTGTAAAGGAAATCAGAAAACTCTCTAATTTTACAGTAACCAAAAGCAAAAATTGTGTGGGTTTTTTTCAATGTCAAGTACCTGCCTCCAGTTTTATGCAACCCGTTGCTTGAATCTTACTAGTACCTACAGGGTTTTTTTAACATAAATCCATTATTCTCACAAACAACTTTTCACATTCTAATCCAAAAAAATTGCATCTTGACTTTCAGAAACCCTGTAGAATTAACAGTATTGCAGTCTTAACTCTATACAGATGCAAAGTGTAGTTTAATGTCTCAGTTGTACAGAGTACATATCCATTCTTGTCTGTTCCAGTTTGACATTAATCTGTGAAGTTAGAAAAAAAAAAAAAATCATCCATGAATGTTGCTTCAGTCTTCATATGTGATGTTGCCAAAGCAGTGGGTCTGGTGCTTTTTAGAAGTATTTTTACAGTAAGTCTATTTCTTGTCTCCAAAATAAAACTGCAGATTGTCTGATATGCTTGTTTATGGAGCATTTGATGGTCTTTTAACTTGTAGGTCTTCAGATTAAAAAGTTTAAAAGCTTTTTACAAAAATGAATAAAAAGACACAGGGAACAAAATTTGAATTTTATGTTCTGTCTCCATCGGTTCAGTAGTGTGGCCTGTTCAGGCAGGCCTCTACTAATAAAGCTATGGAGGGATCGAATATAGAACAAAAGGAAAACTTCTGTGCAGAAATATTCCACTGTTCAGCAGAGAAAAACGACTCAGATAAGCAAATATTTAGCAAAATGCTTTACCTGTCTAGTCATTACATAAATATATGGCTGTATTATACAGCCATAGGTTTCATTGCTCTAGTTATTGCAATCTAACAATAAAGTTTAACATCCTATATATTTTTTCTTAAAAATGAAAGAATAGCTGGCAGTGTGTGATTCTATAGAAGAGATTTGAAGCTGGAAACTTGAATACTGGTTAATTGAGAGTATTTGAAACTTGAAACCAAACGCTTCTAAAAAATCATGCCATTTTGTTGTTTGACACTAATTTTCTACCCAGCATGTACTAGCAATGACTGAAATTAGCTCCCAGTGAATTGTAGTTAAGCTATTTTATGCCATCTGGAAGGAGTTTCTGATGGCAGCACTATCTGTTGTGGGATTTGTTTTTGTTTGGTTGGTTTTTGGGGTTTGTTTTTATTTTTTAAATTTAATTCTCTGATAATTTAGAGCTTATGGAAGGTGAAGTTGACAGCCTTGTAGTCTTCCAGCTTCATAATACCAATACAGTATCATTATTGGAGTTTCCACTGGTACAGGCCTTAACCCTGACCTAGAGATACAGATGCAGACTCTAACCTGGTATTAATTCTTACGGTTTCACTGAACTCACCTAATTCAATGAACTGGCAGCTTACACCAGGTGAGGGTTTGACCACCATTTCAAAGGGGAAGTGGGCTTTATGGGGTCATGGGTAAAATCACAACCAGATCAAGCTCAATGCAGGTTAGTTAGCCTTTGCCTTTTGTGGGGCCAGGATTTCACCCCTCACAACCTTCCCGCTGAACTGTTAGCGGTAACAAGAACGTCAATAATGCCAGGTCTGATGGCAGGTTTCACCAGACAAGTCTTCACTAGAGACTGCGCTGAATGTGTGTAGCTCACCAAATCTATTCTCTCTACTTAACTGGCTTTTCTCAGGTAGTATCAAATACTTCTGAAATATTAAAGAGCTCATGAAAAAAATAACCAGAACTAGATTGGTGCTAGGTTGGTAGTTGCATGCTTACTTCCTGTAATTTATTTTTTTTAGCCCGAGGCTTCAGAAGTTTAACGTTTCTATAAAATTTACATGTGTTAAATTATCATGTACTAGATCATACTGAACCATATTGCACACTATGATCTAATAATTTGCTAATGGGTATGGAAAATATCCATATCTCCTGGAAAAGAGGGACGATTCTTTGAGCTTTGCGCATGCTGGGGTTTATCTCAGGAATTCGAATCTGAAACATTACAGTATAAAATTACAAAAGTTCTGTGTTTTCACATCAGGATCTTTATCAGGCAAATGAGTTTGCAGTGGTGAGATAAAGGCAGTGTTTGACCTTCTCCACTATTCTCCACCCCTTATAAAGAAAATAAATTATGGTGGCTAGTTAGTATTCATAAGAAGTCACCAAAGAGATGATTTGCCTTAGAATAAATATGATTGAATTAGAAATGCACAGTACTGATACCCTGACCTCAAGTAAATGGGTTCTTTATTTATAAAAATGTACTTAGATATACTTGTCTGTTAGTCTGTTAATTGTGTCCATATATTAAGTAAATATGTAATTCAATTCCAAACTTAATTGAAAGGTTTTATATAGGAAGTTGAAAGGGGAATGGCAGTTCATTCAGACTTGTCAAGAAACTAATCAGAATATTCTGAAAATTGATACATATTTGCATTTTAAAATACAAAATGTGTCTGCTTTTTATAGAGTAGATCTATTATTTTTAGGACTTTAATTAAAAAAAATGACTGCAGATTATATTAAACTTTTGTAGGGAATTAATGTTAGGCTTTGGCAATGCGGCTTCTTTAATATTGTTCTGCAGTTAACATTTCTAAGCTCTGAAACAACTGATAAAGTAGTTGAAGTAAGTAAATAAGTAATAAAAAGCACATCAAAGTAGTTATGATGAGACAGCCAGATGGCAGAGAATTGCAGTTCTTGCTGTAATTTTATCAAAATTACTATTGTCATGGCATGTTAGTTTTCATAAGAATTTGTACAGTCACTGATCTTATACAGACAAATTAATTTCAGGTTCTCTCATGTGTAGTCACATAACAGCTATACTTGAGCACGCACAAAGGAAAATTAAATAATCATAGTCACATAAACTTGAAAAGCGGCACAATTTAAGTTTACTATTCCATAACATCTTGGGATCAGTGATCATTTTTCTTATGGTAGGCTCAATTTGATCTACAGCAGTTCTGCCATTATATAGTTTCTGCTGCATTTAATCTTCATTATGAAAAGATATATTATCATCTAATAGGGTGGAATTAGTAGTAATGCACAAGCATTGTAGTAATTCCTAGGAGTTATATCATTTCATGGAGTTTCATACTTTTTCCTCTCATAAAGCTACTGGGATGAAAATAATTGAACGATATAAGTTTCATAAATAAGTTGCCATTACATGTTCTCTTCTTTGGTGTAAAGGATACCCTGTGTCTTATAAATGCTCACAGGGGAGTAAAGACTGAGAATTGCATACAGTGAGGGTGTAACCCTATTTCGATCTGAATGCCAGGTAGGATAATGGCAGGCTTGAGCCCACTACCATGCAGCCCCAAGGAGGGGAGGAAGACCCTGGCAGACCACGAGGGGATTCCTCCTCCTGAAGCTGGGCTGCTTAGGCAACCATTTTTTCCTACTGTTTCCATTGCTGCACGTTTCTGTGTGATTCCCCCTCCGTTAAGAAATTATGGGCAAAAGAGGTGTGTGGGCATAGAGCATTTAATCTGGCTTTAAGGATCTGTGTAGCCTGACTGCGGTAGATGTCTGTTATATGCTTAGTCAATTTAAGGCAGTGTAACTAAAGACTACGTTTTTTTTGAGTTGCTAGTCCTGAGGCTTTGAGACTAACTTTTTCTAGACTCATATTTCTCTGTGTGGCAACACGGTCTCAATAAAAAAAAGCTGAAAAACCTTATGGAGAAATAATCGGGGATGGTGATAGACCTTTATGGTGCTGGAAGCTTGTCAGCTTTCTTAGTAAGGCCAAGAAAAACAATAGAAGTAGAGGAAACTGAAATCTCAGTTACATTTTTACTTTGGTAAAATTTTATTTGCTACAGTTATTCCTAAGTTTTAAAGTAAATTATCTAAAATATATTCTTATTATGATGGAATTTCTTTTGACTGTTTCTTTAAACACCTGTGCCAAAGTTAGGGGTTTATGCATATACTCCTTATTTTTATCACTTTCTAACAAGTATAAAAGCATCTCAACGCAAGAATCAGTTGTTCAATGTGATGATCATAGCATTTGGCTGAGAAGGTAGCACCAATGAATTAAAATTGAGAGTGTCTCAGTATAGACTGTGGTATACTGGTGGTATGAAGATACAAATGTACCTGCCTCAGAAATCCACATGGTATCTGTGCTGGCTTTTTTAGTTATATTTTTGGCTAACTCCTATTCCCATTTTCCCATTGCTTCAGAAACATTCTTTATCTGTGGTTTTTTTTTTTTTTTTTTTTTTGAGGCCTTACTGTACAAAAGGAAATCATTAAGAGCATCAGCAGGTCTCTCAGAGAACAATAACAAAAACCAAAACAAAATCAAAACCACTGCAATCAAGCATGAAATACTTACTAAAAACAAAAACATGGATATCAAGAGATTATTTTTCATGGTATTAACATTTGAAATGTACAAGCAAATCTCTCTCTCTATAGATAAAGGCATACTTATTTGAAGGCATAAGAATATATACATGTATATGAATACATACCTTTAAAATATTTCATCACAGATATATAAATAAGAAAATGTTATGCTGTTATTCTAAGTGTAAAATCAGTGTAAGGATGCAAATTTAGTGCTGCTCTTTGATTAGATTTCTTTTTCCATCCCTGTGTAGCTCCCCAATTATAGAAACTTCTATTTATGCAAACAGTCAAATTAGGTTCTGAGATTTGTGCATGCGGTTCTCATTGATGTCAAAATACTTTAACTATAAGATGATATTTTAATCACTGGAATCTGTTAAATTCTAGTGGCTGTTTAGTGAATGTGTCGTCACAAGAGTGTGGCAAAGTACAATGGAAGCATATTGGAAAATCAGATAATTTCTACATAAACAAAAACTGCAGAAAGTGCATTTGGCATGGGAAGTAATTATTCATATAACTCTTAAGAGCGATCGCAGTTTGGTGGGCAGGTTGTTTCATTCTAGACCGTGACTGACTTCCCTTGTGAAACTCTTCAGGCAACAGGAGTTCGGCTGGACTGCTCTGATACTGCAGAGCCGGACCGTATCGCTCCCAGAGTACTGCAGGAAGTTCACATAAGCAGGTTTAAAATGAAGCTGCTGAGTGGATTTTCCCACTGCTACAGGATGAAATAGCTTTTATAGAATGCAGCTTTGTTTGCCACATACCCCATGCAGTTTTTATTCTCCTTGTGGCATTTACTTAACGTGAATATTGTTTCCAGCCTGCAGATCACCTGCAACTTACATGTGCAGAGAGAGAAAAATTATTTGCTACTATTTTTAAAGCCCACAAGCAAACTCAGAATGAGAGTGAACGTTAATGTAATTCTTCTTGAATATAAATTCCAACAATATAGTGATTTTGATGAGCTGATGGTATGTTTTCTTGAGATCGTAACCAGTAAATAGCAAGCTGAAATTATACTGTAAAATGAAGCTGTGTTCAGCCACACATTAATCTCATGTATATTTATGCAAAAAAAAAAAAAAAAGCCAAACAAAAAATCACTCAAACAGGAATGACAATGATCTGATAAGATTATTTTAATTTGAAATAGTAACAATAAATACACAAAACCTACCGACATGATGGAAGCAAATCCCTGCTTGAGATATCTACCACAAAATAGGATAGTTGAAAACTAGCATTGAAACACCTGGAGGGAGGGAAGATCGAAAGGGAAAAAGGAAAAATTAAGCAAGTAATAACATGAGCAGCTGGAGACAAAAAGAGAAACAAAATAGCAGTTGATGAGAGAAAGAAAAGAAAAAAAAAAAGAAGCATTTTATTGAAAACCTATTATTATCAAGAAGCAATTTTCAATGTGGATAAAAATCATGTTTAACAACAAACCTGAGACTTAATTCATTAAATACCAAAAAGCCATGAAATGCTTTTCTTGAAGGATAGTGAAAATAGTTTTAATCTTGTACTTTTTTCCTGTTAAGTTGTGTGAAATTAAAATAACATTTATTTCAAACAAATGCCTACATTTATCTGTTGTTTGGTGGGTAAATTATTGGTAATAATGGAAAATAAACAGCAGTGAACAAGTAATGTTAGCATATGGGACAGAGTGTCCCCGACATGTTCCTGGATTCTGATTCAATAAACTTCTACTTGTAAAGTCAAGAAAAATACACAGCATGTGTTACTCTATTAACGTAGCTATATTTTCACACTTAATAATTGAGCTCATATATATGACCTAAAAAAATTAGACTTAAGGTCTGTAACGTGGTTGACTTTCACCTTGTCCCAAAGAATCCTGAAGAAGTCAAGGAAGATCCACGATTGAACAGCAGTTCACCTGCAGGACATGCCTTACAGGATTATGGTTTACATATGTCTCTTTTGTATTGATATATATGTTTAGTGGTTTGAGTACTACTACTAAAGCCTGGTAAAATTACTCTTTTATTCCACTTCTCTCCTCTGTTCTTTGTACTGCCATGCTTTTGCTCTGAAGCTGAGGATACGTATGGCTTTGCCTTCTTTAAGGTGTGATTGCAGTGTGTTGCCATTCCATTTGAAATTAGTTGCAACGAACTTAGTAATAGGGTAGAGCATATCCAATGTACTTTAGATTTGAAATAGCCGTTTCCATTTCCTGCCATTTCCTATTGAGTGGCTCCTCATGGAGAATCAACGTCCAGTTTTGAAGACTTTTCAGGGAAGCTTCTTGGTGATTCTTCTCATTTGATCTGTTTAAAAAAGAGATAAAAATCTGTGCTTTTCTCCCTTTAGAAGTAATTGTGAGTCCTACGTATGGCTCAGGGTGAGTGGAATGTATCTTGTATAATTGAAACGTCTTTATGCAGTTCTAGTCATTGGCTTAATTATGTTAGATTTTTGTTTCAGAGTGTCTCCTGAACAAGTAAGGGCATCTGGGTTATTGTGAATACCTGCCTAGGTGCTATCTGAATAGCAGAAAAATTTGTCCTAGAAAACATGTAGTTTAAATAGGGAGAACTCTTCGAAAATGTGGGTTTAAAACAAACCAAACTAAACACCAAAAACCAACAAAAAACCGACAAACAAACCAAAACCAGTCACAGGGTAAATCTGATGAATTTCTAACAAAAGCAGCTGAGGTGCAAAATTGGTGATAAACAAGCATGTGTTTTCTTCCTCATGCAAAAGCTGTGTTAGGTCTGTACATGCGCACTGCTTATGCGTTTCTAGAGAGGCAGGATTTGTGGCCATCCTTTATGGAAATGGTTTTGTATCCGTAAGTTGTCTGCCCTTCAGCTCTTCCTCCTGGCGTTTTTGAGAGCAGCAGGGTAACTGTCAATGACGATCTAACTTTCTTCAGGAGAGGCTGTACAGGGAATCTCATGTTCATAAAAGGAACAGCCGGCCTCTGCCAGTGGGTGGTTCCCTGAAGGAGAACATGGGAAGGGGCAGCAAAAAACATCAGTGATAAGGAAGCAAATGAAACTGTGGAAGGTATGTTTTAACATTCCTGCCTTTTGGCACTTTGTGTCAGAAGAGAATATAAGTGGTTATCTTTATACACCGCATACGTTTCTATCTGTTTTTTTTGCCTTTTATATAAAAATATGTGGGTTTCTTTCATTTACCAAGTTGAGGGCTAAAAAAGTAATTTAAAATATATGTGGTTTGTTTTTTTAGCAAAGGACCTAATTTAGGACAAAAGCCAAGTTAAATAGCTATTTTACGTCAAAGTGACCTCTGCATGTACTACAGTCACAGTACCTAATGCTGGTTATTAATTACTGGCACAACCAGTTCCCCGTGTGGTAGAGCTACAAGCAGAAGCCACAGATCATGGTAATGGACAGTGAGCTGTAGAGAGACAATCCTCGACGTCTCTGTGCATTACACTTTGTTGGCCTTGTGGCCAGCTACAGAGTGCCTTCTTGCTGCTCCTGGGGGAAAAATATTTTTAGATCTCTTAAATGAAGCATACTAGTGTTGTTTATTTTTTAAAAGACCAGAAGTACACGTAGCACTTTACAAATGTGTACCAAAGAAAAGTTCCTGCCCTTGTAAGCACCTGATGCACAAAAAATTCTTTAACTATGTGGACTAACTAGCAACAACTGCCAGGAAAGAGCAGAGAGGGAGAAAGAAAAAACCAAACCAACCACCTTACTTTTTGTCATTAGCTACACCAACATAATGCATCATTCCACTATGTATGTCTTCATCATACCAGCTATCTGTAGCAGGACCAAAAAACTCTCTCCTGGCCCTTATGCTGGTTTGGTTTTTTCCACAAATAATAATTATAATATAATATGTAGCCTCTGTAGGCTACACGTGAAGTTGGCCGTTATATTCCTTGCAACAAGGCTTTATCACCAAATTAAGAGGTAATTCATGTGTGTTTTCATCTGCAGAGACAACACCCAGAGTGAATCATTTATGAGGAGGCACATGCCGTCCTTAAATAAGATATCAATGCACAGATAGACACTTTAGAGTACACTTTAAATTTTATTTTAGACTCTCATGAGTACTCAAGTGCTGAACCACTTGTGTTGCTTTATAGCTTGTGTGACAACACAACTTCTGGGCCCTTAGGCAATCAAGAGAGAGAATTCAGACAACTGCTTATCCTTAATTCACTGTCAACAGGGTCTGTTTCCTAAGGCCCCAATCAGGCACTTGGATTCTTAAGTTTAGGCTTTCTAACTTCGAAAGTATGATGTGGATTTTTTTTTGAAAAAGCTAGAGACATGTGAACTTGTGAGCAGAATGCTCTGTGATGTGCAACATCCTTTTCATTCGGAGTCCTGAGATAGCTACAACAAAGCACTCTGTAGTGGAATTGCAGTAATGACACTGTCTATGGAGTCCTTCAGAAATATTTAGGTCATACTCCAAAATCTATATCATTTATTTTTCTGCATACTTACATATTGTGTTTTAAGTAATTTCCTTTATTATTTTCATAAAGTAATCATACTTCATTAAGAGGAGGTACCTGCCATTCTTTCCAATGCTTTCCTACTGATTTTGCTGTAAGCACTAATTGTTTCATCAGATGTTTTAATTAAGAAAATAAGATACGTGACTACTTTCGGAAAAACTACAGAATTTACTAGAAACAGGTTCCACAAGGTTTTTCTTATGCCTTTTAGCCCTTTTGGGTCAACAGAATGGACAAAAGATCAAGAAAATGGAGGAACAATACTGTCAAAATATCCTTGAAGTAGCTAGAATTTTATGGAGGCACAAAGCAAATATAGTGGTGATGAGGCTACAATTTCTGAAGCATTTTAAAAACAGTTAAGTATCAGGACTACATGAATGTTTGTCCTGTAATTTCTTCCAAGGCTCACCTACTTCTTCCTTTATTAGCAAAAACGAGTTATAGAGACATTAAGTTATTTCTTATAACTCTTCTATTTCTCTTTTTGCAGAGAGACAGATGGAAGCTTGTTAAAGTATACATCTTCCTCTTTCAGAATTTCAAAAGAATCCACAATAGGACAGATGTCTATCCTTTGTAGTAAATTTTTAAAATATACTTTAAAATGAAAATTCTGTTTCAGCTTCTTAACTTTTGTCTGTTGTACATGAGAACGGAGAAGGCTGCATGCAGAGAAGGCGGCTCTTCTTGGAGATCAGTCTTGGATATCTCAATTCTGATTTTGTAGTTCAGAGAACTCAGTCTGACAGAGGAAAGCATCCATGGATCTGACAAAACATAATCTTAATACAGAGCCTCTAGTAACCTGTTGGCCTCCTTTCTTTAAGAACTGCTAAGTCTATAGGCACTGTCATCAGTGAACATTAGGAAACTTGACAGACAGAGGTATTCATATAACACTATTATTTCCTTGATTCTGGTGAGGTCCAGTACTGACAGACTCCAAAGGTCCCCTCCTCATGGAAGCCCTGATCTGTACTTGTCTTTTTGCAGCCAAAGCAAGGAACGATCAGATGGAAACACTTTTCTTCCTGCTTTTCTTACAAGAGCATAGTTATCGTTAACAAACTGGTTAAACTTTTGCCATGTTTGATAATGGAATTGTCTACTTCTCTTACCAAATATATATCCTCTCTGCTCAGCTTTACAAAACGTTCCCAAACTCTTAGAGACCCTCTCTCAAATACATAAGGACTTGCCTCCGTACAGCTGCTCAATGCTTCTGAAAACCAACTGGTCCTGTGTCTAAGGAGGGTTAAACTGATAGCTTTTGTTCCAAGGGTCAGGGTGAAAAAGTGGAAAAGCAGCTAATATTTGAAGTGGATTTTTTCATCCTCCTGTATGTCTGGCGTAACCTCAGAGTAACTGAGTCACCGGGCTATATTAGTCATTTTCTTTTGTAATCCCTTTGTAATTTTCACTACTTGTAATTTTCATCCTTCGGTGAACGTTGCCTTCCTGGCACATTAATCAAGAAGAACCTGTGATATTCAGGTGCTTGTGATATAACCATTTCACAGAGACCAGGCAGCTCATTTGATTACAGAAAGAAATCATTAATATTAAGTCATCCAACCATTCATTTAATCTAAAAGGACCAAAGCCTAAGTGCTCTCAGGTTCAGGATCTGCCTGGATGAATTAAACTGTACACCAAGTTTGAGGTACCACAGTTCTGAAACCATCAAGGTTTGGGTTAATTTTTTTAGGCATGATTTTTCTTAGTCTCTTTCTCCGAGCACAAAAGCTGTGAATTTTTTGTTTTTCCTAGTCCCTCTTGTTACGGACATCACATCCCTCACCTTTCAGACTGCTTGTGATTTCCCTAGCAGAGATCCAAAGAGTTTGGCAGAAGAGCTATGGAAATAACTTGGCAGAAAATATTACTGGTGCAAATGATGCTTTTTCTCTTCTTGGTTCTTCAGACTTCTTTTAAAGAAAGAGAAGTGGGCTGTAGGTCTTTCATAACCTCAGGCAGGACACTCAAATCTACACATGATGTGCATGACTGGCCCCAAAGTCTAACTGCTTTTAAATTGTTCATAAACTGTATGACACTACTGTTACTGTATCAGTGAGCAGAGATGTTAACTTTGAGGAGCTGACTAAAGCAGCTATGGTATGATAAACCTCCATGTAGTAAGCACAGTCTTGCTAACTACACTTTTAAAGACAAATTATTGCTGATAACATGGAATTTGATTTTCTATAAAATACTTTAGCTTAGAACAGAAAAATATTCCAACAATAAAAATTAATTTCTCTGTGTGGTATGAAGGCTAATAACCCAAATTTATTGTAGAACTATATAATTCTGGACTACTGCTGGTCATATAGTTCTAATCCCTAGAAATATTTATCAGGACCATTGTAGAAATGAAGTAATTTAGAAAATTATGTAAGTTATAGCATTGTTCCAGTGTGCTTGCATCCCAAGCCACGTAAATTTAATTATGACTAAAGCCAATATCTTACGCAGTAATCAGCATGCTACACAGTAGTGAATGCTATAAAATCGACTGACTCCAACAAGACGACACTGAAACATATTTTTCCATATTCCACACCACTAGTTTTCTGGCATAATCCCAAGTGAAATGTGTTGCAATACTCATTTTAGTAATGGTAAAGGTAGAGATCAGTACTGCAAATCCAGTATTAAACAATCATTAATGTCTTTCCTAAAAATGTTAGAGAGGGGAATGGAAATATACAGGAAATCTGGAGTCCAAAATAACTTTAACACAGGGTGAACATGCTCTGCCTGTAATGTGTGGTACTTCTTTACTTTCTTCACCTGTTTACAGTCCTCTTTCTTTCAACTACGATAATTATCAGTGTGTATATCCCATTCTGCTAAAAGGAATATTTAGAAATGAATGCCTCATTCACCTTCAGTGTCTTAATGATACCACAGGGTAAGCAAGCACGCTTCACATTCTCCGTTTAATTTTTAAGGTTGGAAAATGCTGGTCTTCAGCAAAAGACAGTGGCATTTGTAATGTTAGTCAGTAAAGCCCAAAAACTTCCCTAGGGCTTTTCACGGGCCATTGGGAGCAAATGCCCAGCTTGCAGGTCAAAATCCACAGCACTGCTAGAACCTATGTACATAAAATCTGATGTGCTCCATTGAACACTGTATTTCTCCTGTCTTGTTTTGACATTACTCACAGCGAAACAGCCAAATCAATCTAGATCAATTCAATCCTTTCTGGGTGGAAAGCAAGCAAACTGTTCAAGTCTGTTACTTTGCAGAGATTTGCAATACTCAAAAATGCATATAATTTCCTTTAACTTGGAGATCATGGTTATCGTAGAGGAAAGGCAGAAATTCTGTTTCAAAGCTAATAACCAAACTCCCTGCTAGGATTCAGCTGGTGCAGTTCCTAGGAAATGTTGTTTGTCTTGCAGTGGAAACAATATTGGCAATTAGAGCTAACTTTTGCTGACTTTCCTTTTTAGGGTGACTCAACTTCTCTAAAGCTTCCACATAGTCATGTGAAGTTTCTTCGTGCCACAATTGCGTTGTAAAACTGACATTTCACATCTGTGAGCAAGTTGGAAATGTTTAGGAAACAAAGAATGATTAGAAAAAAGTGGGACAATCTTCTGCTACCCCGTAGATAATCAGTAGAGGTTTCCTAATACCTCCAAAGAGAAAACAAGCATAGAAGAACTTGCTAACCATTGTGCATTGAGCTGTCACCTTCAATGTACCTTTGAAATACTGGCTGTTTCTTAAAGGGGAAGATGGGAAACAGAAAGTGTATAGTTTCATTCGCGCAGACTTTGTCAGAAAGTGCGGCTGTGATATGATTTCTGTCAGAAACAATCTGCTTGAAATTTTTCTGTCTTTACTTTTGAACACGGAGTTGCTTGTCTGTATTCTAACCCTAGGTGATGGGATCTGCTGCCTTGTCAGATAACATTTGAGTTCACTCACTACCTGCTTGTTGACTAGCGCACAGACTCACTGTGGTGGCAGGGAAAGCCTTCAGGCTACTCAGCATCTGTCTCTTCTTGTAATTAGTTGCAGCCTTGTGTACAGAGCAAAACAGAGATTTTTTTTTATTTTGTTTTTTTTTTTTTTTTTGCTGTGAAAGAGTAATGTGCACAGACAAGAGTTTTTAAACTGCAAAAGTGTTTGCTAGTGTTTGTCATTCTTCCTTTTCAAGAAGAAATAGCTTTTCACCTACTGAGAACAAAGTGTAGCCATCCTTTTTTTCAAATTACACCAAGGACACAGATTTTTGGGAAAGTTAACCCCAATCGTAAATCTCAATAACCAATATTTCTGCTCTTACATCTGATGGAGCCCGTGTTCATTGGAGAGCATTGGTGATTACACTTCCTCAGACTCCTGCTCAAGTGATTTTGTTGCCCCACGTAAGAGTATGCTTTGCTAAGTAGTCTGAGGACTTGCATGCTTTCAGCAACCACCATAAGTGGTGTATTCCTGGGACTGATTTTGATCTTCATATAGTGTCACAATTAATTCCTCACAGAACTGTTCCTTTTGGCTGTTTAGCATGAGATCAGGAGACATACTCCGGATTTTTAGGAGGATTTGATTTATTGCTGTAGATTTGAATCTCTTGCAGCATCATAGTTTCTTTTTTTAACACAAAAAATTATGAAGAAAAAAAGCTGTGCATTGTGATAATGCTTAAAATTTATTTAAAAAGTGCGAAGTAGCTTGGTGTAACACGTGTAAATCATCATTCAAGATGTAAATCACCCCTAAATAATAAAGATGGGAGCAAACTTTCTGGAGAGGCAAATCATTCTCTAATTGCTTGTAGCTGAATTTCTTCTGCAGCAACTGCCATCAGCAGTGGGGCTTGATGGATCTACGTACTGCTATGGCAGTCCCTAAATATCAGAATTTTAAAGACCTTATCCTCACCATTAACAGTAGTGAGGTTTATGAGATGAAAAAGAAAATCACGTTTTTCCATATTGTACTGTTTCCCTTTTTCAGGTTAATCCTACATGAGCCATAATCTGGTTACTTTCTTTCTCTTACTTTCCATTCTCATTTGAATGGGCACAATGTCATTTGGTTTGCAAAAGTACTGCCAAATCAACTGCATTACTTTAAAAACCTGTTCTCCAGATTAAAATGTGTCATCAAGATATTTCTAACATTCTTATCTAGTGTTCATTTTTTATCTGAGGGCTGAGCTGAGCTAGACGTTTCAGTTAGAATTTTGAGGCGAGTTAAACTAGATTTTTTGATGTGCTGCAGCGAAGACAAACATGTTAGATCTCTAGATGGCACTATATAGATATCAGATTAAATAACTGATTATACAAGAATAATAATATGAAAAAGTTTTGTGTCCTTTTAAGATAGTAGGTGACACTTACTAACTTCCTTAGAACTTAATGAATGTTTTCAAAAGGTGGCTTAGGCACATGGGAGCCAAGACTCATCACAAGTCTGTGGGAAACTTGGGACAGTTTTAACCTCGGCTGGCTTCTTACTGTGTTCTGAATTGGGGCACTAGCAGCAGACTGGTTAGATTTTGTCACGAGACAAATAAGATTCCAAGCAACCAGTTATGATCCCTTGCTTCTCCTACACTGCTAAAGAGACAGGAGTTTCACACTAGGTGTTCTGGAAAAATGGTTCCCAGTGTGTGGAGCTCTGAGGATTACATAAGTAGTGGCATATTTTTCTTTCTTTTGATTGTGTTACTAGGTAAAACCAAATTTAATAAAACAGTCATTTAATCCAGATTCCTTTGCAATAGCTGAATGTTTATTCTTTTAATTCAGCTCTGTTAATTGTATGACATCGATTTGATGGTCTTAACGTAGCTTGCACTGGACAAGTAGAAGAAACAGAGCTCTCGGCAACACAAGAAATAGTGCTGACTGACACATCTGAACACTCGCTTCAGACAAGGTACAGCATTGTTTGTTCAACCTGTTCATCTCCCTGTCTAGTGCCAGTTTCTGTGGCCTTATCCTATGAAGATCATGCACTTCCCTTGGGATTTTCCTGCAGACACTTTTTAGATTTCATTGCCAGGGCAATTTTAAAAAAAAATATTTATACTGGATTTTGACATTCCTTATTTCAAGTTGCTGTTGTTCATCATATCTCATATAGCAGTCAGATAATTCTTTGTGGTTGTTATAGTCTTCAAGGACTGATAGATTTATGGCCTTTTTTGTCATCTCTGCTAAAAACCTCTGAGAAGTATGAAAAGGATTGAATAAGCAGAGAATCACAGAACGCCAGGTTGGAAAGGACCTCAAGGATCATCTGGTCCAACCTCAAATAAATTCTGTTCTACTGTCTGCTGATCTGAAGAGACACATGGGCAAATGTTCTGTTAAACAGAACTGCCCAACCTGTATTGTTTCATGCAACTGCACTTTTTTTTTTTTCTAGATTATGTAGTACCAGGCAGAGAGCAAGCCAGTGATATACAGCATCAGAGCACTGATTATTAGCACGAGATGGGTGAGGATCTCAGCCTTTTGGAAAACAGAACATTAGGGCAATACTGTCAACATTGAGAGAAATTTTGAGGAAGTGCAAGGAAGCACTCAGACTTTTCTCTCCGTTCAATGGACACACCTTAAAATTTTCAAAGATTCTTATTTTAAATATGCACATACATTCCTATATTTGATCACAGATTACATTTAAATGAATTATACAGGCTGCTTAATATTTTTACATTTTTAGGCTTTTTAGTTTTAAATTGAAAGAATATCCTCCTTAGGTGACAACGTTTTTTCACAGCTTATAATAAAGACCTCACTCTTCATTCAGCAAGTCAGTATCTGAAATGTAAATGCTACTCATAGCATAGGTAGCCCACTGGGCAACAACTTTATGGAGACCAGAGCTTTAAATATTGTATATAAAGTAGTGGTTTATCAAGACAATTGAACTGAATTTGGTTTTGATGTATGTGGAATTATTAGAACTCTGTAGATATGTTAAATTAACCATGATCCTAAACATCTCTTGAAGCAGTGCAAATAGAGGATGCGGTACTTGTTACAGGCTTTGGGTTGGACAAACTGCAATAATGTTCTTTGTTGTGTTGTCCAATAACTAATTGGAGATATTAGGTTATTTCCTGTTCTTGGTAATACAGATTTTCAGGGGAGACTTGCTGCTGAGAAGCTCAGTCACGATGGGTTTAGAGGTTCATCCTGAACTATGGTGTGGTTTAAATTCGATTATCAAGAAATGAATAAAACGGTAGAGAGATCAGAGCTAACAGATCAAAGAGAGTGAAAAAATGGATCTAAGACCAAGAAAAGCAGAAGATGAGTACAAGGAGACAATATTTAAGGAAAAAAATCCAACACATACAGCCTCGACAAAAAACAAAAACCCTCTAAATAAAAACAATCCATATATAATTCCTGCAATACTCTGTCTGATATTACATGGCAGCCTAGCTCTTCAAGGATGCTGTGTCAGTAGTAGGAACATCCGTTTGGCTCACTAAATGGAAAAAGAGGAAATATTAAATCTGGGAGTTGTGTGTGTGTGGTTTACTTTGGACTAGTTAAATTACGCTCCCTCTTTTTTCTTTTTCTCTTTTTTTTTTTTTTTTTAAATGTGACTTTCTTTTGAGATTATCATACCAATATTTTATAGTATGTACTTTTTTGGGCAAAATGATTATATGTGATTATATATAGTTAGAAGTAAATATGTAGAAAATGATAAATGTCTACTTTCCCGACATTCCTTCTCAATATCACTCAATTTTTAAATATAGCCACGGATTTCTCTGCTATGTATTAGCATCTGTCTTGCTCATTTCAAAGAAAATATTTCTGTCATATTATGAATATTAATTTTATCTTCCTGATATTTTGACAGTAATACTTAGCTTTCAATAGAACTTTTCACTCTACGATTGAAAAGGACTTTACAAATCAAGGTAGTACTTTCTTTTTACAGAGGGGAAAACTGAAGCACGGAGATAAAATTGTTTGTCAAAGGCTAGCACGAAACTTGGAGCCTAGCAATGAATACAGATGTCTGCAAAGAGAAGTCCACATTTAAATTAAACTGAATTTCTCTTTGTAACATATCAAATTGTCAGCACTCTACATTTGTTTTTCTGAGACTATTTTAATTATAACATGGAGTCCAAGAGTACACACTTCATCATTTCAGTTTCTAAGGTAATTAAGGAACTGGAGTATCTGTTCTATGAGGAGAGGCTGAGAGAGCTGAGGCTCTGCAGCCTGGAGAAGAGAAGGCTTATGGAGGCAACCTCATTGATATGTACAAGTAGGTGAAGGAAGGGTGTAAAGAAGATGGAGCCAGGCTCTTTTCAGTGGTGCCTGGTGACATGGCGAGAGGCAATGGGCACACACTGAAACACAGCAAGTTCGTCCTAAACATAAGGAAATGCTCTTTCATGTGAGGGGGACTGAGCACTGGCACAGGTTGCCCAGGAAGGTTGTGGAGTCTCCATCCTTGGAGATATTCAAAAGCTGTCTGGACACAGCCGGCTCTGGGTGGTCCTGCTTGAGCAGGGGCTTTGGACAAGGTGACCTCCGGAGGTTCCTTCCAACCTCCGATGTTCTGTCATTCTGTGATTCATCGTCAGTAGAAAAGAAATGAAGAATGATCTATTTTTTTCTCAGTTACTCAGTTATCAACAAATGTTTTCATCAGAAAACATTTTTTCCCCTTTATCTTCTCCCTCTCTTTTTTTGTTCTCACATCTATTCTCTTTTAAAGAACAAGAAAGTACTCTTACCCCACCAAATTATTCCTGTCAATAGTATGTAAGGAAATTGAAGAATACTGGCGTATGTTAAATAATATCACTTTGAGCTGGATTGTGCCTTTGGAGAACCCAGAGAACTCAACAAAACACCACCGTGAAGGGGATTGTGGAAGCGCTGTCATTGGGAGTACAAAGGTCAGTTCAGATCAAGTGCAGTTAACTAAAGAACCTGAACTATATTTGGCTTCTATACATATCTAAAAATGGTGGTTATTTAGCTTAGGGTAGGTTGTGTACTAGTCTTTGCAAAGTGCTTGTTGCATCCATTTGAATATTCTTCAATGACAGCTCTCCCATGAAGTTCAGGGACAATGTGATAGTAGAGGCAACATGTAAGTTATCCTGTTATATAAACAGAGGTTAATTTTCAATATTCGTGCTCCCTTTGCTTTACGCCCTAGTAGTGTTTACACTGGTATCCTTACATAGAAGATGCAAAGTGTAAGTAAGGAACCATGTTATAAAGAGGAATAGATTTTGTAAGTGTCTCTGTTTCAGCTTGGCACTGCAGGAATAATAATGATGCCCACAGGTAAAAATCTAGTGTTGTTCCAGATGGGCTTAAGGTATCCTGTGGGATTCTGGCTGCAGTTCCAGAGTGGCATTGGGCCTCTCGTAGATCGTGTCACATCATCTAACCTTGTGCAGGTGTCTTGACACAACGTACCTATGCTTATGCCCCCAAGTCACTGTTATTCCTGACCATAATGCAACTCTTAATAGCAGTATGCCAGTTTATACCTTCTGCTGCAAGAATCCCTGTGCATGTGATTACCGAAAGAACTAAACCATCTGAAGCAATCTTTAGGCTCTTCCGTATTTTCCACAGACTACAACCTAACCGAGAAGGATTAGCTGAAGTTTCTAGATGTGAAAAAGTAATGCTAGTAGCTATTCTTTGAATAACCCATGAAATATGGTTTCTTAGATGGTCTGTGACAAAGGACATGAGTCCTGAGCAATTGTCTATATGGATTAGATTTTGCATACAGATCAGTTATTGCTTGCAGGTCCTGGTAGTCTTGGAAAATGCATTCCTGTCTAAATCAGTGTTCACAGGATGTTTGAGAAGGCTCCCTCTCACAAACACGTCAGGCTGCCGAGCAGAGTCTGAATCCTTGCCCAATGTTCTGATCATTAAGAGTTCTCATTTGTGACCTCCAAACCAGCTGAGATTTCATACCTCATTCTTCAAGCTTTGTTTGACTAATAGATGTTTGGAGTCTTTTTTGACTCCTGTTTAGTGAGTGGATGATGCTTTAGGATCCTTAGGGCTGTAGCATCTGGGTCAGATTTTGCAGTATCAGCATGTGTCTGGTAACCAGCAGTTCTGCATTGCAGGAAGTTCTAGCCCTGTTTTGGAGTACACAGTGGTCTTGACAGGGCACTGCAGCATGGGATGCTTTTGTTCTGGAGAGGGTGTGGAGGTGGATCAAGTATGTGTTGAATAGGGTTCAATTTGGAATATAGGTTTTTTTAAACAATTTAGAAAAAGAAATCAAAAATATATTTTGTTTAAAATGTACCTGATTCTGTTTTTCAAAGGTCAAAACGAGGGAAAAATATTAGGCAACCTGAAGACATAATTAAGCCTTTACTTTATGGTCACACTGAATATTTCAACATTTCCTCCATTTCATCTAATAAGTAGGAATGGAAACATGATGATATTTTCGTCATCTTGCAATGTGACTCTCAAACAAAAGTCACTTGCACAGTACAAAAGTTGTCCAACAGGTCTATTCGAGCAACAGCAGCCACCCCTCATTGGTTTTGCCTGATTATCTTGACTGAGCCCGTAATAATGTCTATATATGCAAAAGCTGTCAAATATTAATAATTCCACAAAATAAACATTTGAGAGTCCAGGTAACAGCAACAGGGGTTCCAGAAAAGGTATGAGAGGAGGAGGAGAGAAATAGTTTAGCCAAATATTTACCTCAGTAAGAAATACATGCAAATACATTTTTTGTCCTGATTCATAAAGTTTTATTTCCAATTTATTCCTGTTCATTTTCTCCAACAGATATTGGACCTAGTTCTGAAATCTTTCCTTTTTCTGACATCAATATTTTTTTCTGAGCATAAAACCCCAGTAAAAGATATTTTTCTGAGCATCAACCCCGGTAAAAGATATTTTAAGGACATTTAAGTTTGATCCTCTGTTTCCGGGTCACCACGCTCTCATCTAGAAAGGAAAGTCTGTTGTTGTCTTCCATGCAGTGCTTCCCCCTGAGAATTGTGGTTTCAGTACACGGGCCTAAGGCCAAAAGTTGGTACCTCAGCAGCAAAAATGGGGCAACCTGTCACCTGACTTCTGGAAGGAGGGACAACGGTATTGCTTTGATAATTTCCTTTTCTTTTGCTCTTTTTAAATTTTCATAACACCTTTGTCATCTTGCACTATTAGAAAATGTTTCTATTTTTCAAAGCCTGGTCCCTGCACTTGGGATCCATTTGTCTGCTCATGCCCATTCTGTCAGCTGAGAGCATCGCTCTCTCCAAGACAAGGGGTGCCAGTGTACTGCTGTGAGGGACACGCCAGGTCTTCCACATTAGAGTGGCAACTGTCTTTGACTTTAAACTGCAGCTGAACCTGTTGAAATCACCTCAGCTGACAGCCCTGTGGGTGCCAACAGTATGCCTTAACATACCAGTTAACAGCTCCTCATCCGCTTCCTAGATTGCCAGAAAAGGGACCTTGTAATCCATATGCATGTGTATAGGAAAATCTGTGTACGTGTATGTACATAATCCCTTTCTTATACATATGACTTGCTTGATTTAAATGAAAGGATACATATTGACTTCTTCTTTTAGGCTGAAATTATTAGGCTGACAAGATTTTTGCTTCTTTTTGTTCTCCACATTTTATTGTAGCTGGGAATACAGCCATTTATGTTACGTAAATCCTTAATTTTTGTTTGGTTTTAGTGCTGTTTTATATTCCTATGGCAAATGAAGTACCAGAAAATGGTCTTTGAGGAGTGATATGCATATGTCTAATCCTTCCATTCCTTGCCCTAAAATGTGTGCAGTATGATCACATGCTATTAAACAACTGATATTTTCCATCCTAGAATGTGTGCCAGTGGCTGGTAAAATAATCTCTTTATGCTGCTCTTACATCCTATAAGATTATTGTGGTAAGTGTTTGGAATTAAACACCAGGATATCACTTTTAACATTTTCAGTTTATTCAGAATCCTCATTGTAAGCTGCTACACAGTACTTTTTCATATATTGCTTATTATAATAGCAGAACTATTCCAGTAGGACATCATGACTACAGTTTGTAAGAAATTGTATCTGTGACACAGAGTAATATATAGAAAGCTGTCATATAGAGAAGGCAGACTTGATAGATCTCTTATTGTATTTCTGTATTAATGCAATCATAGAGGATATTTCTATAGAAAGTGCTAAAGCTTTTTGGAAGAGCGAGGATGGCAACATTTCAACCTTGGTTCCATTCAACAGGATTTTAAATAGGTTAACTGATTTTGTAATATTATAAAGAGGTTTTGCTATCTTCATAACTTTGTCTTCTTCACCATCTTTTTTTTTTTTTTAGGGAAAAGAAGTTTGTTGCTTTGTTTGGTTTTTTTTTTTAATAATTAGCTGTCTTCACTCCTAGTGTTTCAGGTTTCACAATTTTTTTTCTGAATAGCTGAATTACATCATTTATGTAGTCAACCTGTTAGATACGATCCAAACTTATGACACTACACTGTCTCAAAACTTGTAACTGGGGGAGGCAGAGGAATGAATATGTAAATGTTAGAAACAATGGGTCACATATTGTCAGAGGTATTTAAGAGCCTCAGCTGCGGCATTCTTGGCTGCAGGCTAGATGCAGGTCTGGGTTTATTGAGAACCGTATCAGGGCTCTTGTTGGCTTTGCTACAGTTATGATCTCACCCGTTATTTCAGTGGTTAATAAGTGATATGGGACTTACAGGATTATGTCTGCATAAGTGCAAACATATATGCTCTTTGGGTATGAAATAATGTATATTCAGCTGTACAGTTTAATGAAAGGTAACTCATTAAATTGTGGGTTAATCAAACCTGTAAAACTACAGCTTTTGTATGTGTAATACGTGAAAGGGACATCTTTGCTCTGATGCCATAAGATCATCTGGTACATGGGCCTCTTTTTTTCGGACTGTAACTGGTAAAGACCGTCTTTTCTCCATTACACATCACAAGTACTCCTCTGAGATTAGCTTTAGGGATATCGATTTCTGGAAAGACTCGTACAATGAGCCTCTGAACTGACACTATATATTAAAATTTTCAGAACGCAGAAACTTCCTTTTCAAAACTCTGTGTCTTTGAGAGAATGCTTTTCATGAGGACACATTCTTACACGTGGATACAAATTTCGTGTGCAAATTAGAGGGACAAGAGTTCATATTTCTGAGCGGTATTATTTCACACCTATAAAAATTACAGTTATGGCTAGTATTGCCTTATTCCTTAATGCCATAAAGAAACAGTTTTGCTGCTTTCTTAAAGGGAGAGGAATATAAATGTTCTTTAAGGTAAATACAAGATTAGTTTTTTACAGTTATAATCTTCAGTATTAGTATCAATAATTATAAAATATCCATCAGTGTAACCTGCTAGTCCTAAATTACTTTTAAAAGCTTGTTGTTTAACAAAGTCCAATTATATGATAGGCAGACATATATATATAGATATGTTCAGACATGTAAATAAGGCAGAACGCATTCATTTGTAGAGAGCTTACCTATTTGTATGTCTTAACAGCTTTTACTCTATTATAAGATTGTTTATGTAAGGCCTTTTCCACTGTAGTGTACCACTGGAGGATTTCTTGAATTCTATCTAAAAATCTAAATAAACTATGTACTCTAAGTACACTAAGCAATACAATTTTTTCATCACTAAGCTATGTATTTTTTGCATGTACATTTATTTGTATTCTGAAATTGGAAAAATCCCCTTATGTAACATTCCCATAGTCAAATATTTACAAGGGCATAAGGAATATAAAACAAAGACAATTTTTAGGATTTTGTTAAGATTCATGTTTATCACAGTGTGGACAAAAATGCAAAAAGAAGCATTTTCTTATCTATTCCTGTTACATTAGAAAAGTTCATGCCCTGCTCTTAGCATTTTCCAACACAGCTGTAGAGTAGTTTAAAGCCTATTTTTTAAATAAGTGATGCTCAATTTGTCTTTGATGATCCGCATGATTCAGGTGAGATGGGAGCACGGTCGGGCCCTTATTTGCATAAAAATTAATCACAGAAAAATGTAAATTGATAAAATTTTGCCTGGCTTTTCCCCCCTATTCGAGAACCCATGGACGGCTCCCAGAAGCAATCATCTCAGTATGGTGCCACATTGGATGCTACACAAATGATCACATTTGTGTTGAATACTCACTCATTTAAATGTCAGCACTGATGGGGCGGTACATCACTAGAAAAAATGAAAAATAAATACACAGCAGCTGAAGACCATCAAATCTGTGGGCACTCTTTAGAGATATATGATCTAATGTGAAAAAATTGTAGATTAATTATCCTTTTTCAAAATGGTAATTGTTTTAGTATCACATCAGAAAAAAATCCGCAATTTATTTGGAATCAAACAAAACCCAGTAATGTTAAATACATTGTTACATCATTGTGTTTATTAGAAGGCTACAATTAATTCCTGAGACTCCTTTGGTCTCCAGAACCGCATAAAACGAAACAAAAGAATGTTGCTGTTAATTTTCAAACAGACAATAATCCTGCAAATGATTTACCCAACAAAAATAAGTAGTAGCAATTCAAAAGTACCGACTCCATAGTTTTATCTGCAATGTATCTTTTATTCTTCTAAACAACATATTTGCATGACATTGCTGTCATATAATAGCATCTCACAATCCTTAATGAATTTGTCATCTTTTCAAAGGAAGGAAATAATTTTCCTCATTTCATAAATGTGTAACTGGAGCCATAGGTATTGTAGAAAAATTGCGAAAGCTCCCAAGAGTAGGCAGCACAGAATCCAGCTCCCGTTGTAATTTTGTATTAGAGAACTAAACTTGCCTCTGCTTCCTTGTGGCATAAATTTCATATGGGAGAGTAAATAGATTGGGTACCCTGGTTATGGCTCCAAATTTGTGTTTCTAGCTGAGCTAAAACATGCATAGACAAAAGAAATGGTAGTTCACACTTTTTTTTTTTTTTTGAGCACCTTCTGGCTTTAAGGAGCAATCTCTAGAAAATTATAGCAACACAAGGACTTCTCTAATTTATAATCATCCGTAATAGGTCAGCCACAGTGCATGGGATTAGTGCATTGGATCTTCAGGAGCTAGACTGCAGTGTTCCAGCAATGCAGCCTGAGTCTGAACTGAAGGGACAAATTTTAAAAGCTGTTTATTATGCCTGCATTGGAGAGCTTTGAATATTAGTATAATAAACAGAGTAGGTTAGTAAAAAAAAATTCTCTCTCTAAAGTATTTTTATTTAGAGGGATCTGGAAGTAGCTGCATGTGTCAGTTATCAGGGATGTGCTCCCCACTTTAATTCACATGCCTTACCATCCATAGCGTTTGCAAAATGCATGTAATGCGTGTTAAAAAACACCTTGCCATCATTTCATGGAACTACACCTGACTCAACTATATTGAATGCAGAGCAATAGTTCTACTTAGAGATAGAACAACATACTTAATGGGTTTTGCCTTTTGTTGTCAAAGCCCACGATTCAAATCCTGTCCGCACCAAAATCAACGGGAGTTTTGCCAGTGGTTTCAGTTCAGCAAGAATTTCAATAAGGGTATATATTATTTATTTTCTGAAAAAGTATGGGGGTTACAGGTTTAGCATGTGAGTAATTGTATTTATATATATATGGTAAATGATACTGTGTGGGGACAATGTATGGCTGATGAAGAAGCCTTGAAGAGTATCTGATAGCACAGGCGAGAATGCTGACTTAGTGCCTTTTGTTGTTGTTTGGGGGATTTGTAGGGATTGCATGGATGGGCATTTAACCCCATACTGGAGGACTGGGGATTTTTTGTGATGACTGTCCTTTACAGTGCTCATGTATACAGCTGTCAGTGTTGGCACTGTTGTTGTACCCTTATTTTTCATGTATTTCTGTTGAGCATTTAGACTGCATTTTGTCCCCACTGCTCTGCTGGGCATACAGGTACTTCTGTTGTACTCCGCTGTATAACAACTCCTCTTTGACCTCATGCCTGCGTGTCAGCCGATCATGCTTCTGCCCTTTACTGTATTCCTGCTACATTTAACTCTTAAATATTGATTGCTATCAACAAGTGGCTACATATGTGATCTGGAAATAATCTGCAAGAAAAGACAGCTTAGACTGTATGCAGCCTTGAAGAAATATGTCTGTGTGGAGGAAGCTGTGACCAGGAGCAGGAACACGGCTGTATGAGAAGGATGTGACAGCACACAGTGACGCATGGATAGCATCTGTGCCACGCGGAGTTTACTTGAGAGTGTCTGCACCCCGGACAGCTACTTGAGATTGTGCATACCGGGTTTGTTTTCCAAACTGTCAGCTCTCACTGTTTCACACCTCCTTTCAACCTTACAGACGTGGGTACGTCACCACCGCTTTGCGCCGCCTCCCCACCCCAACCTTGTAAATGGAAACCAGAGCAAAGCCACGCACAAGGCCTTTCTGCCTTCTGCAGTAAACCAGGAATGCCAGCCGTGTCATCCCCAGCAGGTACTTAAAGAATGGTGCCAGTCAGGGCAGTGTTGTGGGTGCCACCTATTACCTGCAGATCTGCAACCTAGTGTAGTGCCTCCCCGTCGGCTGTGTTGGACTTCTCTGATGAAGGTTAACTCATAGCTATGGCGAGAAGTAAAAGGAAGATCTCAAAAATCCTTTCCTAAAAATTTTCTTTATAGGTAAAAGGGAAAGGATTTTTTTTTCTTTCCGTCTTCATCAGCTCCTGCATGTAGAATCCAGAATACCTTCAGTAGTCAAGTGTATTTGGGGAGATATTTATCAGTAGCGTAATACCAGATATGTGAAGAATACCACGGCTTACAATTAGTTGCCATCAGAGTTCAGGAAATGGCTATGTTTTATAAATATTAAACACAGTGCATAATTTTGATAAATGGGTTCATTTTAGCTTAGATTTCTTAGAGTAAAGTCTATCTTTTCAAACCTAATACAAGAAATGACTGGGTTTTCCAGAGCACCTACAGTTCATGCTGACTTCTAGGCTGCTCACTAAAGAGTCTTTGAAAATGTGATTACTCTTCACTACCAAATTCAGAGTGCAACTTTAAATACGAAGGTTTGAAAATGTTAGTTTGTATTAAACACAAAGAAACTAAAGATGCAAAAAGAAAAAAAAAATGCACTGCTGCGTGCGAGCTGAATAATTGGAGAAAAATATTTGTTCTTGGCAATAACAAGTCCTAATCTGTTAATTTTTTCATATGTGTTTATTAAAGACATGCTGATTGGGCCACTTCGGGTTCACCAAATAATTATTATATACAGTATCATATTCAAATTATATACTGCACTGTGGTTTTCTTTATTGCGGTGTTAGAATAGAATTGTTTCTTTACAGAAGATGGAAAGTTCCTCTTTTTGTACCGTAAAAGCTTTTATTTTGAATCTTTTATTTCATGTCTGCCTTTCCGCACAAAAGAAATCCGTGTTTCTGTCCCAATGTAAGGGGAGCCTTCTCAGAAAATTTGGCAGAAGTGGTTTTATTTAAAGTAGTTATTTCATAGCTGGCTTTTGAAGAGTTCATCCTGCCAAACAGGCATACCTATGTCTTATTCAGCGTGCTTAAGCTCAAATTACCAAGGGGAAAAATACTGCTCTGAAATTCATTCTGCTGTTACCGAAATCAAGTCCGAAGCATGTGGTTACCCTGATACACTTTGTATCCTATCAGGGATTTTCTGATGCTCTTTTATCCCCCTTTCCTCTGGTTGTTGTGAATACACACACCCAGCATGGCTTGTGGAAGTTTGTTATTATCAGGAAGACAGATTGCATGTAATTACCTCCTCCTCTTTGGAAAGGAAGTTACTGCGAGTGCGTCAGGAACAACCGTAATCCAGAAACAGGCTAAAAACCGGACAAACACGAACTACCTAGTCTAACAGGGACTCTGGCAATGCAAAATCACTGCAAATTATAAATAAACACTGTAGTTGCTTGAACATAACAAACCACTCAGTACAGATGGGTGGCTGAATAGGTATCTACTTGTTTCCCCCAAGCTACTCAGTCTGTAACACTTCCTCCTAGAAAAGTAGAACTAGGATCAAGTTTTTTAATAATAAGTATTCAAATTGTACGAAATACGTGAATAAGTCATTGAAAAAAACGGAGCTGAGAGGAGAAAGCTAGATTATTTTTTGGTGTTGTTCATTTGCAAGGCCCTGAAGACTGATATAAGTTGGTGGTAAAATATTCTGGAAGGACAGCTTGGATTTATTTCAGTATGCATTACAAACTATAAACACAAATCCTCCAGGCCTGACTAGGACCTTCAGAAATCCTCTTTGGTCCATCTCATATGAACAGGCTTGCTGCTTTGGCGTTTGTTTTCAGGTTAGCTGGCAGTACTGATAATATGTTTTAAAGACAACAACAACAAAAAAAAATCATTACAACTGGTAGGAGCCTTCTCATTTCCAAAACAGCCAGAAAAACTCATAATCCTGTTTAAGCTATGAGTACTTAGATGGAATCAGATGGAAGCACATAGTAATGACAGAAGTTTATTTCAAGTAGTAAACCGTATTATGGATAATTTTGGTGAATGATTATCAGGGAGGTCAATGTATATTAACCTCAGCCACTGACTTTGTGACCCTCAAGCAGCCTGCCCAACTCTCTTTTCCCCCTCACACTAGACAAAAAGCTGTAGATAAGCTACAGACCACAGCACCTTGTTCTCTTGCTCGCTTGAAAAACAGCCCCGCATTTTTGTAGTTTGGATATGGTCTCTGTCATATCAATCAACAAATTTTAGCACATTCGTTTAGTCCATTCATTTAGTAATTCTTAGAGAGAACTGGATACCTCGAAGGGGTCTCAGATAGGTGAAGCCAATTCACCCTTCTCGCTGCTGAACAAGCGTCATGAACAGCTTCTACCAGCACAGCTAGTAATCGGTACTTCTTTTCTTTTTCTCTTCAAAAGATGCAATAGTGCAAACAAACCCAAAGAAATCAGCCCAGGCTGTATTAATTCCAGCCAGTTTGTGACCAAAAGTCAGCAGTCTGCTAGTGAACTTTGCCAAACGCCTACTATGGCTCTGCTAACTGGAGCAGCTGTTTTCAAGAGGATCCCTTTGGATGTATTTTCCCAACGTGGCTGCGTATTCTGCAGTCAGCTACAGGAAGGCTCAGCCAAATTCAAAATTTGAAGTTTGATTGCCATGGGGAAATTAGCCCACACTCCAGTATGTTTAAATGATCTTTAAGTCAAAACAACATCACTGCCAGGAGTCCCATCTTTCAGGCAGTAGGGAGATAGTACACCAGCACAAGATCTTCAACTGCTTCTGTCTTAAACAGCAGCCTAAATAAATGATTTAATATATGCCTGGGTTTTAACTTTTTTAATTCAAACATGTCAGATTTTCAGCCCGTGCTCTGTAGATGCTTTCTGCTAATTACATGATGTCTCACATTGATGCCATATATGTTCTTAAATCATTAGCCACTTCTTAAATTTGAACTCGAAATATCTGCAAAGTAGTCTCTTGACAGCTGTTTAGTTGTGTGCAATTATCTTTCCCTGTTGGCGTTTCTCTTTTACGTTCCCTTAACTGTTCAAAACTAGTTCATAGGTAGTTAAAGAAAGAGATGGGATGTGTGATATCAGTTGTTGTTCCTGACTGGCATGTGAGAACCCTCTCTAGCTGCTAATTTGAGACCCTTCTGTGATAAGGACAATTATATACTCTGTGGTAGGCTCAATATATTGACTTCACATGGGGAAGTAAACTAACGCATATAGATTTATTTTTTTGTTGTTTATTTCCAGGAATTTCAAAAGAATCCTCAATTTCACAGAGGCTTGATTTAATCAAGTGTGAGAATGTATTTTCTAGTTAAAAAAATAAATTTCAAAACACGGGTAAGGATTTTTCTTATGGCTCAAATAAAAATAGGATCAGAGTTACTGTTACTAAATAAATTTCACACATATTAAGCCTGGAAATAAAACTCTGGTGCTGCACTTATAGTTTTGTGATTTATGTATGCGTACACGTGGTGAAGGAGATTCGGGGAGACCTGCTAGCTACTCAAAGCGTGAGTAATTTTATTTCACTTTCTTTGAGACAACTACTAGAAAACCCTAACCAAACAATTGTAACCCTGCAATCTGTAATATGCAACACAAAACCGAAATATTGTTAGTTGGCAGGACCTGTGCTTCAGCAGCTGGTGTCTGCTCGGGAGCATTGTGTGAATCACCGTCTCCACCTAGTGCTGGCTGCAAGGAATGGGACTGCTGAACCCGCAGTGGCAGGGGACGCTACAAAATAAAAGATTCTGCGATGATATAAATTGGTTTTGCGCACACGTAGTTTCTATAACTGCAGTCGTAAACTCATTATAGTTTAAAATATCTCAGCTTTTCATTTGTAACACACAAGGTTTATAAAATGGCTATAGAAATTCACCAGGTGCTGAAATTTGCCAGCCTTGTAGGGTTTTCTGCAAAAACCTTTTGGCATATGTTCATTAATATGTATATTATTAATTAATATATTCAGTAATAATAGCACAGAAAACTTGGCAGAAACTTAGAGCCATGGAGTACACCTGTTGCTATTAAGCGTCTGGTTTGAGAGCCTGTTTCTAGTGCCTTTAGGAAGAAAAGAAGTATAAGGATAAGGACTAATTTCCAGCTGACAAAGTACGTAAATCAGTGAGTGGCTGATACATTATAGGCAGTGCCCTGAGCCAGGAGAAATGGGAGGTAGCGCCCAACTTAATTCAAGGAGTTAAAACCGACATGATTCTACTACTACAGCTTCCTAACAGTGAAACAAATACATTCTGGTTTTTTACAAGTTTTACTCTAATACCAGGCTAAAGAATAGCTACAAATTCAGTGTTGCCTACATTACCTCCTCCACCTACCCAAGGAACCTTCAAACCTGAAAGAAAATTCTTGTGAAATAGCATTCATTCTATGAATAAAGCATCCTGAAATCATAACTTCAGCTTTCTTCTTAGCTCAACAGATGTTATTTTGCAATAATTCCAGACCAAACAGAAATATGAAGAGAAACTGACTTCAATCTGCAACATGTTTTAGACTTTTAAACGCTTGCTATGAATTCTCACTACAAATGTCAGTCTCGGTGCTGCGTACTGAACTTAGCACGAGTAATTAGCTTGTCCCCTGTTAAGGAATTAGAGATGCATGTAAGTGCGACTGATGGGCTCGTGTGAATTCCTGTGCACTGATATCTACCCCAACAGACTCTGTTATTTAGTGTAAGAGATGACTGGGAGCTGTTATGAAATGTTACAGTGCTTTGAAAGGCTCAAAACTAGACCAAGATTCATGCCTTTCATCATGGGTACATTGCACGTTATTTTTTTTTTTAATTGTGAAAGTTATGACAATGAAAAATTCATCATAACTGATTTTTATCTAACCCACTTTTATCTCTTTGGATAATTTTAAACTCATGGGTTTTTTTTTCTGAATGTGAACCATAACTAATTTACCTAATCTTGCTCAAATTAGATACTGTTACATCTCACCAGTTTTGTAGGACAGTTTATAAACTCATGTATCAACAATTTAAATCAAGATTAAGATTGTAAATCTTTGCTATGAGTTACAATAGGTAGGTTAAATAAGTCAAGGTAAGAATAGTAATGAATTGCTTTTTCTCATTTAAATCAGACTTTGAGGATTGTTTGGATCTAGTTTTACTGGTTATTACATAAAATACATGTATCAAGTGAAAGGGTTTTGGTTTTGTTAACCAGACATTAGAGACAAGAAGGGGGACAACTCTGAGTCATCAGGAATGTGTAATACAAGCCTCTGAGTGTTATATTGGGTACTTTCCTACATCTTCCCCCCAAAGACAAGAATGTAAAAAAAATTAGCTATCAAAAATTAACATAAACTAAAAATCAATATAATAGCTTCGGATGATTCAAATCACTTGCGGGATTCATCTAAATCTCTGTGTTTCACTGTAGTGACATGTGCACCTTTGGATTTCTCCAGGACTTCAGGTAGTGCTACACGGATTAGTCTTCATTTTGTCTGGGCTGAGCATTCAGCTGTTTAATCCTATTGTAATTCTTGCTCGTCTCCTGGAGTGAAACACCTAGGTCAGAGACCCTTATATTCCCCTTTCTGGGATCTGAAGAAAGTGCCGCTTATTTTCCACAGTGCGTTTGAGGTGATAACCACAGGATTGTCTTCTAACCATGCTTGTGAATGCCGCTTCCTATTGTACAATACTGAAGTTTGGGCAGTCTCCAGCCACCCAACTCAGCTAAAGCCCAGCTCTCTGCCTTTCTGTATTTTGGAAAGTAAAGTATAGAAATCAAAATCCCCTAACAGAAGTTAGACAAGGCGTTTAATTTCTGTTGCCTGAGTGTCAGAACTGCTTCCCTACCCATCCAACTGTATCCCATATACACATCGCCTTCCTTTGCACTTTGTGACCCAAGTTCTCAAATGTTCATAAACCAAAAGGAGTAGCCTGTGGGTACTGTAGTAAGGGTTTGGAAGAGAAAACAGAATGAGTAACTCTATGTTAATGGTTTGTCATACCAGGGACATACTAACTCATGACGGTAACACGGGCAAGAACAGTGTGTAAGAACAAGTCAATAAATGAGCATTTCAAATGTCTTTCCAAATCACACCTTCAAGAATGGACTCCTCTCTAGAGAGAAATACAAAATGGTTTAATGCTGCAAGTGGTGATCTGGGTCCTCATCTCGGCCACCCACACCGAAACTAGTATGCTCGGCTCAGCAGGATGCTGCATGGACGGATGTTTTTTAAAAAAATGTTTGTATGTGTCATTTTCATTAATTGCAATGGATTAGTCTTTAAAAGTCAAGCCATAAATCAATGAATTGAAGTAATAAATCCATCTGATAAGGTCAGTTGCAGCATTCATAATGTCACACAGATCAGTTTCTTGTCCCCATCACACTAAAGCCTGCAGTATGATCATGTGCTCTGTATACATTGCTGCCAAGAACCACCGGGGATCTAAAATAAGCTTGAATATGTCCACTGTACACTAAATTCTGAAGGTCTGAACGTCAGTTGTCCTTCTGTAGACAATTTTTTTGTTGTTGCTGTGAATCTTTATTTTTAAAGAGGGTCAGTTTACACTTATTTGGCTTTAATGTGGCAACTTTCAAACTGCTAAAGAGAATTGAACTACAGTCACTTTCAAATGTGTTTATTTCAAGTGAATTTTTTCTGAAGGTTAGATTTGATGTTCGTTTCAATTGTTGACTTTAATTTCTTGTCAAAGTAGCAAATCTCTTCTGAATTTTGCAAAGATATTTGATCTAATTCAATAAAAATTAATAGGATAACTAAACTCACATTTTCTCAATTATTTCTTTCTGCTTTGCAAACAGATTTCTTTTACTTCTTCGGAATTAAAGTCATCCTAGTTTCAGTTACGGGGATCTATCGTCAGGTGTGAAGATAAAAACAGCAAACAAAGCAAAATGAAATCTCATATCTGTTTTGCTAAGCCAAAACAGAGGAAATAAAATATATCCACAAAAATTCCCTTCTTTTTTGTACCTAAATTGCAGAAAAGCTCTAGCTGCTTCTTAGTAGAGTGCAGCATCTTTCAGCTGCTCTGTTTGATCTGCACTGTTGCAATGCTCTTTTACAAGGCTTTGTGAACATCCTTTGACATCTTCATGCCATGTAAATGTCAAAGCAAGTGTGCGGGATCTTCCCCGGTTTTTCTTTGACATCTGCTAGCAGAAAGTATTTTAATTGGTATTTCCTTATGCTCCTTTACTTCAGATTGTCTTTTGTTTTAAATACGAAATGATGTTAAATTAGCGTGATAATTTGACTATCACTCTGTTTATTCCTTTACATCTTTCTAATACTTTCTTCAAAAAGTTTGAATGTCTGGTGTCACAGATAAATTATAATCTGATTTGAAGATCTTGTAATTTCTGAGGATTTAACTAAAACTGTTATATATCTAAATTATATCTCAGTGAAGAAAAGCGAGACACTTAAATCCTGTAGAATTTCCCAGGAACTTATAGAAGATAAGGAAAACTCTCTATTAATATAGAACACATATCTCAAAGAAAAATATACCTCAACTTCAGCTTTGATTCCAGTGATTTCAATGTGATCAAGGATGAGTAACTGAGGTACATCTAACATTCAATGAACTTTTATGAACCTGAACACAGTAAAGAATCTGAAGTGAATGTTTAATATGCTGAATCTGTCTGTAAGTGGTCACTATAGGTGACATTATAAGACAGCTCTGGCAGAACATTCTATTAAGTCATTTAAGTGATAAATCAAATACAAATTTCAGCACATACATGAAATTGAGTATACTTCCATGAAATTTCTAATTCAGTTCTATATTTTAGTATCTAAGAAAGGGGGGGAACCTCTTTTAAATAGATACTGTAGTTGAAGTACATTATGATATTGTTAAATTGTTATTAGTGGTACTTCAAGCTGATAACACATACCAGCTGACCATTTTCTTTACTATACAATTGAATATTTACTATTTAACACTTACTTTAATGTTTGCTATTGAACACGTTAACATTTATTTTAATGTCATATATTTTCGCGTCTCAGCGGTCTGTAATGTCAAGAAGCTATTTAAAGTGAAGCTCAAAAATCAAAGCTCAAGTGGTAGACCTAGATCAAAATGTGACGCGA
Source organism: Leptosomus discolor (assembly GCF_034619465.1). Classification (NCBI taxonomy): domain Eukaryota; kingdom Metazoa; phylum Chordata; class Aves; order Leptosomiformes; family Leptosomidae; genus Leptosomus; species Leptosomus discolor. Next base: position 18,999,905 of record NC_141402.1, on the reverse strand, counting down.
GTTCTTGCAAGTAAGTTCCAGTGCATGGGGACAGCTGCAGAACCAGGGTGTTGCTGCAGTTCAGGTTATGTTTTCAGTCTGTGGAAGCTGTATCTGAAAATCTTCAGCATGTAATACAGACTTCAGTCTTCAGAATCCAGACCTTCAACTTGCCCACCTGCAGTTTCACGATACATCTGATGAAAGAACAGAAGAAATTTTACTCTAACTACTTAATAATAATCTTCCATTGTAATTTTCTAAGACTTAATTATGTTTTTAGAAGATCCTGAGGGGAGAAGCACGAAGGGACAACGAAACCTGGCCAGCAGACGCATTTGAAAGCAGAGAACCCCTTGTGGAACAAGGTAACATACGTGTTGCCCATCCTTCCAAATGGAGAATTTAATGTGATAATTGCAGCACAAGAAGAAATAGCATTTATGATAGTTTGCTTGGTTTATGCTAAATCTATCAAAGCACAGTAGGTTTAATTTGCTGTGCAGACACATCCTGTGAAAGTTGCTATTTGAAAAGGAATAAATGAAAATTGTCTGTGGTTTTGATAAATCACAAGAAATATAATGAAGCTTTGGGATTTGCTGTGTTCACCTTTAATGCTAAAACACCGAGTTTTCAGAGGCTGCTCTTTCCATGATAGCATGATGTTTAGCTTTTTAGAAAAACTTTTTTCCTATTGTTTATTTCATCAGTGTTTACCTGTAAATCAGATAAAGTCACCATTAAGAGGTACTTTATAGTTTTTTTTTAATGTACCCAGTAATCTTAAATTACAGCAACAGCAGTTGTCTGCTTGAGTAGGTGATTGTTATCTGTCAGGCTATGTAGTTTTAGTAGCCTTCACATGCCAATGCATCTATTTAAATAGAGGTAAAAAAATTACATGAGGGGAAGAAAAGGAGACAGTAAGAATTCATGTACGCTCAACGGTCATTGAAGAAGGGGGAAAATGCCAGTCACATTAAAAACTGCTTAAAATAGCTGGATGCATTTCTAGTAGCACTTTCCACCAGGGATGTTGTACAGTCACCTCTGGTCATAAAAGTAGAAGGCAAAGTATTCCGCCAGACAGTATAACCCTAATCCTGAAAAGACTTGGTTATGCTTGATTTCTGCAAGCCCAGGGATCTCTGTGTGGTCGTGATGGTTAAGGGGTGTTTGTTGTGTTCGCAGAGTGCAAATAAGATGTAATAGATTCTGTGGAACACTTACTTTGAAACTTCAGATGGTTTTGGATGTTCATTGCTTTCAAGGTTGAGAAACTAGAAGTACTTTCTTTTGTCTCTCAGCCTGTGTGTTCTTGTATATTGGATATCATGACTCTGTACAAACATTTACAATGTACTTGTGTGAGGTTAACTTTAAATACAGTATTCTCTGCAACACACTAGTAAGTCAAAGCAGAAATTGAGAAGGTTTGTTGAAGCAAACGTATCAAATTAAAGAAATGTTTGCTCTTTCAATGAAAAGTGTTTTTACTAGCCACTGGAAGTACTGCTCATTCTTAATAGCCCATTCACTATAGAAGTCCTCAGTCAAGAAGTCTTCATGCCTGTGAAACTGCAAGTTTGATGTAATGGAGATAGAGACAAAAGCAAAGGCATCAGCAGTTATTGGATGAGGTATCACAAATGCGTTAAAAAGACGATAAAGAGACAGTAATTCATTTTAATAGAGGTATAAAATAAATTTCTTTGAACACAGTTGACTTTAACTTGAGTACATTTTCAACTAGAAAAGAAATCAGTTATCCATAATTTATTCAGAAACTTACTCCAAAAGCCACAGTGTAAAAGTCACCACTTTTTTATTATGCAATGAATTCACTTTTTAGTTCAAACAGACATTGACAATTACCCTTTGAGCATATCTTACCTTGTCAATGCTTTCAATGCGCTTAGTCTCTTCCTTCAAGTCCCTTCTGTTCATTTCAGAAGTAACTTCTGAGCTAGAGTTGATGCTTTGCTTGACATAAAAATTGCAAGCCATATAGCACTTGGGAGGATTTTTTTTAATATTTCTTGCTCCGTGACTGTTTATACGATTCATGAGTGTGAGACAGTGAATATGGAAAATAAATATTTCCAGTCCAAACTTGTCAAAAAAGTGTTGCCTGTTGGCATAGCTCTGGTTCCTTTGGGCAGTGACTTTTCTGGCTGGCATGGTGTGCCTCCCACACTGACCTAACCCACTGAAGTTAAATCTGTGGTGGTGTTGAGAGAGTGCTGGCTTTATACCCAGGAAGATTTTAACCTACGGCACCCGCTGTGAAAATGCTCTTAGAGGGTGGCCATTGGTTTGTTGGACAAGGACTGAAATCCCAACTGCGCTTCACGTGGAGCACTGCTGAACAACAGGGTTGGAATTGCTGTCTTGAAAATGAATGTTTTTCTCATTCATAGTTTTTGGACAAACAGTTTCTCATGTCTAGCTGTCTTGGTTAAAACTAAGATGACATGTTTATCGTTGTGTTGGTGGCCCTGAAAAGATTAAAAAGGAGAAAATAGAGGCTTATTGGTTTTATTAAGATCAGCTTTGGATGTTGAGAAAGAGAGACTTGCAATACTTCCAGAAACATGTGAGTTATTGAAATAACTGTCCATGTTGGCAATTACTTTATTCTGTAATACCTGACACGCCGACAAATTATTTAATGATGACCACAAGGACCGTCCTGTCAAAAGGTTTTTGCAGCCAGCCATTTAAAATGCACACCAACTCTAAAATAGTTATTTAAATATCTCAGCAAAACACTGAAAACTTATTTGATCCACTAATATATGAAATTTTTAATCAAGGGGATAAACCTCTCACATTTTACACTGTAATTTTGTGTGAAAAAGGATAATGTATCTGTCATGAAAAACTTGGATTAAAGAATAAGTTAAATACATTGTTTCTTATATTGTTAGCAGAGATGTTACCTTTTGACCTTCCTTTTGAGATTTTTTAGAACATTTGATGCTTCTGATAATAGTTTAATATTACTTTCTTCACATTGATTAAATACACTTCATACATCACTGAACAATGAGTAACATTCAAATAAGGCTGTCCACTGAACTGCCTGCAAAAATGATAAAGTAAAAAATTAATCTCCAAAGTAAAGTCAAGCCTGAAATTGAAATCTTTGATGCATACATTTCATAATTAGTTCATTCTGCTATATCTAAAATGCAAATACAGTGCTTTTAATATAATTCAGATCTTCCTGCATGGAGCATTAATGAATTGTTCTAGCTTCTGCACCTCTCACTTCGACAGATTCTGGAGTCATTTGACTTTGTTGTTGTTCTCTTTGTTAAGTTGCCGAATTTCCTTTTTTTATAAGATTACTTAAAATAGTCCTGCTTATCTCTTGTGCGGCTGTAACATTTGTTTCAGTCCCTAGATCCACCTACATGTCCAGGGAAAAGAATTTAGTAGAATATGTGCAGAATCAAGGCATAAAGATACAATCGAAAAAGTCCCCTCATTGCTCTGTCATAGGCTACTCGTGACCATTTGTTAATGGTCTGATTGTTTGTAAGACTATTTTCTAAACTAGAACAGTAAAATTATCCTGTCATGGGGGGGGGTGTTGGTTTGTTGGGGTTTTTTTGCATGTGTGCATGTTGTTTTTTTTTTATTTACATATTTTCTCTTGGCTTACTTTCCTCAAACCATCTACTTGGCGACAGCAGCAGCACTAAACAGGTAGAAGCAAGTGCTTGAGAATGGGCAGAAATGCTGTTGCCACACGGTGTCTTACCAGAAATCTTCTGGCAGGTACGATACTCTGTTTGCATTCCCACAGCAACAATCTTGAGTGATAACGTGAGAAATAGGACATGTTTTCTTTTGCCTTTTCTAGGCTTAATTTGCACGGAGGTTTTCAAGATCAAGTTTTGAACATATGTCCCTGAATCTCACTTAGATGTCTGCATCATCCTCTGGATGTGGCTGAGTTCCTGAGTTATATGAAAGTGCTGACTAGGTATCAGGCTAATACCTTGCCAGATGTTGGGAACTGAAGGGTTAAGCCATAAGCAGTATCTGTGTTAAAATAATAAAGCAGAAGTCCCTTCTGATCTCTAACATTCTGTGATTCTGTGATTCTTTGTGTGTCACTTCGAAGACAATAAATTGTTACATTCAAGGGTGACAACTGCAAATAAATGGTGCAACTTTACTGATGAGCTGAAGGAAAATAAATCTTACATTTTACCCCAAAGGACATGGCCACCTTCTCCACAGAAAAATAAGTCTTCTGAAGAAAATGTTAAAATTCAGCTTATGAATAAGGGAAGTCTTCATTTCACAACATCTAAGCAAGAAAAATAATCACTAAAAGGAATTTTTAATGCTTATGAAACACCAACACTGTCATATATTCTGAGAAAACCCATGCATAAGCAGATAAAAGCAGAAAGCCAGAAGGCTGGCTTCCACTCAGCTACAGTACAAGTGTGCTATCACACTTTACATGTCTGTTTCTTATTTACCCTGGCTGTAAAACGAGCATTTATTTCACAGATGTTTTCCTGCAACTTAACAGAACAGTGTTCAAGATCCTGGTGGAAAGCTATGCGCGGCAGGCAGCATGAAAGTGGGGTTCTTTTAAATATATGTATAACTCTCACAATGTCAGTAAGAGAAAGGTAAGGAGGTCAACAGATATCAGCAGGCACAGCAGAAAATTAGAATTAAAATACTTAACAGATCTCACTTATGATGTACACCTAGAAAACCCCTGTGATTTTGCTACTATCTCTGTCTCAGAATCAGTCTTCAGGTCTGGGGTTTAGCATACAGATGGAGGAAAAAAGTTACAATCGTAACTACATCTTAAAAGTTCAGAAAGCATTCTGGGGAATGTGAAGTTGGGATAAAAGTTCAAAACTATCAAGCTTCCTTCAAAAATAAATTTCTTTCTGACTTTTATACAATAATACAAGTTCATTTTTGTCAAGACCTTCGTAATGTTTTGTAGCCAAGCCTTTACAATGGACACAAAATATTATCTAGTGACAACTGTATGTACCTTTGTATTCATAGCTAGATGTAGCAGTACAGGGCAAGTACAGCTGGGGCCAGACTTTCCATGGATGGATGTTCCACTTTTGAAGAAGAAAAAATAAAATAAGGAGCTGGAGGAAGAAGCAGAAGAAAAAAGTGACAATACGGAAAACTGTTTGGATCATTATTTGTAAGTAGTCTGAAACTGTCGTATTAGTAACTGCGATCCATAAATTTTAGCATAAGACAGAAAGATACATGAAATGCTTTAAGGGCAGATACATATAGATCACATACTGTCCTGGTATTTCTACAGTGACTATCCACAAAGACCAGCTTTAATCTGATGAAGTTAGTCTTCCTAGGCTGCCTCTGTGGTTAATACAGTAATTCAGTGCCCGATGGACAAATCACACTAGGCAGCCCGTTTGTGCTGGTTGTAGATTAGCATCCATAAATGTATCCTTCCTGAGTCAAAGCCTTGTGGACACTCTGAGGTGGTGCTGCCCATATTTGTAAACAAGGCATTTTGCTGGTGCCTTTCGTAAACAACATGTTATGAACAAAATATAACAAGACCACGCTATCATCAGTGTTGAATTATTTGTAGCTTCACATGCTGAGTGATACTGTTTGTCAAATCTTCAAGAAGTTGTAGATCAAAACTAGAGGGAATGAAATAACATACGATTTGGAATTAGGAACTAGCAGAAGACTGAGGAAGAATGGGAGACATTTAATCAGAAAGTCAGAAACAGAATGAGAGTAAAAAGTGCTTCTGAGGGAATGGGCTAAAGCTGCACAGATCACGGATTTTTGCTCTCCTCTTGTGAAATCTAGTTTGCTCCACCTCCTGTCCCATCAGGTGCATGTCTGTAAAAGCAAAAAAAAAAAAACAAAAGCAAAGTTTCAAATGCAGATGGTTGAGTATGAAAGACTCACGGTCCTCCTAAACGTAACCAAATTTCTCTAGCCTTCTGTACCTTCATGTGCTGCTTGTGTGTGAATTTTATTGGTAAAACAAGAATACCGTACAAGTTGACATCAGAAATTAGAAGTATGCAAGCTAATTGGAATAAACTGCAAGTAAAGCAGAAGACTGTAGGTGCCATACATCTTATTTGGAGTTGAAAGATTTTTGTTTTACCTGGAATTTTTTTGTTTTGTTTATTTTCTTGGCCACCAAAAGATTAAATGGTGACCCTAAGTATCTGAGTGAAAAAAAGAAATAGGAAAATTTTAATATATAAAAATATAAAAGCCTTTCTTAGATATTACATAGCAGAAATGTAGAAAGACCACATGTTAGAATTAGATTATCATTCTTTCCAGGTTCTTCTGTATTGCGAATTCTAAACTGTTTCCTCAACAGTCACCTCAGGCCATTTGTTTCATTATAGCATCAAGGTAAGAGTCAAGGATTTTTAACAGTGACTGCAGTAAATGCATTGTTTTTTCTCAGCAGCCCCGTGGTTAGCCACCCCGACAGTTAATCTCTAACCATTAAAGAAATCACCCTTTGCTCAATTACATAATTCCCATAAACCCTTAACCAACACCGTTATTGAAAAATAAAACTATGATGCTTGTTTCAACATTTTACCATGTAAGTTCATTAAAATTCATTAAGCTGCTCAGTGTGCAACATGAGTAGCCCAGCTTTTTCTGAAAACAACTGAATTCTTGTAGCAGCAGAGGTACACAGAGGGCAATGAAAACTGGGCTGGATAGCAACTGTGGAAAGTAGCTGCACTTACTGCATGGAGCAACAGATGGCGGTATTTTCTTATATGTTAGGAGATTAAATACAAAATCTCACTCTAAAACAATTATAAATCATGTAGTGACAGTTATTGAAATCCAGCATAAAAATAGCTTTTCAGAAGCTCAGTGCATATATCACTTATGGACAAAAGTTAATTTTAGAAGTAGATTACACTGTAAAAAACCCCCCTTTTTTACGTATCCAGAATTTAAATAGAAAAACATGCTAAAGTCTTTGCCTGCTCGGGTCACTCTCTGAGTTTAATTACTGCATGGCCTCTGAGCCTAGAAAATGATATAACATGAAAGAGTAGCAGGAAAAAGATGCTCCCCAAGGATCATTGTTAACACCAGGGATTTTTCCCGTTTAGAAAAGAGGCAGCACACAGGTCTGCAAAAGGTGAAGAGGCTAATTTCGCTACTTGCTGAAAAAGACTCCATAAATTTCCTGTGCAGCAGCTCCTCATGTACTTGGCCTTTGCATGTGAATGCAAGGAGGTAGCTCTTAGCAAAGCGAAAGACCTGGCACTGACTGCCGAGCCCTTGGAGAGCCCCTAGAAACACATGGCAAGCTACGAGAGCGTGACTGCCTCGAGTATTTACCGGTAGGTGCCCGTGTGGATTGCCATGATTTCTGCTGGCTTGTCCATAAGGCAGACCAACTGGGAGATCAATCTTTTAGCTGGTTTTTCTTTAATATTTAAAATTAATAAAAAGTGAGTTTCTACTGTTTCTAATGCAGAGAGGATGGTAAATCACATGTGGGACTGATACTGCTCCACAGCCGACATCCTACCACATCAGAAACTGTACGGGGTTCAAGTTCCTAGAAAGGAATATTCATGAGGTAACATACTACTACTGGGGGGGGAATATATTTATATATACAAACACACAGAGAAACACATATATAAAAATGAATCCTTAGATGAAATCCTGAGTGTACACTGTAGAATGAAGATATACCTTTTCTCTTTTCTTCTTCATTTTTATTTTTTTTGAGCAATTCGCATGCAAAATCAAACCATAAAGCAGATTCTTTTTAAAACACATATACTCCTGGCAAGAAAGGTTGGTGAATTTGATAGGATGAATCCCCAAAAGACAAGAATGAAGAATATTTGAAGATGATGAACTGCTAAAAAGCATGAGACAATGATATCCTTATACTTTCTTTGGAATATTTTCCCATCCAGCTCCCCTGCCTCTGCTCTTTCTGTTTTTCTTTTTAAATCCAACCTTCCTATTCTATCTCCCCTTCCACAATATGTATTATATTTGCTTTTCTAATTTAGTTCTCATAAGGAGGTTAGAAACCTGGGCCATAAAAAGTATTGACTCTGAAGACTAATGTTTGTGTATAACACTCAATATTTTAAGTTTACGGAGTGTTTTAGCAACCTGAAATTCAGCTGTTTATTCAGACCTCAGCGAAGCTCTCTGCAGGATTTAAGAAAGTGCAACCCAGCAGTTTGAGCTCAGAGACCAGCACATTGTAGACCATGCCTTCCCAGGCCCTGTTTTTGGGAGTGTGAAATTCTGACCTGGATGTTAGGATCGAGGTTACATTAGTGGAAAATCCACCAGACGACAGCAGTCACACCGGCTGTGGAAAGAGAAAGACAATTGAAAGCTTTACATTGGCTCGTGCTTTAAAGGCTCACTGTTATGAATGCAAACTCTTTTTACTATTTCTTAGAAAATAAATGCAACTTCATAGGCTGTTGTGTTTGACAAAGAATTTGGTTTAATGCTTTAGTAGGGCATCAATATTCTTCTGTCATTTCCTTACGTTATTAGCCACTATTTCCTGCAAAGAATCTCACAAATGAGTTCGACGAAAGCTAATGTGCTGATCTAATGATGGCTTGCTTTCAAGTCTGATCTCAAGGAACTTTCTTCCTATGCAGTGAATGAATGATAGTCATTCAATAGCGGCTGTTGGACAGACACATGAAGTGCTCTTTGCTTTAAAGTTTTCCCAACATGAGGAATGATCTTAGGACCACAACATTGTCAAATAAAAATACTATACAGTTACAGAGGCTCAGATTAGTATTAATATGGTAAACCCAGGTGCTGTGTCCTTCAAACACAGAGGGAAATTAGCAGCATGTATGCACCATTTGCCTTTAATCACAGAGACATACTGAACATGCTCGAAATGCCAATAGTTTTATAGATTGCTGTGCAGTTTACTACTCTTTTCTCTACTTCTTTCCCTTAAGAGACGAAATCCACAGTAGCAGCATGACAGTAGATACATTAAACCAGACAGTAGACCCATGAAGAGAGAAACTTCATCCGTCTATAGTAACAGAAATTCAAGGTAGGTTTCTTGAATAGAGAAAGGTGTCTGACTCCAACGACAGCGTTCCCTTTGCATCTCCTGTAAATCAAAACAAGTCCACAATACTGAAGGTTTATATGCCCAGGACTATATTTTCAAATTCTTCTATATATTTCTGATAAACTCACTATTCATTACAACTCAACTTGTGCAACCTTTTTGCACGTAAACTAAAATCCCAAGAAAACTCCGCAGAGTTCAGCTTTTTTAATACTCATTTATTAATTTTGATAAAATTCCTTCCTGCTGAATGAATGACTGCAATAGACATTGGAGGTAAAAAAAAAAAATCTTTAAAAGTCTCAGTTTACTCCTTTTTTTTTTTTTTTTGTGAAATTGCATATAGATTGTTTCTCATACAGCTACAGTATTTTGTTATGGAGCAAAAAGATGACACTTCCCAAATAAATGCTTAAAACTATCTTTAGAAATGCTTTAACTCCATTTTCACCTTCTTACAGAAAAATTAACACTATTAGAAAAAAATATCAACATTGAATAATCATGCTGTTTATTTTGTATTTTAATAGGCTCTTTTTAGTTTAATCTTATCTCAAAAAATAGCTCTTTTGGACCAAGAATGATGTATGGATATTACTTTACAATGTTTGTGAAAAGTTGAAGGGAAGAAATCTATAAGGACAGAATTCTACACCATGCAGAGCAACGATGTCCCTAATTTGAGAGCATAATTAATGTCACTGTATGTACAGATTATACTAGTTGCTGCCTAACTGACCATTACTTTTACAAATTTTTAATCTATATACACAATGGCAGTCGTTGCACAGGTTAATTAAATGCTATTGAAAATCAGACTTGGTGTAAGGGTTATATTAAATAAACATCAGACTACTTAAAAACTATTGATTGGTCAGTATTGCATGCAAGATGATATACATTTCAGAGTAAGCTTCTGAAGTTTTTTATTATATTACTGTTAATCATTTTTATTGCTTACTTGATACATCTGTGAGTATGTAAAGATTGATTTTTCTTAATACCTTTAAAATCATTGGAAGAAAAAAAAAGACTATTGGGATTGTGAATTCGTTTTATACAGCGGCCAATGAAGAGAGTAAGAAAAAAGAAATAAAGATTTGAGATTAGCTCAAAGATATAGCAAACATAAAAAACGTGAAGGAATTTAATGTTAAATTCACAATTATATTTTTATATAATTAATTATTAGATGAATGTCAGTCATGTAAATTCGGATCAGATCAGAATCACAACCATCCCAAAATATCATTCGGTTTATTGAAAGTTTTAAAATTGAAGTCACGCAACCAGTGCTGGGAACTAAATATCACAAAGAGGTGGCTCAAAATTCAGCCTCTTTCTCCCTGCTTCACATAATAGTCATTAATTAATTAAGCTTAAGGCAACATGAACAGGCAGTGTTGGAGAGGGATGCAGTTTTTCCCTCTTTGCTACATATGTGACTAGTATGCACGAGAAGGGCAGTCCTTCTGGGGTTTGGCTTCTTCATCGTCCTCATTAGTTTTAAGTATGTAATGACCTGTTTTCACAGAGGGTGATGAGGTTTCTGACCAACTGTACTGTAGTTCATACCATAACAGGCTCCTGACAGCGGGACAACCAGAATCAGGCCCCCTGACCTCTTCAGTGACTCTTCTTTTTGTCCGGAAAAGCCTGCTCAGATGCACGTAACTAGGACCTGTTAGGTTTGACCTGGAGATTAGGTATTAATCTCAGGACTGAAGAAAGCTGAAGGGAAGTTACTTCCATGCACATACTGAAGTCTAACTGTAGGGGCTCAGGAAAAAAAAAATCCCTCTATAAAAGTGCAAACTGAATTAAATCAAGGACCTACAAAGTGCAGTACCCAGTGAAAAGTATGTCACTTTCTTGGTTTGTGGGTGACTTCCTTGGTTTTCAGTGCCTTCCATCTTAAATTCCTTTTTTATGCATGAAACCAGGTATCTTGATGTTCACATCTGAATTCCTCCTGTAACTCTGAAAATCACAACCAGAAGTTATTTTTTAACGCACCAAGCAATTTCTGCTTCATAGTCATTAGATTCATGCTGATCTCACTGATATTTTTTTTTCTTTTCCTCATTTCTTCTTCCACTTTATAACCAATATTCATTTCTCCTTTGTCCATCTTTAGGCAGCCTTTACCTTGTTGCAGCTGTATTCTCACCTTCAGGTAATCAACACAATTTACCTCTCTCATTACCAAAAATGATAAAGTTCAATAAAAAGTTATAACAAAGGGATGATTGCATGGTACTTATCACTCTATAGATTTATCTAGTAACAGTAGGGATCCCTGACATATCATCCTTTCTTCAAAAACTGCCAATGTCACTTCTTTTTTATGGTTTTGCTAGCAAAACCAAATTGATGGCTAAGAATGCATACACTTCAGAGCGGCATAAATGCTAGCATGCTGTTTGGAGAATTAATAGATGGGAAAGAAGATAAAACAGATGAATCTCTTTCGCAAAGCTATGATGTTGGAAAGAATTGTGATTCACTGTATCAAAAATTTTATAAAAGAGCGAAAACTAGAAAGGGAAAGCCAAAAAAAATGAGGAAGAGAAACACCTTAAAACTGAGGGGAAAAATCTCTCTTTTTATTTTAGAATGTTGATAAGCTTGGCATTGATGTGCTGTACAAAATGAATGTAAACCCCATTTGGTACCACTTTAGACAAAAAAAGTAGTGAAAATTTCAAATTGTGAATTTAATATCTTGTGTGCTTTGAGTGGTTTTAAGTTTTATTCTGTGTATTAATAGGAGACATCCTACAGATGATAAAAGCACATGCGTAGTGTGTTACTCCACCCTTCTGGTAGCAGGGAAAATTTTTTTGCTTGTTTCAAATGCAAATTTTCTCTGTTCCTGAAAGAACTTTTGAGACTCGTTACTATTGCATATTACTAAATTTTGAATTCTAAGTAATTTCAAAATTAATTTCTCAATTAGATACAAATTCTTGTACTGATGTTCTTTAAAACTTCAGATTAAATTTATTATATTAGCATTAATAGTGCGTGACTTGGTTACTTGAAAGACTCACTGTCCTTTGTATAACTTGTTACAGCACAAAGAATATTAATTTAAAATGAGGACATGCTGACTTTGGGATTTTCCCTTAAAACATCCTACCAGAGCTGTCTGAGATATGGTTTAAGAATACAAATTCCAAAATTGACCAAATCCTGGAATTGTGTGCTAAAGAAGATCCAATATTTTTTCTTTTGACTGTACGTAACGCAAATTTGGCGGGTCATGGTGGTTATCTGTCTGGATCTATTAATTTGTGTAGTTAATTTTTAATTTTTTTTTTCTAATTTGTGATAAGCATAATGACAGAAAAAACAGACTTTGGACAATTAATTCCGGTTCCTCTCATTTGCTTTTTCTATTTCATTGTTCGTATAACAGTATCACTATATAAATTGCTGAAGTAAAAATACTGTGATTCAGAATCAAGTATCAAAAAGTTAGCTCCAGTCAAACTACAGAGAAATTACGCCTTTTAATCTGCTTCTGAGATGTTATTTATTTAAAGTTTAATTAACATAGGGAAGTATGAAAGATTATGGTATTTGATACTTTTGCATTTGGACGTATCATTCTGTGTCTTACAGTTTTAGTCTTACAGATTTATTTAACATAAATCTGAATTATAAAATTTATAGTTTTAAAAGCTGCCATCTTCATACTATAAATAACCTCTGCTGTCACTGGAAAGTAGTAGATGAATAAATCTGAGTCTTTTAACCTCCCTGTTATTAAAGCCAACGTTTTAAAACCTTTACCTGGCATTATAATATCAAACATTCTTTAAAAAAAATAAAATCAATGGGGGATTACTGCACGTCACATTTCCATCTTTTATCTATTTCACAGAATGGTAAGGTAGTAGTCTTAGGAGTTTCTTGTTACTGTTAATGCACAAAATCCCTGTATTGTGTTTGAATCAAGGTTTCTATGTACATCAGAAGTGAAATTCGGTCCCATTGAAATGCATGGTATCTTCCAAACCTGAAACCCACAGAAATTAAAGGATTTGGCTAATGATATCTGTTTTCTTATACTGTATAACAGACACAAATAGCCTGTATGGAACACAAACACACTGCAGGAAATACGCTATATAATTCATAGGCACGCTGTTGTTCCACGCTGTCTTCCCACGATTTTGTGCCAGATCAGACCTATTCCCAAATTACATCATTGCTGCCTGACTGAGTTTGGGAAGGCATTGCTAAAACGTTATCCTTTACGTGAGGTAAACAAAGTAGTGTGCTATGAACGTGACTGCAGACACGGGGTCGTTAGCGAGCTGTGACTTGGTGCTAGGGAGGCGTGTGTAATGCTGACGTTTTTCAGTTTTCATGTTCTTGCAGCTCTTCCCTTTCTGCTAAGTATAGTATAACCAGAAAAAAACAAATGGATGGACAATAAAGTGATTTTTGGGGAGGTAAGTACATGGGTTCCTTTTATAAGATACTTAACAGTGGATTGGGTTCACATATAGAACAGAAACAGGTGAAGAACGAAATGGCTGAACAGTTTTATTGAGAGCACAGAAGAAAAGGTAACCGTTTTTCCTTTGTTAAAGATCCTCACTGTTGTCCTGCTGAGGGTTCCCAGGCAGGTTTAATAATTTCTGGAATTTCCTTGTCTTTCACAAAGTAATTTCTGATTCGTCAAAGACCATCTTCATCTAAAAAACTAAGATTCATGACCTAAAGAAAATCCATTCTCAAGGCCCCTCAGTCGTTTCAGAAAACATTACTGAAGGCATATATCAAAAAGGCAGTCTTGTATTCTAGTCCTGGTCTTTAAAAGAAAAAATTTTTCTACAAAGACTCATAGTAACGTTTTTCTTCCTGTAATTAGCCAAACAACTATAAAACACTAGAGAGAAAATGAGACTTCCACTATACTGGATAAAAAAAATTTACCCTTCTGTATTTTAGTTTACTTTAAACTGGTTTCAGTAAAAATCTCACCAAGGTTGTTTACCCAAGTTTTCTTCTTTAAGATTTCAAGGTGCACCTCCTTTGTCTTCCAGCAATAATGCTTCAGACTTGATGATATTTGCGTTCCCATACACAGCTCAGTTTTACTACAAAGACTTTTTTTGAACAGCCAGAGGTGGGGGGGTGGGGGCATTTTGCACATCTTGTTTTTTCATCACAAACCATTCGGTAATGTTGCCACTTACCCCTGTGGTATTATTGGAGTTTATTATTGTTATTATTATTATTACAAATATCTTCTGCGATGTAACTATTATAACTTAACCTTTTATTTAAATTGTGATTTATTAACATCCAATAGATGAACAAATGGCTGAAATAGAGTTTAGGTAGTTTTAAGTAAGATAGTAAGATCGCAATAAATTTTTTATTCTGACACGTTATAAACTTTGTCTTTGCTTCTCTGAAAATGAAAAGCAAGAAAGAAGAGAGTGGAAATAAAATCCCCATTATCCTTAATGACTCCAGGCAGTTTAAACATCGTAGCTGATTGTTTGTGTACGTCCTCAGGATGCCAACAGGAGTCTGTTTCCTGTGGAGAGCTTCTTTTTGGCTGAATGGTATGTATTTGCTGTGCACCCTTCCTCCTCTGTACAGTATAGAAAGAAAAGATGGGGTAGGAACTGCCCTTGCGTTAAATGGCTGGTCCATGTGTATGCGGCTGCCTCCAGGAATGGAAAAGCAGCGGGTAATGGTTGTCTTTCCTCAGGGGAAAGTCTGGGTCTGTCATCTACCCTGTGTCCGTTTTATGTAATTTTTAGGAAGATGATATACCCGGGTCCTTCATTTGTCTGTCAGGTTGGACTGAAATTAGGTATCAGATCTGAAAGATGTTACGGGAAGGACCAACAGACAGAAACACTGACCCATTGCTCTTGCATAAGCCCTGTTTCATAGGTAATGAGGCTGATTTTCTGGTGCCTTTCATTTGTAGGAGTAAGAGCTTTAAGCAGTGGGTAAATGTCTATAAGATAGCATCATACCATCTTCACTGCCTTACAGAAGTGTGAAATACTAGAAAAGTAAATATAATAAAAGTATTTAAAATAAATGCAGATTATTTTTGTATTCACTTTCAAATATTTTTGTAAATCTGCATTATTTCTAGAAATTCGGGACAGTTATTTTCACTTATTTTTCATTCTTCATCTTTTTAAAATGTGTTTTCCATAATAGCTCTGCTCATACTACCTGATTAGTATACATCCATATGAATGTATTCATGCAATCATTATAAGAAATATGAGCTACAGAAATACTGCGTGTATTTTATGACACATTTGGAAAAAAAGGCAAAGATATTTATCTAGGAAAGAATATATTTTTGACTGATCTAGATGACACAAAACTCAGAAGGAGAAAGCTACGAGGCTGATGTCATTAAGCATTCTGTCATGCACTGTTATTTGGGTATTTAGGAAATTTTGTGTAAGGTATTATGAGGTCTAAGTATTTTTGCAATTCCAAATTTGTTCACACTGTTCAGCATTTGGGCACATACATTTTTTTGGCCTAGAGAAGCCTTTGTGCCATATGAATTCCCACCCATACAGATTTTTGGCAAAACAGGATCCCTTAAAAGGCGCTAGAGGAATAGGATTATCTATGTTGAGGAAATGAACTATTAGAAAGAAGTTAAACTGGGTTTTCACTAATGAGTTATAATGTTTGGGCTTGGTAAAAACAGAAGCATCAAATTCACTGTAGTCTTTATAAATACATTGGGTAACTCAAGGCAACTGGCAGGCACATAATATTAAAGTGTAGTACATAAACCTCAGTGTGGAAAAACTCAGCAGTTTAAAAAATACAGTTAAATATAGCTGTGTTTAATACTGCGTACCAGAATGTGGTCATGTAATAGGTACTCTCCTGGGATAGTATTAGATAGAGAGCACAGGCAACATAAAGCAAAGTGGGGTTATTTTCAAGCAAACCCTTATCCAAAAATATTTCCTTGAAAAGGCTTGTTGTTGGAGAACAAGACAGAAGTTAAACACAGTATGGAACGAAAACGACATAGGCTGTTTTTGCTTTAACATCTAAACAAATTTTTTGTACATAAGAACCCTTGGACTAATTCAGATACAAATTGGTTGAACAGATTATTTGTTCCTTTTTCTTGATCTGAAGAGAATGGTATCTCTGCATTTACTAGAGCTTTATATTCCCGAATAATACATTTTAGTTTTGCCTTACAAATTGCTTTTTCAGTGTTTCAGGCTCAATAACCTGAAAGGTGTTATTTCTTAGGGAAATGAATAACAGCCTTTAAACCAGCTACGCTGGCTCACAGAAGGAGCCCAATCCAGCCTGTGGTAGTGGGAGCCTGTGGAGGATGCACTAAGAACCTCAGGAACAAATGGAAGTCACTGCAGATATACAGTATACAGAGGTTTTTCAATGCACTTTGTGCGACCTTATACAATATAAAATATTTTTTATGCTATTCAAGAACTTTATCAAAGACTTTGATTTTTAAAGACCCCAATGAGATACTGATCAGATAAGTTCAGCATATATGACATTACCTGTGAAGGCCTTAACAAGATACTTGACTATACGTGCAATTTAAGCGTAGATATATTTTGACTGATTAGAAGTCAAGAACTATGACCTTTACAGAGAATAAAAAATAGTCATATGGGCATGTGCATGAATAATCACGTATAAGACAGTAAAACAGGCCTGATGGTTTCAGTGCTGATAACTCCTTAGGATAACTGTCAAAACATGAAAAGAGCAAAGAGTGAGGCACTGTTGACTTTAGAGGCATCCAGAATTTAAAAAGTAATTTTCATCCATATGGATAAGCAGTCAATATTTTAGCACCTGGTCAGGCAGAGGATATGTGATCAGATCTTAAGCCATGACATATGTAGTAGAACTGGAGAGGATATCTTTTTTTTTTTTTTTTTTCCTTTAGAAACACTTTTATCAAAACTATATTGAAATTACATGGGTTATAAAAAACAAAACAACAACTGGTGCTAATAACCTTAATACTATGTAGCTTGTGGATGTGTTATGTAGTTCGTTGATGGTGTTGACATCATGAAATAAGGCCCAACTGAAGATAACAAGTAATGTTTCAAGATCAGACTGGAGAGATTATCTAAGCATATGTTGCACAACACAAACTGTGCACAATACATATTTTTATTCTGCATATGGAAGACCCAGGAAAAATAGCAATTTTTTAAATGAGCATTATGGCAGGGATAGCTGTTTTCTCCAGTATAAGATGTTAAAGATCTAGCCACAAAATATAAATGAAAAATAGAATATCTTAATTATAAGTAAGCAATATTTGGACCATCTGTTGGCCATCATCAGCTCCTGTATCAGCTGAATTAAATATCACTCAGGAGAATGCAGTCAGCTAAGCACATGTACCCTGGTTTTCTTAAGATACTACTTAAGTATTTGAAATGCATTGTGTTATTTATTTACCAAACCTAAAATCCTGGGAGAAATTTGTGATAATTTCATTCCTTCAATTTTTTTGCCACATTTATATTACTCAGAGTTGCAATTCGAAAGGAATTTTTCATTATTACTTAACTGCCATCACCCGCACAGAGATGTCTGTATGATCAACCAGCTGCACAAAGAATTGTGCTTATCTGAATGCTTATAAACCTGAGCAAGGAACTTATGCCTCGGGAAAAATTATTGCAGAGGTAAAGGTACTAAAAGAGACATCTGACTGTCAAAAGACGTGCCTTGTATGACAGAGCAGCTTACAAGACTCAAAGCCCACTGGACAAACACGGACATTCAAGGACTGATTTATTTACTAGATTATTTCCACAGACTCCTATAGCACAGTCAGGCTGATGAGGATTTGACTAGAGAATCACTGTTTCTTACTTTGTTGTTGATAAAGACCTATTCTATATATTGTCTATATATTATGTTTATGATATCTATTGTGTCGTATATGTGTTTATCATATAATTAATGCAGAAATGGTTAAAACTGGTTTTCTCATTGTTGTCTACTTTTTTTGGGGTTCATCTGCACGTCTTTCATGCGTACCACCTACCAGTGACCCAAAATGAAAAATTATGTAATTACCAAAACAATAATGAAAAAAAAAAATTACTATCTTCAGCAGAATCATGGAAAGAATTTCCACAAAATATTTGTAGCGCTCTTCAGAGAAATACAGTAACAGTGCCTGCAGCTCTCCAGGCTGCACAGGCTACCAAGTTCTCGGCACTCTGTTCCTGCTTGTAGCTGACCCCAGGCACGTCTTGGCAACTGCAAATAGTTCAAGTAACTGCTCCAAGTACTGCAAAGAAATGACTTTAAAAAACCTTTGCTGAAGATATTAACTATGCAATACAGCAAAGCAATTAAGAATAATGCAGTATAACTATTTATTAAATGACATATATGTAGGCTTATTTCGCAATAAATTTAACAGAAATATTTTTACTTGTTAAGAAAAATCATGCAGTCCTGTTCCCTTGAAGCCAGGGTAAAGTGAACCCTACAGACTATAAGGTATAGACTATAAGGCACAGTCTGTTCAGATAGTATTCAAAAAATCTCTTGCCAACGTATTTTCTTTCAGGGTCATTCTCTGTATTACTGGGTCTAATACTCTCTTGTTACTTTCTTTGTCAGTTTTACAGCGGTCTTACAGCTTTCTGTCCTCCCTCATCCTCTTATAAATATATGTCCAGTAAAAATTCTCCTTATAGCTGAAATTGTTCCTATTTGCAAAGGGATGCTTATTAAGTGAGAGTCTTCTATTGCTTACGACAATTGATTCTACAGAAGAGCTTAATGGCTTTTTATATTGATTTCAGATATATACCAGGGCTTGTACATTTTCATCCTGCTTCAGGGAGTTTCAAGTCAAACTATAATAGTGTATTCATATTCAGTTTCATTGTTATAAACCACCCTATTTTATATATTTGGTCAAATTTATTATATGAAAGGCTAAAGGAAACCCTTAAGTGGCAAGAGCTTATTTAAAATAGTTATAAAATTTAAAAATTTTGTGATTATTTTATATTGTGGCCAGGATTCATCCATGTGATCCAGAAAAGATGACAGTGATAAACTGAAGTTGCCTACTAGAAGAAAATAAAATAGAATAAACCCAGTCATGATTCTTTTTCTGCCTGGTAGTTCACATCTAGTTAGGGTTCTCAAGTGTTGGTGAGTTCCTCTAAGTTGTCTTAGAAAGTAAGTATGACTTTGCTGGCCAAGTCTATGAGATAAAACCGGCCCCGACCAGCAGACTGGACGACGTCCAATGAGGTGGAACAAGAACAAATATTTGGAGCTCTGGGCCTCCCATGTAAATCAAGGGAATTTTCCAGGTTGTCATCTTTTCTGATATTTTGACCACCACTGTCTTTTACGTTGCCATATCTGTGAATTTATTATATCTACATCTTTTGAGGATTTTTGAGGGGAAATCCTAGCCTTTCTCTTTGTGGTGTGAGGGTTTTAAAATAGAATAAAACTGCAGCAGCAAAGGTCAATTGTTTGTGTATGCATCGGAATGAAGTACCATCTTTGATGTTCGCTGAGTTATTACTGTATTTAATGCCTAGGTCCGAGACCTAGGTCATCAGGGTCACCCACATTGTCAGGAGTCGCATAGACCTACCCTTGCTATCACTGCTGTCTTTTCCTCCCACATACCTTACGGTCTCACCCTGACCTGCAGCTGCCTCCACCTCCTCCCCGGGATGGCTGCATGCCTTGCCTACCGGCCAGGCTCTGCTCGGTGCCTGCTGGTCCACAAAAAGTAACTCCCAACCTGCCATTAATGCCTTTGTCCTTCTGTTCTGATGCCCAGGGACTTAGGAGGACCTCTCACGCCCAAGCCTCCCTTGGCTGGCCCCAGTGAGCTGTCTGGGGAGCGGGAAGGGGCAGCAGGACCTCGCAGAGGAACACTCTTGTCAGGTCTGAAATAATATTTCTGCATATTTGGAACAATCCACTAGTTTGGCTTTATTTAACGGGACACATGTAATGTCTGTTGGGAATTAACTGCAAACAATATTATAGAGCAATTATACTTCTTATTCTGTATGTAAATACATACGTGTATGTGCATTCACACGCTTACGTGGTTCAAGCATTCTCTTTCTTGAATATCAGTTTCATTAACTTTTGGGGATAACATGTGGTGCCGCAAGATTGTGATTCCTGAAATTTATCAAATAATGAGCTAGATCACCTTTCAAGCCTGAACGAACTAGGCCAAAAAGTCTAAACTAGTATAAAAGCATTCACGTTAATACGTTATTTGAAAAATATTTACTCTCAAAAATATGTTAGATGTCTCTGTGTACAGTGGTAACTCTACCAGAATATCCTCGGAGACTTCTGCTAATCTTATGTTGCATGGATTACATCCAAAAGATTTTTAAATTATTTTTTAAAATCTTTTTACCCAGACTCTCATTAACAGCTGTAAAAGGTTTGTCTAAGACTAAGCATGGGCCTATACTGAGACTCTGCAGCAAGAGATATTGTAGCGTTTCTTTTACTGGAGTGTGTTCTGTCCTACCATTATAGACCAGTATTTTTTTTAAATTTATGGTACTTAGAGACTTTAAGTAAAGACTCTATTTTAAGTTGCTACACCAGAACACGTAATGATTAACTTCCCATTTTCTTTATTTTATCTACTAGATAACTGCACCTTCCAGCTAAATGTGCAACAGCCTGCTAAAGCTCTGTGTACCCCAGACAGTGAACTGCACAAGCCACGGGATGAAATAGAGCGCGGCACGGTTCTGTTTGTTTCTTCAGCAAAGCCTTTTATGAGCAGAGAAGGTAATTAATCAGATGTATCCTTCTACAAAAATTGAACAAGTTGCCAAGCCTTGCCAGATGGCCAATGGCTGTTATTGAGAAAGAATGGACTTCCCTGTACACTGTGGGTAAAATCCAAACCCTTTTGAAGCCAGGACATTATCTAAATTTAAAAGATCAGTAAGACTAGTCCACCTTTGTATAAAATTCTCTTTTTTTTTAACAAACTCAGTTTTAATGGATAATTTGGTTTAAGCCAACTAACTTCCTAGTTTTAATTTGATCTTTCTGTTTTCCTTTAATGCTTATTTCTGAGATTATTGACATTTCCATGATAAAATATCCTTATTGCAGTTTATCGGTTTGGCTGCATGTAAACTCCTAAATTTATGTTGTCTTCAACTGGATTGAACAACTGACAAAACAAAGATTATAGATGAAGGAATCTGTTCACTCTATGATTTTTTAGCTTTTGAAAGGCAATACCATCATTCATCAATTTGGATATTCTTGAATTATACTGTAATTTGACTTAATGGAGAAATAATGAGAAACTGAGCGGGAGCAAAGGATGCATGCTTATCCTCTGAAATAAAAATAAACAGTGAGGAATTAAATAGTAAGGGATACAGAAATTACAACAGATTTCATTGGTCCCTTATTCTCTAATAAAACGAAATATATTCCATTCAATTGATAAGCCTGTGGTAATTGGCATCACCAATCATATTTCAAAGGAGCACTGTGAATGAGATTTACCAGAAAAGAATAGTGAATTAAATGACTGCATGTGAGGAGCACAGACAGACTTTCCCCCTCATTTATTCAAGATTGAACATAATAACCAAGGAAAACTGATGTAGCTAACCACTTCTGACTTCTGTAAATTGATACGGGATGGAGCTGTCATCTCCTAATCAGATTAAGTCCTTTCTTTAGGCCATTTTTAATCCAAGTTCTACCATGAGGTTTTACTTTAGGGGAAAATAAACTGCTTCGTGTTCAGCTACTAAACATTATTGATTTAATAAGATGACCAACAGATACTATTCCACTGGTAACCAAACATTTTAGTTGTAGTGTGTATTTTGTGAATGCCTTTTCACTTGTCCTTTACAATACTTTAGATACTATAAGTAAAATGGAAACCAATCAACAAGATTGCTTTAAACCTGAATTTAATATTATAGCATGTTTGTTCTCTTGAATTGCTGTGATTATACAGGAAAACTTGGAATATAGTCTTTAGTATAAAAAGACCCACATATAGATGAAAATGTAGTTTTTATTAGGTGTCTTGCAAGGTAGCCTCTGATTGCATATGCAATTAAAAGAGCTAACACTAGGAAATGCAGAAAATGCAGCAGCAATACTTACAACCAACTAAGAAAGCAGACTGACCTCTGCCGTGGTCAGAAATTTCACAGACCTCCACTATGTACTCAGACCCAATTTTAAAATTTTCACTCATCCTAAATTATCTGTGCTAGTTCTCAATTGTCATTTACACTACCATGAATTTATTTACATTCCTGATGCATTACAGATGTCAGGATTTTCCTGGGTTTACTGCTTCGTACTTCAACTGGAGGCTTACAGTTTTAGATCTCCTTGGTTTTTCAACCTCCACAGCTTATAGTATTACAATCCCCCTTATGCTAACTTAAATCTACCTAATATCCCAATAATGCTTGAATTCTAAAACCTGATTATCCCTTCCATTTCTTCAAGGGATGAAATGATGATCCTTTTTCGAAAGGTGATGAAGGAGCAATAGCCATAATCCTAGCTTTTTTTGGATTCCACCGGAGCTCGGTGCAGTCAGAGGTCCTCATGATTTTGGAAAAAATGGGCAAAATTAGAACAAAACATGTGAAAGTGATTTCATATAGTCTAAAATGTTCAAATGGCAAGTCATGTTATTTGCTATGTGGATCTCCTATGGTCCTGTGGTAGCTGTTCTGCAGACATGATTAGTCTTTGGGAACAGCATGAGTGATTGCTTAGGAAAGAGTGCTCCACTGAGCTGTTAGGGTAGGGCCAAACACTGAATAGCTTCCCTCCTAAACTGGGACTAATTTTTGATGATATTTGGGACTCAGAGCCATATCTCCTTTCCTTTCCTTTTCAAGCACCTTGCATGTGAGGATACAACAATCTAGAAATTCCAAAAGCCAATTTGATATGCTGTTGTAATCTTCTTTTCTACTGTGATTTATTTCTCCGTCTGTATCAGCTTCTTCCTGTTTGTGTGCAGCTGTCAAAAAATACAAAATTGTTTAATATTAAAATGATCAGTAGACAACTACCAGTCTGAAATTCTTATTAATTTCTTTTAAATTCTATAGCAGTTTTTAGTCTGCAATTCGTAGGCTGAAGCCAGATACTTTATGTTAATACGTATTCTTGATATTTTCTTTCGTCTTGTTATATTTTTATTTATATAATTCTGCATGTTATTGGATGGAATACAAATTAACTGCACATAAGAAATGCAACCCTTTATACATTTCGATTTAAAAATGCACAAACTTTAATTGTTATTCTAGCATCCAAAAGCAGCAAGATTCAGCTGCCACAGATACTGTTGTTTCTCCTCCAGAGAAATGTAACAGTCAGGTGTTTTGTTATAGGTGTTTCACATGAAATCTAGAGAAGTTATGTGGCTACTATTTTCTTTTTTTAATTAGAAATTATTTATTCCATCACTGCGGCACATCCGCAGTAGATTTATGCAGTTCATTGCCATACTCGCTTACTACAAATTAACACAGAAGTGATCTCTAAAAGAATTCAGGAACAGTAATTTAACATGTTTGAAGTTTATCCGAGGATAAACACAACAGTACTCCTGATAACCAAAGAATTTTTTTTGACTTTATTAGAAACATGTCTTCTGTTCTACAAAAGCAACAGATCATTTAAAATTGTTACACACATGATAATATCTATTCATTTTTTCAACTGACTCAAGTGAATCTAAAAAATTTCAGTGACACTGTTTTGGAATTAAACTCATTAGGAATTAAATTAATTGTGTCCATGTCCTAGGAACCTTTGTCATCTTTGCTGTGACTGCGACTTCAAGGGACTGGTGTCTCTTGTAGTATTTTTATTTTAGTGCGATATAGGCTGCTTTCTCTTCAGTAGAAATTAAGCAATAAAACTGTCAAAACAAATAGAACTTAAGAACCAAATAAGTTTTCCAAATAAGTGAGTGAAAGACTC
This sequence comes from Leptosomus discolor, assembly GCF_034619465.1. Lineage (NCBI taxonomy): Eukaryota > Metazoa > Chordata > Aves > Leptosomiformes > Leptosomidae > Leptosomus > Leptosomus discolor. Next base: position 18,975,745 of record NC_141402.1, on the reverse strand, counting down.
TGGTGTATAGTTTTTCAGAAGTGTATGTTAAACTTAAAACGCCCGAGAATCTTGCTTTAAATGCACTGGTTAATTTTAAAAGCGTAATAATCAAAACCTGACTGTTACTAGTTCATTACTCTTTCCTCACTTTTCCACCTCATCTGCAAGTAAATTGCAGGCCTGCTGAGTGGGTCTCATTTAGCCAGGACACTTACTCATCTACTTTCTTTCTCTAGGTACATTTTTCCATAATGCTATTTTCCAGTGTGGTTGAACTTGACTAACATTTTCAGTGTGAATGAAATCCCCAAATTCTCTCTAGAGCCCTCCCCACGACACGAGCAGTGGTAATTCCTACAGAGTGGCAAGTAAGAATCTCCGTTTCTAAAGCCATAAAAATCACCCCAGCTGTGTGAGAAAGCTGTCCCTTTCTCCCAGTATGGTAAGGAAGAAATCCCAGCTTGCAAGGTAACATCTGTTGGTTCTCCTCATTTGAGTTTCTCCAGTTTCATTAAATTTCCCGTTAATACTCTGAAACAAACAAACAAAAAGAGTTGTATTTGTTGTGTCCAGTTCTACAGTAACGCCACGGCTAAGGGAAATGTAACTGCCTGAACTGTAGTATATTACCGACTACATAGAAAAACAAGTGTTATCATAGTTCAATATTTAACTAAAAAGGTGTTTTAAATTAAGTCTGAATAATGAGATTTCTATAATGAAATAAACAAACCTGAAGGCAGGTTTGTACTCGTTCTTAAGTGAATACTTATCAAGTAAGTTACGTGTTTTTCCCTCATAAATGCTTCAACTTCTGGGTGTGGAAATATTCCCTGTGGTTAAACAATACATGGACTTTTTGTTTAAGCCCTGGCTTGTGGGCATGACTGACAAGTACCATGGCTTAACAAACCCGGTAATTTCTGGAAGGCTTTTAAAAATTTGCATCAGCTATTTGAAAGCCACAAATCAGACTCCAGGATTTTTAGATGAATGAGAAACCATGTTGTTATTAAAATTGAAAGGTACCAACATCTCTGAGCCTGACAGCATCCCATGGAAGATATATTTCCTGCTGCTACAGAAACATTAAGGTGATCCAAAGGTAAATCAGCAGTGACAGATCAGTGACCATATTGCACACTCAGCATCCTCAAGAGAACTGTGTTTGTCTGCATATCTCATGCTTTTCTTGTCTAAAGAGTTTTCTTATCCATAATTAACGTGAGGATTTGATATAACCATAAAGCATTTATTTGCAAGGTGTTTTCAAGCAAAACAAAGAATATCTCATGCTGCGACTGCCTCCCTTTCTGCGACTGGGCTAGAGGTTTGGGCAGAGTAGTCCATAAATTGAAGTCTCTTGACACTTTAATGTTGCTGTAGCAGCTTCAAAACAAAATACATTGAAATCAACTATAGAAGAAGCTGAGATATGCATTGCAATATTGCAAAATATGCAAATACAGCTCAGGAGTTTGTTGTTTCTCTTATCTCTATAGACTTTATATGCTTATATTTTTGCTGATAGAATAACTCCATATTTATACATGCAAATAAGTTTTAAAATGATCCGTGATTTTAAAGGGACATTATGGGTAGCCTTATGCCATGGTCTTCTTTCTTTGGATTGTTTTATAGAGAATAGGTGATTACTCACACAGGGGCAGAAGCTGTTCTGTTTCCTTAACAAATCATGAATGTTTCAGGACAGTTTTCTAGTAATAAAGTGTTAGCATCTACATGTGTGCTGAAAGAAGGTAAGAAAACAATGTTGTTCCACACTACTGATTTTTATTTTTATTTTAAACAATGTCTATTTTAAGAAAACAAAAAATATTTATTAATATTATAATAAAACTATGATTATTGTAATTTTCTATTAATGCCAAAACTCCCAGTTTACTTCTAGCTCTTAGTAGCAGTGCCTGTCTCTGCCTGAAGAACTGGGTAAGCAGGTAAGCGATTAGCCAAGCAACCGATAGCTCTCCGAGTCTGTGCATAAAGTCTTCAGTCATTTTGCCAAGCTTAGTATCAGGTTGGAAACAATATCTGTGAGAAAAGATGGACAGAAGCAGAATAGAGCTGGTGACATGATTATCACATGTTTAACAGCTATGACACAGTCCACAGCATGTAAGCAATAGCAACATGAAAACTCCTGTATTCTCATGGACTTGATTTCCATAAAATTGTTAAGGAGGACAACTTTCTCTGTAACTACCAAGCAGATTCAAACTTGAGAAGGAGAAAGGATTTGCTCAGTGCTGAGGGCCCTATTTAGCAAAGTTATGTATCCATCGTTCATCACAATGAAATTGAGCTTACATACTTTGCCAGGTTGAAGCCTAAGCCTATTGCAAGCAACTGAGCAAGCAAAGAAGCATGGCAGAAAGAATGGCAGCTATAATGTACCTTTTTACACCCAGGAAAAAAGGAAAATACAAATATCAGTACTGTTAAGTAGCTGTAGAAAAACAGAGGTTCATATATAGTTTACAGAACAGATCTTAGGAGAATTACTTTGCTGCCCTCAGTTGAATATATCTCAGAACTGCCCAGGATTCTAAGTATTTCCTTGGAGAATATTTTGCACTGAGGGACAGACGAGTCTGTTTTTTCCAGTGTTGATGAGAAGGTGCCTGTATATTACCACAGGATGAAAAAATTGTTACAATGCCAGAAAAACTGATGTGCGATCTGAATACAACACAAATGCAGAACCTCTTACAATTTCTGAGGAAATATTGTCTTTTCTAGCTAAAACAAATTGTCATGCTCAGGGTCAAAGCATGATGCAACAGAACCATTAACAGCATCTTTAGACAACTTGACCTGCCAGTTGTCTTCACTGGGACTCTGCTTAAAATTAAGGAAATTGTTGAGTCTTGGAGAATAAAAGAATAACCTTAGCTGCTTATGTGATTTTTCAGTACCATAATAGTTAAGCACTTCACAGTTGTTAATGTTGTTAGCAGTCTTGCCCCAGACAGATTACTGACTACACGAGGCCTGGTAATTCCGTTAGAAACCCCCCTTATCGCAATGAGATTCTGCCTGTCGTTGGTAGACCATTAAGAACTCAGTCCCCACTGGGACATTAGCCTGGTATGCACTTGGAGGGATCAGCATCCTGCTCATTATTGCATCATTTTACGAGAGTAGCTTCCCAGTAGCTGCTACCTTTTCTACGAGAGTGCAAGAGACACAAACTAGTATGAATGACTCGCCATATACTATGCTTTTGGGGCAGAAACTGCATCGTAGGAATCTTTCCAAAGTAACGTTTGAGCTTCACCTGATGGCAGGAGCGTGTCTGCCGTCATTCCATGCAGCTATTCTTGACGCAGTGGCCTAAGGAAATGGTGATCTCTGTGCACAGATTGTTAGAGACGATAGTAGGTGTGCTAGAAGATTGCTAAGGCAGAGGGCAGAGCCTTTCAGGCACTCTGGTCCAGGTATCTATCTAGAGCACAAGTTAAGCCAGACAGAGCTCAGTCCACGTTTTCACCAGCTGCAGCACTACTGCAGAAGAAGCTAGCACAGATGTTGCACTTGATAGAGCAGTTCTGCAATGGCAGGAGTTCTTCAGGTAGTGTTCTCTCTCTCCTTCCCCTCCTTCTTGATGTCTCCAAATCTTTGTGTAACAGACCTGAGATGACACAGAGTGTTTTCTAAGAAAGGTGTGGTTTAATGTGTCCAGGTGATATACTGTGAATGGCAGAAAACCCTAAAACTTATATGCACAAACTGTGGGAATAAATATGTAAACAACATGTCTTTAAGAACTCTCGTTATTTGTAAGTAACCTCCCTTTCTGAGGGAAATTGCTGTAGAAAGTCAACAAAAATGCTACGTATTCTCATCCAAACACTAGTAGTAGTATTAGAGCACAATTAGTTTGAGCATCACATTTAATTAAAATTCCAAACCCTCCCAATGTATTCTTTTCTAAAGGAAACATTAATTCCAAGGTACATTCCATTTTCAATAGACAGAAAGAAAGAAAATTTGACGTTATTCCCTTTAAGGACTAATCTTGCTCTTATTCATTATTATTAGATTCTGAAAAAAGTAAAGTTACAACTTTGTGTGACTTTAAAGGACTTAAAATACATCAGTAGTTTCTTCTTCAAAGATGAGATTGAAAAGTTACCATGATCATACCTACAAGAAAAAATGGTCTAACTCTAAAGAGTTACCAGTTAGAATTTTAACTTGTCTTTCTTCCTTTGATATTAAAAAAAAATCTTTTGAGAGATGAATGTAGACTTAAAACCAGTGAAATTACTTAAAAAATATAGTGGAAGACTTAACCTTTTGACTTCTGCCCCATGTCCCAAAACCTACTGAAAGTGTTCGAGGTGATTCAGTGAAAAGGTTTCAAAGCACTAACCTAACATCTCATCTGCAACTAAGAGTTGAAATTAGCCCTTTTATTTGAAAAGCTTTCTCCTTCCATTTCCATATTCCTCCTCTTTCTTTCTATGACGTTCCAATCTTTCTCTTTGTCCTGGTTTTGGCTGGATTAAAGTTAATTTTCTCCCTAGTAGCTGCTATAGCGCTGCGGTTTGGATTTAGGATGAGAACACTGTTGATAACACACGGCTGGTTTAGTTGTTGCTAAGCAGTGTTTATACTAAGCCAAGGACTTTTCAGCTTCTCAGACTGCCCTGCCAGTGGAGGCTGGGATGCACAAGGAGCTGGGAGGGGACACAGCCAGGACAGCTGACCCAAATGAGCCAAAGGGGCATTCCAAACCATATGATGTCACGCCCAGTATATAAACTGGGGGAGCTGGTCAGAGGGCACCGCAGCTCAGGGACTGGCTGGGCATCAGTCAGCAGGTGTTGTGCATCACTTGTTTTGTATAGTCTCTATTATTATTATTGTTGTTGTTGTTGCTATTTTCCCTTCCTTTACTGTCCTATTAACTGTCTTTATCTCAACCCACGAGTTTCAATCTTTTTTTCCAATTCTCTCCCCATCCCACTGGGGAGGGAGGAGTGAGCAGGCGGCCATGTGGTGCTTAATAGTAGTGGTTGGGGTTATACCACAGCACTCTTAAACTCGGATATTTCTCTCATCTTTTCCACCTTTCAATGTTGAAATTCCTGATGGCATTGCTAGATCACTTGTTTCATTCCGAGCTGAGTCAATCTCTTCTCAGCTGCAATTCCCAACAGTGAGCAGGGAAATTCTGCTGGCAGAAATGCTGTGTCAGCAGAGGGTGAGCCTACTACTAGAATCTTGGAAATTATGAAAAAGATGAAGGAAAAACACTGTCAACACCACACACAGAAATGGGCTGGTTTTATACCAGTCGTGTCTACTGACATGCATATTAAATATCAAAACTGGGCAAAAATGCAATATTAAGAAATTCTTTGAATATTTTTGGAAGCGATTTTTGATTAAGAATTAGATGTTTGAAAAAAGAGTAAGCTCTATTAAATATTAGACCTCACATTTGCATAACGGTAGTAAACATATTTAGGCTATCACAGTTACAAATAGTATCATAAATATCTGCTCAAACCCTCAAATAATAATATAGAGGGAAATAAAACTGTCATCTGTTTCCATTCTCATTATTAAGGTATCACAGTTAATGAACTGAGAGTAGTGTCTTGCGACAATGTTTCGGCTAAAATTGGAGCTCTCTGGTGGTGTTACTATTTTCAGGTGGTACATTTTTTAAAAAAAAAATGTCCTGGCTTTTGAAGTTTACAGTACAAGGGCATAAGGGCTTTTTACACTGAATTCAGTGGCTTGAATATGCTAAGGAAATAGAGCATAGAGAGGCAATAAAATACTCTGCTCTACGTTACTATTGAACTTATGAACATTTAGTGAGGAAACCAAAGATTAACAAAGAGGTTGTTTAACAATAATCAAATACTAATAACAGTGTTGATGATATTTCTTGTAAAGACTCTGTCAGCTGCAACTGCATTGAGTCAGTTGTCATAAGCTCTGAAATATACAAATAGATTCAAATATAATTGCTTGAGTTACCATTACTACAGCTTTCATTTTAATGTGCTTCAAGCTAGTCACCTCCTTGTAAAAGCTTTCTAGCATATAATCAGTCCCCTCTGGCCTTTGCTTGGATGTCCAGAATAGATTTTAACTCTGTCAGCAAAATAAGTAAAAACATCTGAAGGAAAAATATTTTGGAGGCTAACAGGAAAATGAAAATGGAGACCTCTCATGAAAGAAGAATGAACCAGCTTTGTAGTTCAGGTGGATCCAGACTTCTTCATTCCCCCCTCATCTATGGAGCACTTCAGGTAACCCCTTCCGGACATGCTGCCATCTGCAAAGAGCACAGGCATCACTCAAAAACCAGCTACGGTTCTTTGTTGTGCACCGACTGCAAAGAGTTTCCAATTAGAATTACAGCTCATTGAGACAGCGCCAGCAGGCTTCTGGGTGGTTAAGCCTCCAATTTTAATTGAACTGCCTGTAGCTGGTGATAAAATCAGTCTTTTTAAACAGGCAAACCCTATAGTTCCTGTAGCAAGTTAAATTCAAGTTGGGTTTGCATTCAGGATAATTACATGGAGTTGGATCTATTTGATTTAGTTGAAATGTGTGTTTTATGCACCAAAGTGCTACAAAATGTAATTCTTTTCTTTAGAGTACCCTGCTTTTTTCCATTTTGTATTTCTCTCCTCCTCTATTTTTTATTTTTGCCATCATGTCGTTCCTGTCAGAATATTTAACGTGTAAGGAATAAGACATGAGAAGAGTTCTCTGGTTGAAAATCAATGTTCTTTGGTTTCCATGCATATGGAAAATTATTTTAAAGACTAAACTTAATCCACATTATCCATTTTGTACTGCCAGAACCGTCCAGCACTGTGTGAAATGTAGAGAAATATATTGCACTAATTCATAAGATGGTAATACCAGCGATTACAACTGTATGAGGTGTACTTAAGCTATTCGTGTTAAAAGATCAGTCTATCCCTCTCCAGCAAAACAGGTGAGGACAACTACTACTTTGACTGCTTCAGTAATCTCCTCAGTTATGTTAATTATATTCATAAAGAAAAAAGGAGATGACCAAAAAAGTATGTTTTGCTTTCTGTCTGCATCGCTGTGCAGGCTTGTCTGACAGCAAAATAATCTGCCTGTTATATCCTGGCTCCCTTGTCCAAGGGGTGCCATTTAGCTAGAGGCCTAATTTGCTGCTGATCAAATATGTGGACACGTCATTATTTTTCAGCGATGGTGAGAAAGTAATTATTGATCTTCAGTTGCAAAAGCAATATTCAGAGTGAAAAAAGTGACGTTCAGCAACAAAAGCTAACAAATGCAGTAAAAATTATTCTCTAAAGTGTGCATGTTCTTTATCGAAAACATTTTAAAAATCAGATTTTTCTGTCCAAAATAGTCAGCCATTGAAAGTATGAATAATGATCCATCTTCCAGCAATGTGTTGTAATGTCTTCAGGACTGAAGTGTCCAGGGGAGGTGCTCAGAAGTCATTCTGCGTGCACATGCCTAGAATAGTGTGTGAGGGTTTATTTTCTTCGAATCACAGTATTCTTTCCAAGTTTGTATCTCAGGTGATATCGGATCTGCCACTCAGTGTAAGAATGGTGAAACTGCTTTTACAACCCCTTTTGCAATGCTGGAGGAAGCCCAGAGTTATGTTGTCCATTGTTATGAGTAAGAAATGAGAGCAGCAAGGCACATTGCAAAGTTGTAACACATCATCAAAGATTACTAAGCTTTTTCTTGACTATTTATCTCTCTTCTTTTTTATGTTTCCTTTTTTTTTTTGCTAGCAGTTAAGTTAGATGTTAATGGAAAAACCATTTAAAAGCCCTATTACCCTATGAAGAAAAAAATGAATGCACTCAAGTGGAAAAGGAAGATTTATCCATCAATTCTCAAGCAAACCTTTTTGTCTGACGCTTAGCAACAAAGGAACATATTTTTGTTTCTTGACCAGATAGTTCAGATTTCTGTACACTCTTAGTAAAAACCTTTTTTATAACATTTATAAAACTTTATTATAGAGTTATGAGAATAAAATTAGATTTCATAACTCACATAAGATCTTGAGGAACCTGCACCTATAAGCTTTAAAATCATTATTAAAATTAATGCATCTGTTCTGATATCATGTGTGTTTCTTCTCACTTCTCTGAAAATTTTAACCATATTTTTTCTGTCATTGGACAGGCGAGATTGCCTTTGGCAATCATTTAAAAAGTTACTTTATTTTTAAAAATCCAATAATTATAATGAGTTGATGTTATAAGTCAGTTGGAATTTCCAGGCATGTTCTTTCGAGGGACTTAAAAATTAAGCTAAATCACTGTATAGTTGATGTCACCTGAACTCGTCTATGCAATGAGCATGTTTTAGGAAGCTAGTGCTGTTCTTGTAAAATATACAGAGTAACTACGAACATTTGCACATTCTGTCTCAATAAACAGCTGTGAATTGCGTGTGTTCTAAATTACGTGGACTAAAGTAATTCTAGAGATGTCAAAATTAAGTCGTAGTAAGAGATTGTAACCTCAGGAAGGAGGTACTCCCAGTGCTGAAGGATATGTGTCTGCCCGAGGTACAGCTAACAGAGGTTCCTCCAGGGAATATGCAGACTTTGGAGCCTGGTCTAGAGTCTCTGTTTACCGTACATACAGCTGAAGGACATCAGCCGCACAGGTTAGATTTTTCAAGTAGGTACCTAAATCTAGACAGTATAAGTATCTCCTTACGATGAATTTTCAAAGTCTTCTTGCAAATCCTGTCTCACATGTTTTGAAATTTAGTATAAGCATTTAAATTGCATATTCGAAAAGATACGTCTTCTGAAAAGCATAAGATGTATTTTAGCTCTAGATTTTAAAATGTGAGTAAATTAGGATGAATGATGTAATTTACCTACTAATAAAAAACTTTACTTATTAAACTTGGTTTAATATCCTTTGAACCTCCTTTAGAAGTGCATATTGGGCTAACAGTCACAGAGATGGCTTTATGAGGAGCGGTACCATTTTTATTCCTGTTGAATAGATTGGTGTTGAGCTAGCTAGAGAAAGCTAAATAGCCAAAGATTCAGTGACCAAAACAAAATGTAATCACAGATTTCCTTGCAAAGTTAAGAAAAGTTATAAAATCAACAGCATCATATCCAAAATTATTTTTAAATTAGGGATACTGGGCAAGATCCTCATCCAAAGTAAATTAGAACTGTTCCAATTAAGTAAACTACACCATGACTTTAAAACTTGTCGTGGAAACCAAGTTTGTTTCTTTTTCTGGCAGTTTTTTTCTGGAATGAGGTTTCTGTGTTATACAGATTCTAGGATCCATTTATCATATTATTCTGAAAATTCCCTTCTCTTCAGGTCATCTCCAAGTTTAAAGATACTCTTTCAAACTCAGCTCAAGCTATAACTCATCAGGTAACTTGTTCTTTCAGCTTTCTGCTGTTCACACTTTGGGGTATTTCCCCCCTAGAATTCCGACTTGATGCGTTTCCATGACAAAGTCTTATTTCCAAAAGCAGCAAAATCCTAAGGTTATACTAAATGGATTAAGGTGTTTTGGTTTTTTTTTCTGTTGAAAATACTGTAAATCCACTCGTGTTTTGGAGAACAGATTTTAGCCAAATTACCGTTGTTTTGACTACTCATGGGCTACTTTTTAAAATTATTCCAGATGATTTTTTACTCATTATCACAGAAAGCGTAACTTCTGCACTGAAGCTATCTATGTATTTATGTTACCATAGAGTCCTAGCAACAGATGCAATCTTGGAGATAGCTGTGAATTTAGAGAGTTAACGTTCTTGTTTTCTCTCAAGTAACTAAAAGTTTTCTGTGATCTTTAGAATTCTGTGAAGTAAGGCTGCACAAAACTGGTTTTCCAGAGGGGAATATACCGATATTTCTTTCCAGAATCCACAGCTGAAATAATTTGTTCCCTGAATAGGACTGCTGAACCAAAAAGTTAAAATTCAGAGTCATGAGAGAATCAGCACAAGATTCTGGATAGGGATTATTCAGCTAAAAAATGTATTTAAAAAAGGAAGAAGAATTTAAAAAAAAAAAAAAAGGGCTAGTAAAGGATCAGGGAGAAAAGTCTCTAACCCTTTTCCCTAGTGTCTGAAAATATATAGTGAAGGGAAGTCATATCCAAAGGTAAGACTAAACACCAGAATTTGAAAAACCATGATACACGTTCCCTATGGTTGTGGATGTTGATTTATTTATTTTAGCAGAATTGGCTACTCATGCATTTCCTTCTTTGATTATGAGTTTTCTCAAAATCATCTGTTATCGTGAGAAAACAAGTTTTCAACATGTAACATGATACATCCTTGCACTAAAGACTGAAGAACTCAGACTTACTAATACGGTAAATTTCACCACTGTGGATAACACACACAGACTTACAAAACACAACTGAAATGCGGTAAGGGAATGGCATAATTGGTTTTATGCATTAGGAATAAAATTTTCATGTAGTTTAATGCAATTTTTAACATATGCTTGATAAAGCTTTTCCAAATACACAAAAGACTTGGCTGGAAGCTATGGTTCTTCAACTTGTATTACTTAGTGTGATTTAAGCAGACATAACTCAATAGTCTAGACATGTTGTGTTTTAATTTAAATAGTTTCGATCTCATTATTTTAGATTTTGGTTAAAGTTTGGAGGGTATACTAGGAAAAAAATTAATCAAAAGGGAACAAATAAGAAATTCTTAAAAGTCACTTTGATTCTTACTATGTTAGATCTCATTATTAAAACTATTAAAAAGAAATAATTTTCTACAGAAAAAAGCTAAACTTGATGCCCACAGTGCTCTATTGCGTAGAGAGCAGCAAGTGGACAACGACAGGTCTCTGATCTTCATACTATTGTAAGATAATTGAAGTTGATGGGGTTATTCTAATGTAACTGAGAGGAGAATGAGGCCCAGTCTTTTGAATTGTCTATTTAAAAATCATGAATGAGAGTAGTTTTAATAAGAGCAGTTTCTGTAATGAAACATAATTTTGATTATTCCAGAAGGCTGGGCCCCCTGACAGACAAGAGAGCTCCTGAAAATCCCCAGGCATAAAACTGGAAATGTTATATAGACGTGACAGGAGGAAGCGTGGCTTCTCATTTTGGACAAATTGTAGTCCTGCAGTCTTTTTAAAACACTTGCTTTCAAGGCAGGGATGATACAGAGATTTGTATTCATTACAGCATAGTTTTATTGGACATAAACACTTGTATCAAGATGGTGTAATGGCATGCAACAGGTTTCTCTACAGAAAATAGAAGCCACCACAGGCAAGATGGGGAGGGACTCTTTATCAGGGAGTATAGTGACAGGACGAGGGGTAACTATTTCAAACCAGAAGAGGGTAGATTTAGATTAGATATTAGGAAGAAAGTCTTTACTGGGGTAAGACAGTGGAGAAAGTTGCCCAGAGAAGCTGTGGCTGCCCCCTCCCTGGCAGTGCTCAAGGCCAGGCTGGACGGGGCTGGGAGCAACCTGGTCTGGTGGGAGGTGTCCCTGCCCAGGGCAGGGGGGTTGGAACGGAATCGTCTTTAAGGTCACTTCCAACCTAAACCATTCTGTGATTCTATGATATCAAGTAATCTTTAGGCAAAGGTAAGGGTAAATTTTTGGAGTCAGTTACTGTCTACCCTGAGGTGTGGGCAGTGAAGACCTTGGCACGCATGTATGCACGTTCAAGGGTATCCTCCAGGTATATTATTTACATCAGTGAACTAGAAGTCGTTAAGAGATTGACTCCCGCCAGAAAGATAATGCGAGTATATGATTTGTCAAGGCAGTTAAATTAGGAAGCTGCTTAAAAGCTTTACTGAATCATAAACTTATAACTTTAATTTTTCTGTGGTGTATTAATTGAATAATATAATTGTTTAGTGATTTTTTTAAAAATAAGCGTACATAATATGTGCTGTTTAAAGAATGAAGGACAACGTAGTCTATCCCTTGAATTTTTTTCACATAATTAACTTTTATTTATAGAATTGTATTTAAGTTAAGAGAAGCAATAGTGTGCTTTCTCCTACGAGCAAGGCTTTCAAGGATAAACTGAACATTATCAAAAAATGCATATTTTTTATATTGGGGAATAATTTTAATATCTTAATATGTCATTGATGTATGTTTGCCATATATCACCTAGAGTTATTGCAGGATCTATAGATAGTAATTTATAGCTTTTTAAAAACATTATACAAGACAGACTAACTGTGGTTGGTTTCTTTGCCACAAAATTGAATTCTCTATTTGCTGTCTTGATTACATGATTATTAATTCATAGAATCATAGAATCACGGAATGGTTTGGGTCGGAAAGGACCTTAAAGACCATCTAGTTCCAACCCCCCTGTCATGGGCAGGGACACGTTCCACCAGCCCAGGTTGCTCCAAGCCCCATCCAGCCTGGCCTTTGCAAAGTAAAACTACAAAGATGTAACAGTGACAGAAAGCAATAGTGTCATGGACCTCACAGACAGGTCACAGTCAAGTCACACTGGTAACATCAGCCTGAGTCATGCCCAAACAGTCTTTTGTACTTACCTTAATGCCTTGCACAGGAAAAAAACTTACATAAGAAAATATTTGACTTGTGTATATACAACGAACCAGCAAGAACAGTAAGATCACACGTTTGCTGCTAAGCATGCGCCTACCCAGACCTCAACTTCCGAGTGTCTCAAAATCAAATGCAGGATCAAATGCAAGATCAGGGCCTCTGTCAGAAAAGTCTTACAGATTGGGTTAATACTGGACACAATAGGTGTAATTTAAAGCCCAGTGAAATAAACTGGAGGGGAGTTTATTGGTTCATTTGGCTTAGATCTAGTTCCAGAAACAGTTCTACTGAAATCAGTTCATACGGTGTAAAGCACATGCATGCTTCCTTACACAGTCAGGATCTGAGCTTGAAGCCCAAATCATGAGTTTAAAAAATTTGAGATAGTTACTGAACTTCCAAAAACATATCAGCGTGCTTCTCAAAATCACTTGCATATAGTGATTAATGCAGGAACAATGTTAAAATAGAGGAGGCAGTGTAGCCAAGAAGCCAGGTGTTTGGCTACTTTAAAAAAACCCAAATTCATGCAAAATCTTAAATACAAAGGAAAGTCCCATGCCATAAGAGGCCATGGCTTCTTGCACTTCTTTTTTCTCTTACTTAAATCATAAAAATTATTCATTTGTGAGGTTCAAGTAGAAATTGAACCTTTCCTCAGAGTTCCAGCTACTCTGATTTGGTGTCTGATTCCATACCTCTTTAAAGAAATAGGAAACCTTAACGTATTGGCAAGTTTAATACATCTATATGTAACAGAGATTCTTGATGTTATTTGATTCATACAGTAGCTTTTATTAAATTAAGGCTATTTTATTAATTTTACTAAATTAAAGCTATTGCTTTAAAGGTGGTATTAAAACTTGTTTCTGATAACAACTGTAGCATTGTCTGTAGGAAGTAGAGCACATTCTTAGTCCTAGGCACCTACAAAAAGTTGGAAAATTTTACCAATTCCTTCTGAAATTTTTTGTTACCTCTCTTATGGTAATGATGCCTGAAGAGACAGAGATTAGTTCCTTTAACTCCTTTCTATTTCAATTTTCAGAGGTTTTGCCATTCAGCAACCTGCAGGAGTGGGCTCAGGAGGAAGACCCCAAGATATGAAAGGTTAAAAAAAAATCTTTTTTTCTTTAAAAAAAAATATTTTTTTCTTTAAAAAAATTGACTGGTGGGATTCAAGCTGCTTTTGTATTGATCATAGTACTTGTAAGATTCTCTGTAGTGTATTAAAAGCTACAACTGTTATTAAGACAGGAAATGCACTAGTGCATTTCTGAAACACATACATCATATCAAGAGGGAGTACAACACAACACAAGCACATTACATGTAAATATTTTAAAATATAAGTGTCAGGAAATAGTATTTGCTACTCTGATACTTCATTTCTGTAACAGCATACACAAAATTCCAAGTCTGCTTAGAGCCCCCAAGCTCAATAATGTGACACCAGACTTTCTGTTCACAGTCCTTAAGATACAGAATAATGATTATTATGGATCTTTGCCTTATGCTGACATCTAAAACTCACATGGAAAATACACCAGAGTGGCCTATGATGTCAGTACAGAGAAAGGAGACTTTAAAAACCAAAAAGAAAGTACTGTTAGGAGCCAACACAAACCTTTTTCTTTAGTTGCCATGTGGTGAACAGGGAGGCTGGACCACGCTGTGCCTCCATCCTGCACAAGACTGATGCAGCATTTAAATAACCCTTCACACCTAATTAGTAATTTTTTATTGTTGTGATAGGAACATGTCCCAGCTGATACCAAGGCCCAAGCGTGCAGAGTGCTAGAGTACATAAATTGTACAGCTCTGGACAGCACCTCTTTGGAGTCCAGAAATCAGGTACATATATAAGTCGACCAAATTATTGTGGCTCTCCACCGTGTTGCTACTCCATTCCTTACGCCTCAGACCTCGCTCGTTTCACAGCCAGATCCCCTCTGCACCCCATGGCCTTCCACGCAGGGACTGTTGGGCAGCTCAGGGCTTTCTTCTCTTTAAATAATGTTTTTTATTGTAATACCTCTCACTTTTGTAGTTAATCTAAACAGCCAGAGAGATTGGGTAGATGTAGGCCAGGGAGCATGGTAACTTAGCAAAACACTCATTCCCCAAAATCATCTGTTCTCACCCAACATTTTGTTGGACCGTTTGACTGATGGTAAGACCCAATAATTTCAGAGAAGTGTCGAAAATACTGCTTTTCTGAGCTGTAGTGACGCCAGGCCTCGACAGCGGGCAGGACGCTGCTGCCATTTGCACGCCTCTGCCTGGTGCCGCTGAGGCGAGGGGAGGCCCCCGCCGACCTCTTCCCTTCCCCTTAAAGAGGTAAGGAAACGCCTTTCATTTCTCCGGGTCTTAATCTGCCCTAAGGATTTGGGGTTTTTTTAATTACAGAGAAAGGGTTTCCCGTAATTACGGTCGAGCCGCTCAAGCGAGGCCCGCCGCCGTCCCCGCCAGGTGGCGTCTCAGCGCCGGCAACCGCCGCCCCCGCCCCGGGCCTCCCCGCCGCCCCCAGGGGCGCTGAGGCCAGGCGGCCCCTCGGGGCTCCGGTGAGCCGGGACGGCGGCGGTCCCGCCCGGCCCCCGGTGGGGACCCCTTGATGGAGGCCCGTGCTCTGCCCCGGGGGCTCCGCTCCGCCGTGGGGCGGTGCGGCGGGAGGGGGGAGCCGGAGGGGCTGCCGGTCAGCCCGCTCGGTAAGCGTGAGGGGAGACTCCCGCGGGCGGGCGGGCGGGCAGGTTTTAACAGGCGGTGTCTGCGTCTTTTCGAGCAGCTGCCGTACTGCCGGCCAAACCCAGGCGTGCATTGCTGTGTTAGGAGGGGAAAGAAGAAAGAACTTTTGGTTTTTCGGGCGGAGTTCACGAATGTCCAGTTTATGATCTCAGGTGCTCGGGTTTCTTCTGCAAACTCCTACAGGTCTTGGGTTGCTTATGGTGAGTCGTGGTGGAGAAAAACTGACCGATGGGATAGAGATTTATTGCGTTCGTCTGAGGAAAGACTGCTTTCAGGTGCTTGCTAACGCCCCTCCGTACTTGCTCGGAAGAGTTCGTCCTTGAAGGTCAGGAGCCCCCAGTCCATGTGTTTCGGTGGGCTTTTCTGACTTGCTAGCTGTGTTTTTGAAGCCAGATTTATCCTAGTTGTTCCCAAATGCATAAATATAGCTCCTCTCCTATGTGGGCACACGCTTAAATATATATATATTCTTTGGCATGAGCCTAGTCGGGTGAGCGCTGTAACCCCCGTGGGAGTTTAGCGAGCACTTCGATGGGCTGTGAAAGGTCCGAGGGCAGATTGCGCCACGTACACGGGCAGGTACGCAACAACTCCGCTGGCCGGTTCATAAAGGTTTTATGGCTTAATGTCTCCTGCGTTGAAGTCTTCTTGGCCAGAGGATAATATACTTGTATCTTAATATACGGTTGCACTAAAGCTTCAATGACTTCGGTTTATTTCAAATGTGAGTTCACTAGCCCCTTTGCATACAGTGAAACACGCAGCAGCTTTATTTATTTCTCAGGTGTTGCTTTTGGAGCAGTCAGGCTGGAGGGTACAGATGGGCTGGGGCATTGGTTGCGGGTTGGCATATTCATACATCAAATGTTACTGAAATACTACTTTTGAGAAGAAGTGGCCTATTTCCAAGTGGCTGTGCCTTTTGTGATGATGCTTTTTTTTCTTGGAAAAAAGGAACATCTGCTTGTGATGTAAGTCTTTTCTTAAAATGATGTATTTACGGTAGGATATAGCTCCACTACAGTCAGCAAACACAGAACAAGTCTATGTATTTCTGGGCTGAAGGACTGATTAGGAGGCAGGGAGCTCAGGTGGACATTGTCCATTTATATGATACTCAGGCACTCTGTTTTCTTAATGTGTTTTCTCTTTTCTCTGCCTGTTACAGGAAATAGCCTGCAATTTGTGTCCTATGAGTGCTCTCCGTTGAGTCAGGCGTGATCTGGTCTTCTATTTACAGTTTCTAGCAAAGTGAATATATATGGCTAAATTGTTTTGCATTGCTGAAGTTGACAGTAGGTATCATTCTCAAATCACTCTTTACTCAGGGTGATGAGACCTTTCTTCTCTCTCTTTGCCTCTCAGGCACACCAAAGTTTTTAACCGTGGGTAAGTGGTATCACCGCCATGTGATTTCTTGAAAAGTCATCCAGCCAAGGAGGTCGCACTTATGGTGATGCGAGACAAGGACACACTCTGATGTTCTTCTCATAAGCCTAATTTGACTGCTTGAGGGGAGGCAGGGGCATATTTAAAACCAACTATTTTAACTAGCTTGTAGCATTAAATTGTTTGAATTTAAGATTTTTCCTTTTTTGGGAGAGCTTCATTGGTAATGAGATAAATTTTGGATTGACCATATAAATATACCTTGCATTTGTGTAAGCTTTCTATTTCTCATGTGTTTAGCCATTTTTTGTGTAAATAAACTCTGGATCACGTCAGCTACTGAAATGGAGCATAACTGTGCCGACATCAAAATAGCTGTGCTCATTTGTAGCAGCTGAACATGTATGCCTGTATGGTCAAAAACTACATGTGATTTATTTTTTAAGTAGAGGACAGGATGGTTTCTTGGTCAGATACAAGATTCATTGTCAGGAAATACAAGCTTTTGTTTCTGCCCTGGTCCTGACTTGTTGTGTAACCTGGAGCAAGCACATAATTCCCTTACACTTTGTCTATAAATTGAGAACAATTCTTTCCCCTCTCACACAGGTATTTTAAAGTTTAATTCAGTGATGCATAAAATGGGATAAGTACTTAGATTAAAGTTGTTATGCAGAGTGTCAGTCAGAGTATGAAAATAAATATATTTTAAAGCTGTGGGCCATTTCCTCAGCCAGGTTAAGTTGAGGAAAGGCTGGGAGACCTGGGGCTCTTTAGCCTGGAGAAGAGAAGGCTGAGAGGGTACCATATCGACACTTAGAAATATCTAAAGGGTGAGTGTCAGGAGGATGGGGCCAGGCTCTTTTCAGTGGTGCCCAGTAACAGGACAATGAGCGACGGGCACAAACTGGAGCACAGGATGTTCCACCTGAGCATGAGGAAAAAATTCCTTACTTTGAGGGTGGCACAGCACTGGAGCAGGCTTCCCAGGGAAGCTGTGGAGTCGCTTTCTCTGGAGATACTCAAAACCAGCCTGGGCACGGTCCTGGGCAATGTGCTCTAGGTGACCCTCCTTTAGCAGGGGGGTTGGACTAGATGATCTCCAGAGTTCCCTTCCAACCCTGACCGGTCTGTGATTCTGTGAAATAGTTTCCTTAAACCTCTGAAGGTATGTGGGTTCATGCAAGCTGAAGGTCTGATCCATATGTATTTCTTGAGAGGTCTTCTGTAGTTCAGCCTGTACAAGAATATTGGAGTTTGCATATTGGAGATGCTGGAAGGATTCTGTAAATGTTTCTTGTTAATGGTCTTTATTAATAGAAGGAAAAGATCTTGTGTTAATTTTTTTTGAATTGGCAATGCATTTAAAGCTGAAGTAAATTTGATTCTGCTGGCTGCACATGAGTGAAATAGGTCACCATCACTACTACTCTGGTGGGCTTCTTTCCCCCTTTGTTTTGATGACACTTCACAAAGCTTGAGAAGAAAACACAGCCCCAGTATACTTACTTTATTAAAAAAAACAAACCCTGTGTGTGTATACTCTAAAGGAAGGGAATAATAAAGCTGAGGAAACACCAAAGTATCTGCAGGCTACTTGACTTTGTGTTGAATTTGTATATACTCTACTTGCAGAATAGAATGTAAAATAACATGTATTTTCTCTGTGATGCTGGGTGACCCACTTATTTCTGTCCCATATTAAATGGTGAGGGGGATGAACACTATCTCTAGGTGAATATTTCACTGTTTTCCAAGGACTTTCGTCCTTGTCAAATGTTCCACAGCTTCTGTATATGGCTGAGTTAGTCTCACTAGATGTGGTTGGATGAGAAAATTAGTTTTTGCCCATGCCATGTAGACCTTTAAAAGAAAAGACCTGAGGGGAACATTTTATTTAATAATCCTTTACACCCCTGCATAGCAATCAAGTGCTTCACTACAGCCAGAAGTGGGTTTGTGCAGCTGTGAGAGGTATTGATTGGTGTGCAAAAGACAGTCCAGCTTGGAGCTAGGCTATCAGTGGCACAACCCTCTAGTCCTAGACTGGCAGAACTGGATGGAGAGTCTGTACAGCGCTTCTGGTCTGGGGCCTGCTGTAATCACATACTGCAGGTGTCTTTTCAGTCCTTTGGTTTTTTGCCTGTTGCACTTTTATCCACCTCAGCAGCTAGCTGCTTTTTCATAATCCATATAAAACCAGATGGTTGTAGAGTAGGTATGTCCCTCAGCAGAGCGTTCTGTGTTCAATTTCATGCTCTGTACGTACACAGGTAACCTGTCTTCTACTTCTTCGTTTACTTATGTCCTCTGCTATTTCTTTGTATTTGATGGGTCTGTTTCTCTTCAGTCACTGTGACCAACAAAGGGTGGCTGGATGACAGAGTGATGAAGAGCATTATATTTGCTTCACAGAAGTGTGTTTGTCCTAATACAGGCTACTAACACCGTGAGCATCAGGATCTTAAGAGTGAATAATGAAAGAGGATGAATGCACTCCATTTTCATATAGACTGGTGGATTGTGCTGGCATTAGGCACTCAGCAGTCTTTATATAAGCGTTGGAATACATGTAACAAGAAGATGTTGTCTCCAGACATCTTGTCTATAGGCAGATGTCCACATCAAATGAGGAAAGAGCAGGAGGGAGAATCAGGTGGAAGCTGCGAGTCTATCCCAGGCAATAACAGAAAAGCGTGTGAGCTATGCTAATTGATACTCTGAATCTAATTTATTCCCCCCTCCCCTTGTACTGTAGGTGATGACAAATGGTGAGCCTGGTTCTACCCCCCCACCCCAAGGGTTTATATAAATATATCCACACAGTGTGACTCTGAGGGCAAGTTTATTTTCCCCCTTTGTTTTCTGTACTTAGCCTATTTGCAACTCTCTCTGACATTTTGCCAGGACTTCTATTGCTTCTCTTTATTCAGTATATGTTTTTTTATTTACAGTATTCCTCTTTTCTTCCCCTACATCCTCCAGAAAGATGTGAATTCGCATTTTTCTAAACCTTTTGCTATATTTTGATTTCCTTCTCTCATAGAAGGATAAGTTGGGTGAAAAGAAAGCTACTACTTTGTGCTTTCTCCTATTGGTGTCATTTTGTTCTCCTAGACAAACTATCTTTGATTTAGTGGGGCTGAAGTATGAGTGCATAATAGATTATCTGTCACTGGACCAAATCAATCATGGTTAACAGTGTATTGACAGAGCATATAGCAAGTATCCTTGACCTGAGGTTGAAAATACTTGTTATCAATGTCGTGTGGTTCTTGCTGCTGCTTGGTGTGAACTTTGAGGCAGAATATTCTTTATCAGCTTTTTTAATTCTAATATATGTACTAGTTTTCTCTCTGAGCCTTATTTGACTAATATAGGCCGCCCCCTTCTTTTCTGGAGCACAGAAGAACCTGGCCAGGCATGTCTCAGAGTTTTAGAAGTAAAAGAGAGAGAAGCTCTTGTGCTTTAAATCGAAGCCAGCCTTTAAATGTTTAGGTTACAGTGAGATTTTCACTATAGTTAGGCTGCCATTTAATTGTCCAGGCCAGGGTGTTTTACATATTCATTTGTGGTATTTAATGCTGTGTGTTGTTGAGGGAAAGTGGAACTGATCTTGTCCATTATGGCAATTCCGTTGCTCTTCTATTCGTTTTAAGCATTTATGCTTAAGTATTTCTTTCACACAGCCCTAGGCACTTCTAATAGCATTTTTTAATGTTACAGCAAAATGATCCTGCTGCTTGTATAGCATTAATGCTATAGTAGCTTCTGGTGGAGGAGGACTGTCTTTTCCATCCTCAGTGAGGGTTTTTTAGTATTTTCCCTGTGCTCCTGCACAAATGAGGGTGCTTAGGTACTTGCGAAAGCAGTCAGGAGGTGACAGGGTCAGACTGAACCATTGCTCTCGGTTGTGATGAACAGGTGAGGTATGTGCTCAATGATACCTTCTTCCCAGTGATACTTCTGTTTATGGCTGAATTCAGAAATCAGAAGGGCGATTTGAGCATGTGAACAGCCTAGCTGAACTTACTGGTACTTCAGTTCAACATGTGCTTAAATGCTGTACTAAAGTATGAGCTTGTTTTAGGTCTGCATGGGTCTTTACAAAGGTGAAATGGTGATGCCGAGTAAGTAAAGTAATTGCTACCAGGTGAGAACTAAAAGACTTGGAGGAATATTATTGATGTACTTTGCTACTTAAGGAAAAATGTATTTGGTAAGCTTCCAGGCAAGGAATGTCTTTGCTTTAGTTTGCCTTGCAGTTTATGGACAGGTGAAAATATATTCTGCCTATGAACAATGTAACTAGATCTTCTTTATCTTGCTTATCAAAACATACATATATTCATGCAAGGGTGACCAAACTTCTACCAGAATGGACTTTTCTTCGTTGTTACCTATTTGTTTTATGAAAATGCTTTCTTGTGTTGTCTCCTAATCCTGGCATCCGAACGCCTTCTGTTTGCTTAATCAATGATATATTAATATCTTGTCTGCTCCTTATCTCCCAAACAAGGAGTATATGTTTTTTGAAGAGGATGTTTTCTTCTGCAGACCAGCTTGTGAATACCTGTTGTTGGCAAGGACAAGGTTACAGTTTGCTTTCTATCTGGGTCAGAAGTGAGGAGGTCTATGTTGGTTCTTAGCTCCTGCTCTTCTGTATTTGTTTCAATTTTTGTTTGACCCGTGCAACAAAGAGAAGGTCATGGCACATAGTTGGGAGCATTTGCTGAAGTACAGTCTCAGTCCCAGCATCAGGAAACCACATGACAAATGTTGAATTCTGAAAGGTCTACAGAACATCTGCAGCCTGGCTGCACAGCTCTTTCCAGTGCTCTGTAAAGGGCCCAAGATATATGTGCAACATTTAGCATTTTACTCCATAACGTAGCATCTTTGGTGTCTTGTCTAGTACTGAGGTCCTGACCTCTGAAATACCTGGGTTTGTGACAAAGGAAATTCACAGATGATTATGGGAAGCAGAAGTTCCTCCCATGCTGTTTTGTTTTGGTTTTAGGCCTGTCATTGCAAGCTGACCTGGAGAAAAATACTGTCCCCGAATTGCTAGTCAGTTTAAACCTCACCATGAAGGCACAGCTGGGCACTGGAGGGTTGATCTCCACCTGTGTATCCCGCTCCTATTGACATTCATGTTCCTCCTCCATTCATTAGCAGAAATACTGACATCATGCCTAGTTATCTGTGTGCCATGGTGGGCAAGCTAAACGGGGGTGGGGGAGTGCCTGTCTGTCGAGTAAGCTGATGATGGTTTGCATCTGAAGCCCCATGTGATGTTTCAGATGACCAGAGCCCAGGCTCCTGCTGCTGTGAAAACAGGTGGAAACCCTGAGCTTTTCTCACCATTTGAAAATGTTAGGATGTTTTGTTCCCACAGGTACTGCTAATTGGCTGATTTTTGTGAGAATTCCTACATGCATGTAAAAGGGTAATTATGTGAACCATATTCCCAGAAAAGTTTCAGGCATAATTCTTAGGTGAAACAATATCAGGCAGTATTAGTTGATTTGTATGTGGACATCTAAGCAATAGATCATGTTGTAAGAGGACCATGTATTAGAAAACTGCAGGGTTCCAGCAGATTTATTCCTTGGGAAAAAACTGTGGAATTAGGTAATTCTGTGTCCTTCTGCGCTTCTCATGATATAATTGCTGAGCTTCTGCGAGTAGACAAAACCTTAAGGAACTTCGAGCAACGTCATGAAAAGACTTCAGACTACTCCTTTTGCCAAAACCTCCTAATGAATGAATGAATTCAAAACAAAATATCATTTATCATGATAGCCTGTAGTCAAGTTTAGAGTAGTTGAACTGAAAACACAGGCAGAGAAACTGCATTTTACGTACTTTATATTCTTCTCATGGCAAGAATTTGAAGATACCATCTGTTTGGTTTTGTTGTTTGTTGTTTTTTTTCTACCATTGCTAGATTTGTAGTATCCATATATTCCTCATGTCCAGCCCAATAGAACTGAAATATGGACCTGGCTCTGTGTGAGAGCTGTGATGGATTTTCTAACTCTGTTGCAAAGTTTTACATCTCTAGATGCCAGACCAGGGACCTACATCTCCATTTCCGAAAAATGAGCTCCCAGCATGGCTACTGTGTGATTTGTGTACCGGTCACACCTATTGTCGCTGTGTGCAGCTCACATGCAGTGCACTTCTGTAGTTTGCTTGGCTCAAGTCTGAGGGAAGCTGGGTTATAAGAAAGTGTTTAAAGTTTTTGTTAATGCATTTATTATAGTGTAGTACTGGAGTATCACCCAACTGTTCCTACTAGCCCTGCAGGAGCCCAAACAGGAAAACAGTTTTATGATGTCCAAATAGTACAGCACTGGTTTCACAACAAGAGATGGAGCTCAAGTGGAGAAGCCTGATCACTGTTTATAGCAAATATGAAATAAATAAGCAACTGTTGGAGAGCGAACAAACAATATGGTAAGAAATGCCACTGACCTTTGTTTTGTTTTGGACAAAATAATGAAGCCCTTACTTCTTTATATCTGTGTAAAGCAAAGACTGAATTGGTGTAAAACATGCAGATCTGACTTCACTACTTATTTACAGTGACATAACCTTATACTTTTTATCCTCTCTTTCTTTAGGTGAAGTGGATATGGTATTGATACAAGTACGGTAGATGCTGAATGTTTTAAATTTCCCACCTCCCCTAGACAGAAAAAAAAACTTTTTAATGTCGCATTCAAACAGCTGCTTCCTCTCATTGCTATAAAGGTAAACAGAGTGTGTTGGAGATTTCAGGAGGGAGAGAAGGAAGTGGATGTTTTGTATAAGTAGTGTCATTATCTGGAGTTATGACAGAGGTGGTGTGTGTGCATACAGCGTTACAGGAGGGCATAAGGTGAAGACAAAAAGAAAGTGTCTCTGGAAATCACAGCTCTCTAATATGGGATTTTTTAGATGCTGTCTGGAGCTTTGGCACCAGTTGCTGTTGCAGAGAGGACGGTATGTTAGGTCACAGGTTTGACCCCGAATTTATCTATTTCTTTTCTGTTAATATTGGAGATAGCAAAGAATTCAAATATGGGCTGTTGTTTTCAGCTGCTATTTGCTTTTCCATATTTTCTCTTCATGTGTCACTGATGACCTGTTTCACTGTCAATTCCCTTGTTGTCCATTCACTGATAATCTCACAAAGCTTTATAGAGAACTCGACCATTTTTCTTAGTGAATTCCATGGTTGCTGAACTTGGTCTATATATGAAGTACTAGTGTGTCTCGTTCCCATCACTCCATCTCTTCTGGCATCTGCTTGTTCCTCTAATGACATTCATTCTCATACCACGTCTTCCAGCCACCACTACTTCTCCTTTCAAGGGTTCAGCCTACTCTCACCAGTCTGTTCCTCAGGACCTGAGTTGTGAGCAGATGCTCCTTTCCCAATAGCTGCCTTCCCTACAGGACTGTTTACACACAGCCGCTTTCTTGTATGACAAATGTTTGGTAATGGTACAGTTACCATTTCTGAAAGAAAATGTTTAGTATGATCAAATCTGGTCTATCCTTGGCTCTGTTGAAATGCCACTGGGAAGCAGATTGCTCGCTCCAGCCTGGAATCAGCAAAGTCGTTGTTAGAAAAAACCAAAATCACGTAATGGAAAAGTGAATCTGAAGTCATCCACCCTAAACCACAACACTTTAGAAAAAACAACTGTACAGTACCCAGTACAGAAAGGTTTGTCTGTCGCTCAGTTTCTCAGCAAGCTCACATGAGCCTGACAGAGAGTTTTCATCTGAGCCAAATATAGTTAAACTTTCTTCTAGGTTAAAAAGGAGAAAATAATAACTCGCTGTATTAACTTGTAGAGCACAAAATACTCATAACAATAATATTCCAAAGAAGCGAGTTCGCCAAAGATGTGAACAAATGCTAATCCTTCTCAGAATTAACCCAAAGGGCAGTACTGAAATGCTGCTGCTTTTTCATCCTTGCGGGTTGGTGGGGGGAGGTTTGGATTGTTGGGAGATTTTTTTTGTTTGGCTAGAGTTTGGAGGGGTACAGTGACACTCTGCTGGAGCTGAAGGAGCAACTGTTTGATCACGTTTCCAGATTTTCATTCTGGTTTCTGACCTAGAAAGATGGCTACTTTTTTGAGATATTAGTTTTCTTCAGACTTAAGGATGAGGCTTAATTCCGGCTTTACTTTTGTTTTATCTCTGCTGATCTTTTTTAAGCTATGTTCTGGATAAGACCTAGCTGAATTAGGGCAAGTTTTAAGTTTAAAAATCAAGCAAAATAAAGCTCTGGGTACTACCTTTTTCGAAGTGCTTGCCTTTAAATGCCTTTGCGTGAATGTCAGTGCGAATGTATTACAAGGAAGATGGAAACTCTCTGCTAATAGAGTTTAACGTCCGTGAAGTTTTTCCCTTAAATCAGGACTATAAGCAAGGTTGAATGGAAAGTCTTTCGAGCTGTGCGTGGGACAGGGACAGCCACAATGAATGCGGTGACCGAAAGGAAGCGAAGCACAGTAAGTGAGGAGACAAGAGGAACTGAGCTGGGAGGACCTCCCTGTACTTCTGTGAATGGATGGCCACGTTGCCTGCTAAAACATTGCCTCGAAGACCAGAGAAGCTCATGTGAGATCGTCATTGCCGTCTTCACACCCCCAGCTGCTTAGCATGTCCCGTTGTTTTGAGCATCTGTGGTCGGCTTGGTGGTTTTATTTTGTGTTGTTTGACGTTACCGTTCTGTTATGGTTGAATATTCTTCACAATTAACACCTGCTGAAGTTTTCCAAGCTGGTGGTGGAAACCAGCTGATTACGGAGAAGCAATCTGGGCTGCTGCAGTTCCTGGCATAAGGTCTAGTGGAGAGGAGACGTGAGAAGATGAGAGAAGGCTTTGGGGTCTTGTCTTTTCCTGTGGTGGTTAAACACCAAGGCTTTCAACAACTTCAGTTCCATCTGGGTCATTGGGATTCTGAACTATGTACTTCAGCATAGCTTATGGATTTTAAACCTGTCACATTGTACTTTTATTATTGGTATGGTCCTGCACTTGCAAGCTGTTTTCTTGATCTTTTACCAGCAAGGCTTTTGTAGCAGTCCTTGGAAGATATACTGTAGCAGTTCCCTTTTACAATATCTATGATTAACACCTCTTTGGCATCTCTGAGTTTCTTCTTTGCTGGAGATTGGAGCAGTTGATTAAGCAGCCTTTTGCTGTCTGCAGGCAATTTCTCAGATTTCTGCCTTGTTTCAAATCTACCTTTCTAGCAAAGGTCCTGGAAAAAGGTTGTGGCAGGGCAACTGCAGCCCTTACCTTCATGGTAATAATAAACTGTTTGAAAAATTTCAATCAGGCCAAAGCAGTGAGACAGCTTTAATGAGGATTTGTAGTGACCTTCTATTTTATAGTAGGTGGATTCTGGCACATTGTCAATTTTAATTCTTACTGATCTTCCTGTGGCTTTTGATACCAGAGATCATAGGTTTCTCTTAAAATACCTGTAGAAGACCCTGAGCCCTGTGGGCACTGTTCTGACATTGCTTCATTAGTATTTGCCTCGCTGGTGCCAGTTTGTCACTGTAAATATCTCATCTTCTGATATTGCCCCTGTGAACTGCCAAGTTCCCCAGGGCTATGAATTGGGCGGGTCCCTGGGTTCCCTGTATGTATATGTGAGCTGCAGCTTGCATTTTCAAAACTTGTATGCATTATGATGGCATGCAGAAAGTGCTTAGACATAGTTATTTCTTACAAGTATTTCTGTGCATGTGACAGCAGGGCTTGCCTGCCAAAGTTTAGACTGTAAAACATTGCAAAAGTAAATGCAAACTGTATGGGGTTATGACTGCCTGTTATCTTCTTTTGATTGAATCACATTGTTTGAGTCCTGATTCAGTATCTTAAATCACAGAAGTAGTCTAGGCATGGGGGTGAATTTAGTCTGTTTCTGGTTAGTCATGTAATGCTGGGGAAGTATTTCTGGATGCCAAGAGGCAGCAGAGACTGACTGCTGTTACTGGTTGAGGTAGTAATGACCGTGAGACTTGCTGATGGAAAAGATCTGCTAAATTATTAGCTATTCCTGTCTAGCAGAACTTTACTTATGGGCCATCTGTTAGAGGATTCTGCCTAATCCTTAAAAAAAACTCCTGAAGATGTGGCACCTTTATGTCATGTATAGAAGGAACTTCTTTTTGGAGTTAATCTGACTTTCTTATTCTTCTTTCCTTTGCTCCTGGTTAGGTAGAGTTAATCTTGTATTGAAGGTATCAATAGTTAGATAAATAGCTACAACTGGGCTAGATATCTTGACTGTAGACTTCTGTCTGTGGAAAGACAGAATAAATCTGTGCCATGATTAATTTCGTCCATAAGAAGGCTTGTACAGTGTAGACATTTAAATCCTTGGCCTCAGCCAAGGAGCTGAACCATCATAGCTTGGAGGGTGGGTGTATAGAAAAGATTATGGGCTGAAGAGATGCAGGCTTGGGAAGCAAAAGCACAAATAGGCAAAATGTCAAGGGACCCACAACTAGTTTGTGCAATGTTTGCGTGTCACAGACTTTTTAGCAGTACTGCTTTTCGTCATCTTGCCCAGCCGGCCTGTGCAGCACATCTGCTGGGGGCTGTGCTGTGGACTGGCTTAGTGAAGTGGTTGGGCTCACGTCTGGGAAGAGGGAAGAGACATGGGGAGAATTTGTTCCCTGAAGGGCTGCTGTATTGCAATGCAGAGGTTAGGACAAGCGTCCGAAACATGGAAGGTGCTTATATTGCTGCCAACTGCCGTGGCTTCATTTCACCCCTGCCGCTCAGGCAGTGGTTTCATAACACAGCGTGTCTGAGCTCCTGGTTCATCGTGGTAACCATTCAATTAAACTGCCTCTGTCCATCTTAAAAGAGCTAGTTGATAATTTACCTTGTGATTCAGTGTATATATCCTGAAATTGTACTTGCCTATTTGGATCATATTTCACTTTGAAATGATTTCTAAGGTCCCTTGTTCACAACCTCTGTGGATTTAGCTGTGCCAGCTAAATCTGACAGGGATTATGAATTGGAGCCCTCCACCACCACAGTTCACAGTCCAGGGTATTAAAGTGAACTGAAATCAATAGTGGTTTACATTATAATGTGGCTGGCTCTGAACTGGAAACTGAAGAATGGACACATCACCTGGTTTTGCCTCTTCAGCTTTCAGCAGAAGGTAAGGTGGCCAACACCAAGAAAGTACTTGAACTTTGCTTAATAGGACTTGGAAGAGCTCACAAGGAAATGTTCTTCTTTGATGGTTAGTTTGCTTTCTGGGCTGCTTGTTCACTTCTTCCCTCTGTGCTTCGTATTATATTTGCCATGTATTAAGTTTGCATGTGTTTCTAATTTACCTAGTTTCTTCAAATTTTGTAATCTTGTGCATTTTTGCCATTTATCTCAAATAGCTACCAGCTGTAAATACCACAAGTGTGTTTTTTCACAGTTTTCCTAATTACAAATGAAAACCAAAATAACAACCCTCCTATTCCACATGAGACAACTTCTATATTTAATATCCTACCTCAGGTCAGTTGTTATACAATGCTAGAGCTATTATCTGTGTAATTCACTGTTCTGTCTCCACCAGTGGTCATCAGTAGAAAGGACAAGGCAGCAGCTTGCTTAAATACACATCTAGAAATTGTCTAATGATTTCAAGTTATTTTTACCATTTCTAGTTTTATCTAGCTGGCTTTTAATTCCTTATTTTCTAATTAATGTAAAAGAGATGCTAATATTAGATGCTTCACTTAAAAGAAAAAAAGTTACATTTACCTAATAGAACATTATCAGATGAAAAGCATAGGTTAGGGATTTAATTAGATTTGAAATAGTCTCTGTAAACCAATGGTATTCAGTAGATGCTATCCTGCTTCTTCTCTGAGTCCTTTTAAAGCTTCAAAGTCCATAAATGTTACTCCTACATAATGACCCTTTCATAGTAGAAACTATTAGGAGCATGCCTGTCTGTCTAATTCTGCCGAACACTGCTGTATTTTCTCTTTTCCAGTTTCTCAGTCTCTCCGAGCTGGCTGCAAGTTTTCAAAAGTCCTTGTCGGTGTTGTGTAAGTGTGGCAGTGAATTCCCTCTGAGCCCTAGAATGTGGGTGTCTGATCCAACAGGTATGCTTATGCTCCGTTTTCAAGGGCTGCCTTACCTGCTCTTTTCTGTAGTTGTTTTTGGTGAATTGGAGACGCTGTGACCATCAGATAGCATTGTTGAGCAGTAACGTTAAGGTCCTGTTTACTTCCATGAAGCAGAAAGACACCAGCAAACCTTATGACCCGAACTAAATATTCACAACGCAGCGCTGCTCCCCCAGGGGCTGCGCTGGCTTTGTGTTAAATAGCATATTGATTGCAAGATTACGGCATTTTGTGTATAAAAAGTGTATGTATGGTCATGGACCTTTAGATTTCAATTGCCTATTTGTCTCTGTGGAAAATTGTATATATTCACAGAGGAACTGCTTAGGGTGGTTCAGAACAATGTGGGGGGAAGTGAGTTGTGACAAAGAAGAAGATACATGCTCTTCTGGTGACTTTATTCTTCAGTAGCCCCCTGCGTGAACGTCGGTGGCAGCAGGAAAGGTATCGAAGCTTTGCCTGTGTTATCACTGATGCACGATGTGGTGTCTCCTCATTCCTTCCTCTCCCCACCTAGCCATTAAGGATGATGTGTGACACAAAGGATTTCTTCATCCAAAATGCTATATATGCAGTTCTGAAGCATTTCTGCTGTCCTAGGCAGGGAAAGTGGCATTATCTTTCCAGTGGCTCCACCCACTTTCATAGAAGGAATCAATTGTTGGGTTAAAGTTAACTAACTTCAGTGTGGTTTGTGAATGACTGGGTAAAGCAATTTCCTGTGCAACTTGGGAATGCCTGGGATGCGGACAGTCTCGTGTGTGGATGGATCAGCACTGGTACAAGTAATGTATGTATGCATAATTTGCCATAGACCATGGTCCACTTCATCTTATAGTTGTAATCTAGTCTGTTTGGCTGCTCAGTTTATGGATGAGTTAAGTATGGCTGCTTCCCGGATAGTATAATATTTCACACTGTGGTGAATTAGCTTAAAATCCTGTTTCTGTTCTGTAAAGTGCCTGCCTCATTTTCTTTAAAGAGCGTGTTCTGAGGTCTGTCTGGCTGCAGCCATGTATCTACTTTAATTTAAAAAAAAAAAAAAAAAAATTCCATATTATGTGAGCATATTTGGTCATTCAGGGCAAGTAATAATAGTGTAATTTCTCACTCTAGTTCTCAGGTTTTAACTGGTTCCTTAATTTTCACTCTATTCCTTCAAATTTTCATTAAAACTTTGAAAGGCCAACCTGATAGTAACAACTAGATGTTAGTATAAGTGTTAGAAATAGTGGTGAGAAACTTGCATCAGCACAGCTGTATGCAAAACTGTGTTTAGTGAGAAGTGGAGAATGGCAGGTACTGAGAATTTCCTGATGATTTGGATGCATTTAAAACATCACCTCATTGTGGTCATTGAAGCTATTATAGTACTTTCTAACAAGAAAACAACTCTATTCATCATTCCTACTGTCGAACAGAAAGGATGTTCACACGAGAACTTGTTGCTGCACTGGTTAGATAAAGGCAAGGCCAGGCAGGTGGCATAATCACCAGTACTGAGTGGGAGCTGCCCACAGGCCCCCCCATTACAATTAACGCTAAGGTTATCCTAAGTTTGTCCTGTGGCCAAGGAATACACGCAGCACATCAGACTGGAAGGCCAGGCTGTAGAGGCAGCACTGCACAAGCCCGGCACTGCTCAGGTTAGCTGTACGGTGTCCTTCCTGTGAGGATCACTGCAGAGACCGTGTCCCTTTCCTTCACAACTCAGAGCTGTAGTATCGAAATAGGAAAGACAAATTACTGGTCAGGTGGCATGCAGTGTTGCTCACCTTTCGAAAGCCCGAGTGTTAGCCTGGCACAAATGATTGCTCTGTCCCTTTGAATGAAATTTGGGATCCCAACAATGTATATAACTAGTCTGCAAAACTGATTTCTAGTGTTTTGAAATCAACACCAGGGGTTATCAAAAAAAGTTACTGGTGTTGGATGCAGCTCTAGAGTTTTATGAACATTATGGCAGCAATACGTCCTTAAAGGGAAGAAAGTCAGCAGCTATTGAAACATTGGAAAGGTTCACTAATATATCTTATCAGTGGGAGGAATTCAAAGAATATCCCAATATGATCAGTCTCAATGTTACTGCGTTGCCACAGCTTGAAAACTGGAGAATGTAGAATTAATTGAGTCTGAACTAAGTCTTTGGAAAAAGTCACTAAAAGAATTGTGCACGTTAAATCCTGATGCTGACCTTATTCAGGAACTCCACCTGCTCAGTCCACGCTGCCTCTTCACTGTGTAACCTGAACTTCATTATTCAAAATTTCCTTTAATGCATACACAGTGAGTTCATAAAACAGTGAGAAAAGCATCTCCTAGTTATGCTCAAAATACAAAAATCTACTTAAAGGATTTTGAAATATTTGAAATTTATAACACCACATCTTTCCAGATATCATCTGCTGACTTACAGATGAGCTACTGAGCAGTATTAGTAGCAGAGTATTTTTAATATTTCAGATTACCAATTCAAATCAGACTGGATGTGAAATATAGCATTTAGAAGAACATAACAGAAGTCAGCTGTTACGAAAGTAGGGAAACTTGAATTTGCTTGACAGATACTGTGCTAAAATCTTGATCCTGTTTGGTACACCTATTACCAAAAAAGTTTGATTAAGAAAAATAAATTTTAGTTGAAGATGTGTAATTATTATTGTGGTTTTTTGTGCAAAATCTATATCATCAGGCAACTTGTGCAAAAATCAAGGCAGAGGCAAAGGAGATAGTAGAAAATTTGAACCTGGGAACCACTGGAGAAATAGGACTCTTGGTTAAACTTTTGCCCAACCTGCACTGATGCTGATTATGAGCTATTGTGGGGAAGCATTTTGTTTTGTCGCTTAAAATAATCTGCAGATTGTATTTATGAAAATGTAAGAATTGTGACTACAGCACTGAGCATCCTTCAGCTGTAAACCTTAAGTGATTATGTGTATGTGTATATATATATACACACACACACACACACATATATTTGCCATACGCAGCTGTTTGGTTTGCATTCTCAAACGGGTTTGTAGCCATGCCCGTTGCCGGATTTTGCTTTGCCTGTGGTGCTGTTCCTCATGTTCTGTTGCCCAGTGTAACATCCAACGTAGTGCGCTGTCTAGCCTGTAAATGCCAATGTGTAATTAGTGTTTCAAGGATGTGATAAGAACTGCAGTGCCCCAAGCTGTGTCAGGTCTCGGAGTGGCAGGTAGAACAAGCAGGTTGAACTGTAAGGCAAAAAGCTGTACCCTTCTGATTACACGTAATTACCTGGATTTCAAAACTTAAAGGTTTGTTTTATTTTTAAAATACAGTAAGGTGGAATCCTTTTTCTGCTTCAAAGTGGTTAGGATATTTTACTTTGGATGGACTTCACAAAGTAATTATTACCCAGTTCTGTAACTGTTACAGAATGCAGGAAACTCAGAGAAACTAATAATTAAAATTTCAAATGAGTGTGGTTTTGGGGCCAGGTTATTTTTCTTCTTCCCTTCTAGAAAATTTGGTTGTTCAAATCCCTGATAATCAGAGTAAGGATAGTCCATATTGGATTACCTTCCCTCCTCCCCCTTTCTGATGTATTTGGAGAGGTGTCTTTCAAATTATTTACAGTCTTGAACTGTTGAGATATTCCCAAATGTTTCACTGATACTTTTTTTTTTTCCATGCTGTTGCCTTAGATTTCATGTAATTAGTTCTCTCCTTTTCATTAGGTCGCTCAGGCTGATGTATATCCTGAATGAAATCTTCTTATTTTATATTTAACTACTAGTTCTAACATACTTAACCCAATAAAGCCTGATATTAATCCTGCTGTTTTAAATCTCTGTCTTCTGCATTTCAAAAATGTGGTGTTAAATTTGTAATGATACGTTAATTATTTGTTTTGATTTTGGTCAAATATGTTGCTTTGTGGCATTATACAGTATTTTAATATCCTCTTAAACTTTTTTGGGGGGGGGGGAGGATTGGGGGTTTTTTGCCATCTGGACCATATTGTTTTAAACTTACTGTGAACATGTACCCAAGCTGTGTACAGCACTGTTGAATCTTTTCTGTTTTCAGGAGATGTATGAAGCTTCGATTCCTGGTTGGTTGGTTGGTTGGTTGTTTTTGTGAAGATTCCCTCTCTTCCTCCCTCTTTTGTCAGTCTGGTCCCTTTCACTCCTTGTGAGGAGTAGGGAATAATCCTACTATTAAGACGAAGATACACGACCTATTTTTTTTTCCTGCCACGTTCACAGCGGTCTCCCTCAAGTTGCTAAATGTTTTGTCCTGTCGGCTCTTTTGCAAACCAGGGTATTAGGAAGTAGAATATTGATTATTTAGGATGAGATTTTCAAAGCTTGCCTAGAGGGTTGGAGTGTCCAATTAGAAATTAATGACCTAGAGGCAGCTTTGAAAATCCCACCTGTAGAGTTGAAGCTTTTAAATGAGTCTGAACTTGAGAGTGCAGCCATAATGAATTCACAAATGGTGTGGTATTTTCCTGTGATTGGAAGGAGTGTTGAATAGCAGCTCTCTGTCTTCATGTCAAATAATTAAGGAAGTTACCAGAAGTAGACTTCAGATCAGTAAGCTGATCCTCCTTCTTTGCAACAGGCTAACAGGCAGTTATCTAAAAATACTAAGGCACAGCACAGCCCCGGTGATGACGAGTTTTGTCTAGGAAGTCATGTTGTATCTGTTTTGTGAAAATAGTTAATCAGATGCTTTGAAGTAAGCCTAGAGCAAGAATAAAAGCAGGAAATGTAGATTATTTTTTTTTCCAGTGGAGTGAGTAAAAAATATTTATTTAGTTATTTTTAAGAAGTAATAGTACATCAGCTATAAGAATAAAACTGAAGCAAGGCTCTTGTCTGCCAAAGATTTTTTTTTTTCTTTTTTTAATGGTTCCAAGGGTATGGCAGGTGAATCCATTTAGCAAGTCTAATGACTGGAAAGTGGAATGTTTTTCAAATAGCATGGATGAAACAATCTGTAGCCCATCAGCGTACAGCTGGAATGATGTCATACATGGTTATGCTTTAATTCTTCCTGCATTGCTAAAGGGGGAATGGGGTTCGTAATATCCTCAGATTGCCTTGTTGAATGCAAATCCTCAAGCTGGAAATGGAGACCCTTCTCTTTCTCCACATGACTAATGTTAATTTCTTTTGCAGAAAAAAAAATTAATATGTCTCTCTAATGGTAAATTACCATTTATTGTAAATGTGCCACATAAAGGAAGTAATAAGTCATTATTATTGACCTATTACTGTTCTTTCTGTTTTACCTTTAATTAAATAAAAAATGTGCACTTTGAGTTAATATGCTTTTTGTTTGAATATTCTTTTATTAGTCCAGAACTAGTGCTGATGCTCCAACACACTGTTGTAATTAAAATTTCCTCTTAGATTTTGCTTAAGCTGGGGGTGAAGTTTTCATCTTGGTTATTCTCCTTTAATTGGACTCCCCTACCCTGTTTCTCTTTTTCTGAGACTTCTAATCCCAATATCATATTGTTAGGTGACGTTTCTAGTCGCTTGTTTGCTCCTCAAGAACAAAGGTGGGAGTTTTTCTGTGAGGAGATAGCGTCCTATTGAGCTAATGATAACTTAAAATGTGTTACTGCTTAAAAGAGTGGATTATTATATAGAAAAATAAATGAGAGTCATTATAAAGGAAAGCCAGGAATTTGCAGGGTGTGAGTGATGTTACAGTGCAGCTGGTGGAACAGCTGAATGATTGAGGTGGTGGAGTAGTGCGTGTGCCGGACAGTATCAGAAAAGAGCCTCAATTGTCTCTTCTCAGGAGAACTTGTGCATTTACAGAAGCCTGCCACTAGTGTAGAAGCTGTCCCAAAATAGGCTCAGGAAGTGAGATCATAATCGAGGAACCTAGAGGCAAAGTACCCTATCTATAAAACCAGCTATGCTCGTTCTTTCTCATGTTTTGTTTTGCTGGGTTTTTTTTCTCCCTTGGGTCTTTCTGCATTCTTTCTGCAGAATAGCACAGTGTTAGCAGGAGGAATCACAGGAATCACTTCGTAGCTTGATATACACCCTGGGGAAAAGGCACTTTCCTTGGAGCTAGAAAACAGACTTGACCCTTGTTGGGTAAGGAAGGCATTATACCTGACCTCTTACACCCTAAGTGAAGGTGTGGTAATAGTATATGAAGGTGAACAGTGCAATCATCACCTTGTTATCAGTCACATTTAGAAAACCTGCAAAATAAAACAGGAAACCCTGGTCAGCTCTCATAACGAATAGATGCAAAAGCCGACCCTCAGAGGAAGGTCCAGTACTCTGTGTACTAGCACTTGTCTACATCTCTGAATAAATGTATTCACTCTGGCATTTAAGATGCTCTGTGCGCTCAGATTTTTCTCTGGACTTCTGTGCACTGGTTGTTTTGAATCCCACTCCAAAATGCCACGTTCCTCCATGCATTGCAGACATCAGACCCTGAAATCTGAATTCCCTCCTTGGGATCAGAAACCTAGAAGTTAAATGTCATTGCTCATTCTTTATGGAGCCCTGTGTCTTTTATTGGACATGCTAATCCCAAGTGTGTAGGCAGAGTGCAAAAACAATATGTTACCTCATGTCTCTTTAGTGATCCTGTTGCAGCAATTGTCACCAGGGGTACTCCGGGGTCACCCTTATTCAACTAAATATTGGCAACAATACTGTAACTATAGTGGGGCCAAATGTTTGCTCTGTAGCTCTGTTAACTCTAATTAAAATACACTGATATAGAAGTAACAGAACACTAAAATTATGGTAGTGCGATGGAAATGCAACCACTGAAAACTGCATGTCAATAAATGTTGGTACTTTGTAAGTCAAAATTTAAAACTGAGCCCAGTTGTTGTTCTCCAGCGTACATGACTAATCCCACTAAATTTGACTCGGTACTAGCTCTCTAGCTCCTTGGCATTTTTAAGAAAAGATATTACAAAGTTTGGAAGTAAAAAAGTTGCTGCTGTTACTTGAGAGATGCTGAAGAGCAGTGCTGAGGCCCGTAAGTCCTCGTAGACTGTTATGACTGTTGATAAGTGTGACAGGCTGTGGATGTTGCTGAAGGAGTAAGAAAACCTGTTGAACCAACTGTCATTTTGAATTTCTCCTTGCATGTAGATATTTTTCTGAACTGTGAAGTCTTCTGAAGTGCTGAATCTATTTAAATTTTGTTTCCTAGTAGCCGTAGTTCCCTTGGTCACCTCTCCTGCAGCCTTTCTGTTGCTTCCCGAGTCTTCCTATACATACTCTGCTCCTTCCTTTGCCTCTGAAATACACCTCTGACCTTGATCTCTTTTCCCAGAATTCAGCCTCTTATTTCCACCAGTTCATTGGTACTCTTTGCTCTGTGGTTTTATTCTTTCCTTCCTTCATGATGCCTTTGCTTACCTGAACTTTATGTAAGGAATACTTTGAGGAACACAGGTAACTGAGGCCAGATAGTAAAGCAATAATACATTTTAGCTAATTGCCTCTATCCAAGTTAAAAACCCCATCCTTTCTGATGGAAGTGGCATTGCCTCATAGTAAGAACTCTTAAAAAAGAAGGAAAACTTCCTAGAATTGCTAAATGTCAGTCTATTCAGCTCGAACTTCTAAATCTCTGGTGACTGTATTGTTAGTCTTCAGCAATGGTCCTTAATAAGATGGAGAAAAAATAGGATGTATAATTTCTCTTTTAGTGCTCTTTGTATAAGAGTTCTGGTGTAGAAAATCAATACTTGCTATTCAAAGGAAAGCTATTGAAACAAATAATATTACTGGTGGGCAGGCTCGGCAGGCTGTTTGCTTTGATTACATTCTTGCCGACATCGTACTGCACGGGTGTTTAGAAAACCCAAAAAACAATTTTAAGTGCTTATGCTATGAAACAAATTAAGCAATTTACTGTTTGGGATATAGTTGAAATAAACCTCAGGAACAGATGAGAATATGTTCTTATTTGTGCAAAAAATGTTGTGTTAATGAGCAAATAGATTCTGTGTGTCAACGGCTACTGTCCCGCAAACCCTCTATTTTGGTTGTTCATGTTATGTGTTGGTGGGTTTTTTTTTAATATTTGTTGTTTGTTGAATGCTTAAATTAAAAGTATGATACTTGGGTTGTTTGGGTTTTTTTGAGATGTCTTTTAGCCCATACTTAATCACAGGCATTTCCTTGTTATATCTGGAACACAGATTACTCAACGGTCTTTCTTTGTCTGTGCCAGCTCGTATAATTCACATTTTTATTACCCTGATCAATTGAAACATTTTATTAAAGGTCAAGAGAAAAGAAAAATTGTAAAATTAGAAATGGAAATGGATTTGATTAACGATTGAAAGCATAAATATGGAAGCAAATGATCCAATTTATTACCTTTTTCTGTTTAATAAGTATCTTTGTCTTTGATTCTAGTTCTACATTTTGCTCCAGCTCCTTTGACTATAGAACTATCTATTCTTTTTCCACCTAGCCATTTATAAGCATGGGAGAAATCTGCATTAACCTGTGCATGTGTAAAACGGGTGGAAACAATGGCTAGTATATGACAGTAGTAAACTCGGTCAAATGTGTTAAGCGTTCCTCTTTTGATTTGCAAATTTAATACAGTACTGAAACCCTGTGGGTGTGCGATTTTTTTCCCTGAGACTTAAATTGTAAAGCTAAGCATTTATTACTACTGAAAGCCTATTTTGCAAACTGATTATGCATACATAGTGCTTAGAATAGCAGCCGCTGTGATTGTGTCTACAGCGGGGCAAGTAAGTTCAGTGGCGCTTGGTGACGCTGGTGTTGGCTGTGCCTGCAGGCTGTGGATACTGCAACTTCGGCTGACAGCCCGTCAGACCTGGTCTGAGCACCCATCACCTTCCCTTGCTGTGCCTTTCCTCTGGAAGGAGATGGGGTGTTTGAGCAGGAAGGGAGCCGAAGTACAGTAGGTCAACTGATGATGGGGTGACTGGGACAGGGGAGTCTTTTGCATGTCTGAGCATGCTGTAATCCACAGTTCATACACAGTCTAGGTGTTTGGTGGTGGCGTAACTGCTGGCTTCAGCAGTGGTAGAGCGTTTAATGGGTATAAGGTGGTGGAAAATGAAGCTGTTTTTGCTGTGTAGTAGAGGGTGTTCTCTCTGTTAGTGCCCAGGTTCAGCAAAATACTAGGTACTTTCTTAACTTTTAAGTGTATGAATGGTCACCTTGAAGTTCATGTCAGTTAAATATGAGTGTATGTAACTTGCTGAGCTGTAGACTATTTTTCTGGTTTCTGCAAGGGGGCCCTTGAGACCCTTTGAGAAAAGGAAGCCCTCTGAGCAGTCGATGACCAAGGCATCAAGCAGAAGGTGCGTCCTGTGCACGACATGCTGCCTGAAGTGCAACCAGGCTACATCAGAAACCTGGCAGAAGGCAGGTGATGAGGGCAGTTGGGCTTAGAGAGGGAAGCTGGGCTAACAGTACAGCTGGATTCTCCTCAGGAAGTTGACCTGGCAGGGCTTCATTCCCCATCATGACCCAGCCTGAGATTGTTTGGAGGGGTGAGAGTCCAGCTATCTCTGTGACAGAGGCTGAGAGAGATGTCTCTTCACAGATCTTCAAATTTCCAACAGAAAAGTGGGCAACTAATTTTATGCTCATTGTGTAAAGAAGGCAGTAGTACCTAAAATATGATGTAAAGAAAGTGCAGATAAGCATTTCCTGGACTCTTAATTACACACAAAAAAAATTGACAGGTGTATAGTGACATTAATGTTAGCTGGAGGCCAAAACAGACTCAAGTCTTTTATCAGTGATCTGAGTGATGACTGTATTCAAAAGAGAAGGAAACTGAGGGTATTTTTTTTCTGTAGTAATAGTAGTGCGTTTTTGTCGTTGTTTAGGAACCACGATACACTATTTTTAACACTATAAACTCCTGTCCCTTATAGCTTGTATAAATATGTTTGTATATAGTACTTTACCTGGTACTGTGAAGCATTTCTCTTAGTGCCTGCTGCTTCTACCTGACACTGAATTAACAACTTTCTCATAAGCTTTTCATTGCTGGTTACAGCTGCATGACCCAATACAGCCATGCCTCCAGCAGTGACTATGGCTCTAGCGGTCCTCTTTGGCTGCAGTAATAGCCCTGTTTGTGTTCCCAAGCCTCAGTGAGCTGGTCTTTCCAGCTGGTCAAGTGTTGATGGTAGAGGTGAGGTGGGGAACACAGAGAATGTCCAGTGGGAATGTAAGACTGATGGAAGTTGGGAATGAGCACGTGGGAAGACAGTGCTTACAAGGATTGTTCCAGAAGAGCCGGGAACCATTGCACTGATTTTTGGATACTGAATGTAAGATGCCTAGAACATCCCCATTACAATGCTTAGTGACAAGCACTTCATGTATGGAAAGCTCAGCTTGCATTGAGGTCGCTTTTGAACGTGCTGTATTTGCAGAACTGTATTCATACTTCCGTAAAACAAACCCCATGCCTGAAGCCAGGACTGACGAAAAGAAAATTGAGGAATTGGTGACCATCTGAGGGCAAAAAAGTGATCTGAGTGATTTGTGTAGCACCATATAGCATCCATGGCAGTTGCAGAAGTTGTATACACTTTCCAGACCAGCTTATCAACTGACAGATCTTTTGTTTTGTATTGTCCTGATCTCTTTTCCTTCTTTTCCCCCAACAACCAAAGTGGGTGTTCCTTTAGTTACAGCTCAATCTCCTCCCCCCAAAAAACTCTACCATCTGCAACGAATGAGGCAAGAGACTTGTTAATTTATCATTACAGTCTGTTCTGTACATGTTGCGTCACTGCACACAAGAAAGTGACTGGAATTGTGGTCAGCCCTAATTTGATATTTCTCAGGTTTGGAATTCTGGATTTTTGAAAACTCTGTTGTAACACAAGGAGGGTTTTGTGTGCAATTATACAATAATCCAAATATGCTAATATGCAGTGATTGAGAAGATTGATG
The DNA here is from genome assembly GCF_034619465.1 of Leptosomus discolor. Classification (NCBI taxonomy): domain Eukaryota; kingdom Metazoa; phylum Chordata; class Aves; order Leptosomiformes; family Leptosomidae; genus Leptosomus; species Leptosomus discolor. Next base: position 18,935,924 of record NC_141402.1, on the reverse strand, counting down.
GGTTCTAAATATATCAACAGGGAATTAACTGAGGGTATCTCAAGGGGTTACTTTAGAGACAAACAAGACAAGACAGTTATTTTGAGCAACAGTCGTATAATTCTTTTACATGGAACAACTCTTTGAGAGATGTCTGATTCACTGATAATTAAAATTACAAATGAGTCTTGTTTGGCCTGAGTGATTATGTTCATGCTCCAGTGACCATGGCCTCTAAGTACTAAGGCATATAATTAGACCCTTCTTTGACCTTTCGATATCATGTTGACCATATCTAGGCTATGACAGATCCATAGCCTAGATAGTTGTTTAGGACCAGATGGTGTTTTCATGCAAAATTAACGCAAGAGGTTGCTTCAAAGCTCCTTGTTCCACACATAGCACAAGAATAGATTATTGAAACAGGGGCTCTGGTATGATATGATGAACTGTAACTGAACTTACAGAGGATGGGCACTTTGTATGTATCATCTTCCTTCCTGTCCAGCATTCTCTATGTAATTCCAAGTGATTTAACTTGTAGTTTTTTAAACAATGTTTTTCCATTCGGCAGCAAGATGTAGGTTTTAATCTGACTGTAAGAATAATTCAGATGTTTTGCCTGTAACAATCCTTTATATGTTTAGCTAAATATAGTAATTCTACTGTCAGAATAGCGTGACAAGTTACATAATTCACATGAAGCATCTATGACTTTGCACATCCAAAGTAAGTATTAACTTCCCAAACTGCAAGAAGAATAGGGGGTTTTCATTCAAATGTAATTATATGGTGTGGGAGACTTTCACATATAAAATCCTATTACTAGTTCCTTTTTCTGAAATTTTGGTTTGGTCATTTCCACTTCAAACATGTTAAATTTTGAGTTTTTGTAGGATGAAGGATCACACTAAGGAAAATGACAAAACACAGGACACTAACAAGTCAGTCAGACACTGCTGAGAATTTCCTCAAATTAGAAGATAGCAGCCAAGATAAATATTGCCTTGAAATGTCCTGATGAGCCTGAACTTTCAGAAGTAGTTAATGTTCAGTATGAACACAGCACTTCTTTTAGGTACTCAAGGATAAATATAATCATTATGGAAATTATAGAATCATTATGGAAATAAAACAAAGTTATGAAATAGAAACTAGGGAGAAGTATGTATCAGCTCTACGTCTTGACTGCAGCTGTTAGTTCACCTTACCTGCTTAGGAATTCATCAAGAAATAATGAAACAATCCTTAATATTCCATGCAATCTTTAAATCTGTGTATAGGAAGGCACGAGACACAAAATTTTTATATATTCATTGATTTGATGCTAACAAGTTGACAAGATATTGGGCTAAACTGTACCCTAGTGTAGCTTTAGCACTGTTTTAGGAAGAATTTTTATTGCCTGTTTTTTTCCAAAGTCAGCAGTAAGAGTTTCTGTAGTGCACAAATTCCCTTTAATGCACTCGAGCAGACTTTGGAAATGGGGTCCAGTAGTAACTTTTTCTGCCAGGGCCTCCATTCCCACATGTTCATTTGAATTATTTACATCATCTTCTACCCTGTCACCAGCCAAAGTCTGCATTCTGTACCTACTGCTGCAGGCAATGGGCCCAAGATACATTTAGAAGCCCAGATGAGGCATACGAAAGTCATATAAGATAGTCTGACTGATGTCAATAACCTAAAGGAGTCATACTTTTCAGTTACTGATTTTAAACTAGCCTTTTGGTAAACATGTCTTCAGTTCTGATGTTTCTGGCTCTTAACTGTGAAATAAATCGGTGGGGGGTTTTGTTTGGTTTTTTGTCGTCCTGATCTGTTTAAACTGGGCTGCTCCATGTGCTGTCCTTACAATGGTAGATCAAGGGGTTTCTGTTTCCTTCTGTTACTTTCATGTGTAAGTCAGGAGTAAGCCACTAACTTGAAAGAGTTATAGTAGCTTTGTGTGGTTATGAAATAGATGAAGATTTGGTCTGTGTTAAGTATAATTCAGTGATGTTGAGTGTAATTTCTTTTGTAGATATTTATTATGAAGTCTGACTTGCTGGAAGTGGTGTGTCTGTTTATGGCATGAAATTGTTTCATGAGCCCTGCTCCTCTTTCCCCTGAAACTTATATAAAACATGTACTGTACAAATGATTGCTCTACCAGAAACTTACTTGTAGGCTAAGGTCGTGCTAAAAAGGGCTGAATAAACTCTAATTCTTCATTTATGGGGCTGAAGGTACTGGGAAGTGTAATCCGAATTTGAACCTTTCTTTAATTACCAGGGAAGAATGCTCCCGGTCGTTTTTAATGTAATCTTTCATTCTAAACCACTGACAGGAGGTTGTGTCACCCACTGCTGAGATGGATCTAACACTGGTATTTAAACCATGTTAGCAGCAAGAAAAGAGTGTTGGTAGGAGAGCAGTGGAGAGATGACCCTTTCTATAAGTGGATCTTCTTTTTGGGAGTTTATGTTTCTTATGAAAGAGATGATAGGGAAAGGACGGCTGCATAGATGGATGGGGAAGGGCTTCCTGTGGCCCTGTTGGAAACTGGGCTATGTCACTTGTGTGTGCCTGGGGAGCCATGGTGCGCTGGGAGCTGTTGGAGGTTTTCTCCAGGTATGAGAGAAACTGGGGCCAGAGTGGCTCCAGAAAACACTGAACCTCAGGCAGTGAGTGCCTGGGAAGTTGCTCAGGGTTCGGGGTCTGGCCTGTTCTGTAAAGGATGGATTTGCTTCTCGTACGTTTCTCATTCCCTTTCTGTCACCTTTCGTGACTCCTGTCAGCTCCCCTGACTTTTACTTTGACAGGGATGACTCCTTTTCATTCTTCTGTTGTGCAGGGAAGACATGTGGTTTGACCTAGTAGCCCAGGAAATTTTGAAGCCCCTCTGACAAACACAAGATCTAATATAGGAGTCCCTAAGAAACATGAATAAGGTGACATGATATCATTTTCTAAGACATTTTTTTACCCGTGCAGAACCTGCTTTAATTACCATGTGGTTTCTTTTATTCTGTTACATTTTATCCAGTTGTACAGGTACTGTCATTCAGTTTTTCAAAATATGAATATTCCTGTTGTATTATAAAAAGATGCTGCTCAAGTGAAGAGTGCACATCTGCTGTGTTAAGGCCTTGCCCTCTTTGTGGTTACTTGGGAGAATGCTGTCCTAAAATAACCTCTCTTCCAAGGCAAGCATATCAAGAGCATCTCCTTTCAATTGATTGTGTTTAAACTATTGACTATGAAATCCTGATTTAAATATGAATAGTTGTAATTTTTTTTTTCCTGGAGTTAAATTCTTTTATTTGATTTAGGGTCTTTGCTTGTGTATTCTCATTTTGTAAGGCAGCTGTTTAGGCTTATGCAATGCTAGATAATGCTGACTGAACCTCCTGTGTTTGTTTGCATTATGCTTTTGTTTTACTCTGCAGTTCCAAATGATAGGTTGCAGTAAGTATTCAATTTTCTGATGAGGCTTAAAAGAACTTTGGCTTTCCAATGCATCAGCACATGACTCCTGTTTCACCGTGATAAGAAAGTGTTTGCCTTTAGGGAAAAGGAAAGTGATTGAACGCATGTGTTTTACATTACTTGAACCATGAGCATTTTACTGAAACAGGCCAAGACATTAACAAGGGTTTGGCCATGAGGGAATTAAAAGTCAGTCATGTATCTTATATCCCAGTCAGATGTTTCTTTTCCCTTCTTTAAAAAAAAAAAAAAATTTAAAAAATTAGTGCTGGAGTTGAATGCAGTTGTTTCTATATAAACATATATAGATAAGACCATCTGTTCATCCACATGCATAAGTGACCTATATGCAGCATCTGTAAGTAAAGTACAGTGTTATCACTGAATGCTAATAGTGATCCTCAACTAGCAAAGGGTATTCGGAGAAGACACTATCGTTTTAGCATTTACATAGTGGTCAGAAGGAATGAAGAATGAGATGTGGCTATACCAAGTTCAGTGCCATTATTCACATAGATTCGAATATAAATCAAAAGTATGTTCAGTTCATATGTAAAACCGTGTTCTTTGTTATATATTTATTGTATTCTAATTCCTTGGTAATTATTTTAGCCTCCATCTAGACTTCGTGCCATTTTCAGACCTTAGATCCACTCTCCTTCAGGGATTGTCTGGCCACAGTCTTCCTTCCTCTAAAAGTTGTTTTTACCTTTGCAGTCTCCCCTGAGCTGATCCAGAAGTATCATTGCTTATGAGTCTTTGAGATTCCATGTGTGACTCTGTTCCCTGAAAGGCTGGTAAGTCACTCAGATGGCAGTTCAGATAATAATCTAGATCTTGTAGCATGATCCTCTATGCTGTATCACTACTGATGTTCATCCATCCACTTTCTTTCAAACAGTAGCTGCATTGATGTCCTCTTGTGCAGCAAGATGTAACGGACAAACATTGGACCATTTCCTGATATTTTGTAAGAAAAGATGTTCTGAAAGACAAGAATTGTTTGCAGCAGTGCTTCATAACCAAGTTGCTTCGCTAGACTAAGCCATGCCAATGAATAATGTATAGAAAAGGAAATCCTGGAATCTTTCTATCAAAAATGGAATGTCACAATTCAGAATGCCTTATCATTTCATAGAATCATAGAATGGTTTAGGTTGGAAAGGACCTCAAAGACCATCTCGTTCCAACCCCTCTGCCCTGGGCACGGACACCTGCCACCAGACCAGGTTGCTCCAAGCCCCATCCAACCTGCCTTGAACATTTCCAGGGAGGGGGCAGCCACGGCTTCTCTGGGCAACCTGTGCCAGTGTTGCACCACCCTCACAGTGAAGAACTTCTTCCTTACATCTGATCTACCCTCTTACAGTTTAAAGCCATTACTCTTTGTGCTGTCACTACATCTCTTTGTAAAAAGTCCCTCTCTAGCTTTCCTGCAGGTCCCCTTTAGGTACTGGAAGGCCGCTCTAAGGTCTCCCTGGAGCCTTCGCTTCTCCAGGCTGAACAACCCCAACTCTCTCAGCCTGTCCTCACAGGAGGCAAGCTCCAGCCCCCTGATCGTCTTTGTGGCCCTCCTCTGGACTCACTCCAGCTTGTCCATGTCCTCCTTCTGTCGGGGGTCCCAGAGCTGAATGCAGTACTGCAGGTGGGGGTCTCATGGGAACGGAGTAGAGGGGCAGAATCACCTCCCTTGACCTGCTGGTCACGCGTCTTTTGATGCAGCCTGGTCGGCTTTCTGGGCTGCAAGCGCACATTGCTGGGTCATGTTGAGCTTCTTGTCAACCAACACCCCCAAGTCCTTCTCCCCAGGGCTGCTCTCAATCCACTCATCCCCCAGCCTGTATCTGTGCTTGGGATTGCCCCAACCCAGGTGCAGGACCTTGCACTGGGCCTTGCTGAACTGCATGAGGTTTGCACGGACCCACCTCTCCAGCCTGTCAGGGTCCCTCTGGATGGCCTCCCTTCCCTCCAGCGTGTCAGCCGCACCACCCAGCTTGGTGTCATTGCCAAACTTGCTGAGGGTGCACTCCGTCCCACTGTCCAGATTGCCAACAAGGATGTTAAATGGTGCTGGTCCCAATACCAACCCCTGGAGAATGCCACTTGCCACTGTCTCCAGTTGGACATTGAGCCATTTTGGTATTTCAAACGTTTCAGACAACAATATGATAAAAATGAATCTTCATTAGACGCAATTCAGCCTTTCTTCTGAAGCTGGTAAGGCACTAGTGTTTTATCATAGAATCTAGAATCATTTTGGTTGGACAAGACCCTTAAGATCATTGAGTCCAACCATTAACCTAACTGAGTCCACGTTAAATCTCTGGAAATGGTTGCTTCACTGTTTAGAGAATAATACTGCAAACTCTTAGAGGTACGCAGTGGCTGGCCCTCTGGGAATCACCATATAGACCACTGAAGCTTGTGCCAACTCTGTTCCTGGGCAGCTCCGGGATTAAGCCCCTAGCCAAGCCATGTTATTTCATGCCTCCCGGTGAGACAATGGGGACAATGTGTTTCAAAAACTGAAATGTTTGCAGTCTGCATGTTTATATTCATTAATTGCATGGGCCAGATCCTTTGGCTGCTTATGTCGGTCCGTGCTGATACAGCATATGTGTCTATATCTTTCCTGTATGTTTGGTTTAGTTCTAATGATAGACCTTATGAGACCATAGCTCTTGCAGCGCTTCCTTGTATGTGCCGAGAGTTTCATGCTGACCTACAAGATAAACTGTTTAGGCTCCAGCCAGGCTTTCTGGTGGTAGATTTTGGTAGTTTCTAAGGCCTGTTGTTTTCCCTGCGCTGCTAGGGTTTTCTGGGGGACACATAGGAACTTTAGGCCTCATGGAACACGCAGCATTAACCTGTGAAATCAAGATTTTCTCTGCAATATAAGCTGTCACCCAGGAAAGCAGTGTACAATGCATTTGTGAAATGTATGAAAAGAAGTCCAGGAATTCAGTTAATTAACCACATCAGTTTCTTAACGTGATCAATTTTAATTAAACTGAATTTTAATAGAGATCTGTGTAGTCTGTAGAGAGCAATTGCTAATTCTACAAAGCATGTGCTGCTTTTCACTTCAGATTTGCTCCCATCTAATTAATATGGATAGGGCATTAAGCCTTTTTGGACTCTGGTGGTTTTCATTTCATGACTATTAATGATTTTAATGAACTGGACTAATTCAGTAGTTTTCATCCTAGTGTTTCAGAGCTTTGTTCATCACAAATTTCAGGTTTATAATTGGTTTCCAGGTCTTAACAGTGGTCATTGATCAGCTTCAGCAGTTTCTTTTACAACCCAGTAGGAACATAAGAAAAGTTTTTAACCCTTTGCTACCACAAGGGCACATCAAAACTACCTTGGCATCCAGAGAAAGAAGATGGGATCTATGAGTTCATTGAACATGCCAAATTGTGTCTGAATGCAAGTCGTGCAGAAATGTTGCCATATAAGACATAAGACAAATGAAAAAGCAAACATACAAGGTGAAACTCTGTCAATCTTAACTTATAATTATGTCACACAGTTTACAGTACAAAGGACCTGATTCTGTACTGTTCCTCGTGCTAGTTTTTTATACCAATACAGAACTATCTTGAAGCACTGCTGTTCTAAATGCCTATTACCTATCTGACTTATTTATTTATTTATTTATTTCTATATAAAAATGGTAGATAGATATATGTATAAAAAATTGTTGTGAAAAGTGTGGAGACTTCTTATTCCTACAGTGCCATGTGTATTCAAAACTTTGCATTAATAAATCAACAGACCTTTTTAACTCTTTCTGTACCTTATGTGTTTGGATTAGAAACCCTTCATAAGTTCGTCTCTCTGGCTGCACAAAGGCTGTCACAGTGTCCCTCTCTCGGTAGAGGACTTTAGTGTGCTATGTATTATTACTAATAGCAAACACCTTCTTTTAGTACACTTGACTCTGCTGTTGAGATAAGTAAAAAATGCATATGTGTTATTTTTGTATGTAAAGATATTAAATGTTTTCAGTGGGGTTTCAGCAAGAAACCTGTACAAGAAGCCTTGTACCTGTAAGACAAGTTGTATTGATTCCCGCATAAAACATTAATGCTGGAAGTTCTCTTTTGGCAAACAAGCAAAGCCCCTGGTTTTGCTCATTCTTGTAGCTACCTGCACTGCCTTCATGGTCCTTGAGAAATTTAGGACAACCAACTCGGAGGAAGCAAGTAATATCAATTTTCATTTTTAAGTTAGTTGGTCATCTTAGACTTGGGAAAATTAAAGAAAAAAAAAAAAAGCTTTTGCAAATTTATTTCAGATGAAAACACTTACTTTCATTTACAAGCCACACAGAACGCTTTGCAGTTGCTACAATGTGCTAAGCCATGGAAATAAGAAGCAGCCGTTATGTGTCCTGGTGTTATGGTGGTGGTATTGGTGTTTTGTTTGTCGAAAATCTTGACCATTGATCAAGATTGAGTGTAGCAAGTAAAACAGAGTTAGCTTGCTGCACAGTGTAGTCAGCAGTTACCTGGCTGTTTGCAGATGGCCGTCTTCCGAAGGACACAGCCCACTGTGGGAGCACTGTTTCTTGGCATGAGAAGGCAACATGATCTGGTGAACTGAGCTACCTGTGGGCATTAGCTTCCACTCAGGTGAGTCAGGAAGAAGCTGTACTCTACAAGGCTCTTGTTCAGTTGTGTACCAGCCTCTTTATTGCTTTTTCTCATGGCCCATGCACATTTGAGTCAGTGAAGATGAAGCATTTCAGCAGTTGTCTAATGTTTCTCTATGTTTCTAGTCTTCAATTACTTGATTTCAAAGTGTTAATGACAGCTTGCAAATTATATTTGCACCCTGAAAAAAAAAAAAAGTGCACATCTTGTCTAGAGGCAGATCAGAGACCCCAGATGTGAACCTTCAGTAAAACATCAGGAGGCTATGAATTAAAGCTGAAAAAGAATGTGGTGTGGGTTTTTTGAATTGCCATTTGAATTCTACCAGAAGGAATAAGAGCAGCTTTAACACTAGAGGTACATTTTGTAAGTGTGGTGCTGAATGGAACTACATTTGTGCCACTTCACCAGTATCAGTTGGTACCATTTGCCCATCATCCACCACTGCGCACCGCATAATTGTGTTCAAGTTCTGAATGGATAAGAGCAAGTTACAAGAGAGAAAGGCTTATGTATATTCAGGAGATTAAACAATGATCATAACTGTTCCTTCTGATCCTGTAATCTCTGCAGGCACTAGCACAGGGTTCCCATTCCTTCAGAAAGACACCTTGCTCCCTGACATAAGGATCTCTTTCCTACTGCTGCCAGCTGTAATCTTTTTGGTTGTACCTGAGATAAGAAGATTCTTATCCAACCGCATTGTGGTTTGAAAATATCTCTGTTTCAGAACTGATGTGTGTGACTGTCAGCTGCAGTTAAGATCCATCGTGTTTTCCAACTGCCTGTTAATCCCGCTTCAGTCCTTGACAGGGTTTGGTTTTTAGCTAGTTCTGTCCTCAGCCTTCTTAAGAGTGTGACAAGGCTATAATGTATGGATGTGTAAGACCAAAATTGATGCTAATGACTTCCACTATTCTCTGAAACAGTGCTCATTTTTTTTTAGCTGCCTTTTTTCATTCATCTAGCATTTTTAGCTCTTTTAACATTTCTAAAACAGTGGTGCCTGAGTCAGAGCTAAGAAACATGCTGAAGTAGTAGCATCCACTGAGTAGGGTAGTGAAAGATGGTCAAATGGCATTTGACAATAGCTTAATATTTTCACTGAAAAGTGAATAGTTCTCATTGTATTTAATTGAAGTTTGTGAGGTTTGAGCTTGTTTGTAGTCTAACAATCTTCTCTTATAAAGCACTGTGATGATTTTTTGGAGTGAAGGTAAGGGGGAGATTTGACCATACGCTTATCACATTTCAAGAAAGAGGAGATACCCTTGGATTTCTACTCTGTCTTTAACAGATTTTGAAACCACTGGAAAAATGCATAAGAAAATCCTTCTGGACAAAATTAACAAAGTAGAATGCCTCAGACTCCCGGTCCCTTTCCCTGTTTGCTCCATCTGCCCACCAGAACAGACTCCTGCGAGGTGAGCCGTATTCTGACTTTATGATGACTTGCAGCAGGATTTGCAGAACACTGTGGCTGTGTGTGTGCGTGCCCCAGGCAGGATTATTCGTTTCATGTCATTTACAATATGCTGCAATGATTCTGTGAAGTCAGGAAACATTCTTCTACACAGAAGGATTAAGAGCTAGGTTTACCGCTGTAAGAAATACAGATATGTACCCATGGTTTATAATCTATTCATTCCCTTTCAGTGATTAGTGTAAATGTTAATGTGCTGACATAAAATCCATTGACACTGAGACACCACTGTTAAAGATACCATACAGGTAAATTTTTGATCTTATAGTGTGGTCCATGAGCATTGACTGGAAGGTGTTTCAGTGAGGTGTATGTAAGGAAGGGTATGGCCTTATTAGAAACAGTTTGCCAAACAGATTTTAACCATTATGACTGGTTGGCTGTTGTCATGTTAATAGTCAAAAAATGTGCTACAAAGCAGATGCCAATTTATTCAGTTCAGTTGAAAGTGGCCTTTTCAGTTTGCAGTTTCTCCCTTTGATATAACGCAAGTGCTACTGAAGGCAGTAAAACAGAAGGAAAATAAATAATGGGGAAATAAAGACAAAATAATGTTAAGATACAACAAACTGCAATCTGTTTTATTTAAGGACGTGGCTTTGTACTCAAGGGTCAGAGAGGAGGAAAAATGTTAAAAACAGCACCAGAAAGGGACAGAACTATGTTATATTCTATATCTAATACAGTCCTCAACATAGTGTGGCTAACAGCACAAAAAGCAGCCGTGGTTTAGAAAATGGTCACGTTTGAAATGTCTAGATCCCACTTTTACTTTTTCTTTCATCATTGCAGTCAGCATAGTAACAAAAAATAGCTCTCATGATGTCATAAACTTTACTGAAGAAAGCAGTGTCTTTCTTGAATTATTTATTTTACATAAAACATTTATAAAGTGCTACCAGACAACATGTAGGAGCAGTATAATAAAAATCAATAAGCATTAAAATCAGAATGAATTCTGGCACCTTGTACATTCTGAGGGATATTCCTCAACTGTGGTTACAAAACACCTTTTCTGACATCCTTGATCCTGTGGCCTCTCTGGGAAGGGTCTTGATGTTTGAACAACGTTGCTGAACTGTCCTCAGCCAACTCCCAACTATTGTCAAGGGACTGTTTCTCAGCTGGGAGCTGCATGTCATGGTTTTTTCTGGCCTTACCATTCTGGCCTTACCTTTCTGCCCCTCCCAGTGAATGGAACTGTATTCCAGTGTTCCTCCAGTGCCTTTCTCATGCTGTTGAGCACTGGTATTTTTGCAGAAGTTTGAAGAGTAGCACAGTTGCCTGACTTGGCCATGAAGCGCAGGCCCTATGGCCGGAATGTCCCAGCTGTCCCTCAGCTTTAGGTCCCATAAACTCCCTTGGAGCAGCAGAATAAGGATAAAGGAAATGACCTGTTGTGATGAACAGTGATCATTAATCTCAAATTTGGAAAGATGACAAAATTCTGAATGTGAGAAATAAAGAGCAGCTAAGGATTTCAAGTAATGTGGAAAGGAGATAAGATAGTTTTGTTCTTACTGAATCAACACTTTTGTAGTTATTTGAATTAATCATGTCACACAAATACGGGATTTCTATGAAATTACAGCATTACATAGAGCGTATAAGTGTAACATAAATGGCATCACTGTTTATAAGCTGAGTCTGTGCATGTGTACAAGATGGAGGCACCGGACTTCTGTCACAAAATTTACTTTTTAAATTGCTGAGCGATAGTTTTGCTGTGACGTGGTGTTGGTGCAGCCAAATACCTCACTGAGAGTGCTGCTCCGTCCCTTCACATAGTTCTCAGGTGTATCCCCTGTTCATCCTTTGGTGAGATTCGTACCCTGGTAAGGCAGGTTGTCATGCTACCAGCTCTTGCTGTGCTCAGTATTTCTTATCTGCTGTGTCATCTGTTTGTTTCAGAGCAACCTCTCTGAGTTTCCTGAATTAGTACAGTGTAGTTCCCCTGAGGCAGTATCAGCATTGCCTGCTGATAAGCTGTCAATAGGTTTCCCAGTAATAACCTGTCAGATGCTATGTGATCTGGTGTGATTTCTTGGCATGTAGTTTGTTGGTGGGGTCCAATAGTTCCTATCTAGTTTCTAGATGGTATCAGCCAACAGATGGCCCTCATACCTTGTACCTCTTATTCTTGTTAATCCTGTTGGTTCCAGATCACAATCACAATTAAGTATCTGGAAATAACTGATTATTTTTTTTTAGAGTCCTTAGGTCAGCTACGAAGGGGAAAAAACTCTGGCAGAAAACTTACTTTGTTTTGGAGCAAATCTTAACTATTTGTTTTCTTGTTTCAATGAAAGAGGGGAAAATTGAACAAAGCATAACATTCAAACTTAAATAAGCACAAAAAGAAGACTGCTGCTTCACTACTTTTCCCACAAAAACTTGAACTTACACCTCCCTCAGAAAACTGACTGTAAGACCAGGCAATAGAGTCGCTTCCTTTCAGATGTTGGAGGTTTTGTTTGGTTTGATTTGGTTTTGTCTCAGTAAATATTTACATATTTTGTACTAACTGAAGGAGTATCAACAGCAGAAGCTGAGAGCACATAGGCAGAGGATGTGTATGGTCTGGGCTCATGGAGTGGGAAATGAAGGTTCAGATTTTCCTAAGCAGAGAAATACATTGAATCTGGCCTTGTGTTGCTGTTACTGGACAATGCTGCTGACAACTCCACTAACAAGTTGGAAAGTTGACCTTCAAAAATGTTTTTTCATTCTCCAAGCCTGTTTCAATGGTTTTCTCAAATTTCCTATTAGTTTTGGTCCATGTAGTCTTGGGTAGCCCAAATTAAACTTTCTGGTAAACAACTTGGATAATATTTTCCATTTTGCATGTGTCTACTTGTTTGGATTTTGTTATGTTGGTTTTTTAAAGGTTATTTTCTGCGTGACAGTACTCTTCAGCAACAGGCAAAAACATGTCATTTGAGTGATGTTTTGCCAAATTTTGCAATTTGCGAGTGTATTAAAGACTCAACAGATAAAAATGCTTAGTTGTACAGGAGATACTTACTTTCAGAATCGCAGCAGTCGCTGGTACTTGGTGAACATGCTTTGTGCATTATAATAAGAAGCCTAATCTGCTAATTTTTCCATAGTGGGTTTTGCTGGGCTGATCAAAATGTACTGGTCTCATGACTGAACTGCTGAAGCACCTAAAAAGCCTCTTAAGACTTCATAGAAGAGCTGCTCTAGTGTATGACTGTTGCATGTTTTTGCATGCAGGCTCACCAAACTGTGTGAGTTTTTATTTGTGCAACCTAACTGTATCTACAGCGAATCAACCAAGGGGTCTGCTTGCTTTAACTGGAATTTGTAACACAGCAAAGCCCTTTGCATGCCTATTGATCTCAGGTAAGAGTAAAAATGTTGGAGTGGTAGAATTCTACTTAGAATTGGATTTTGTATGTTTAAGTATTTGCCAATAGTCAGAGATGGCTATAACTGAGCCTGTTCTTCCTTTCTTTGCACAGCAAAGACTCCTTCTAGGAGGCAGGAAGAGTTGCACGAGCGAGGCGGGCTGCAGTCTTCTGGATGGGCAGCGTTTTCACCAGAGCTGCTCTGTTTGCTTTCTGCCTTCAGCCTGGCCTCCCAATGCACGTGTACCTCTATATACCATAGGCACCACCAGCCAAGCCCCCCCCGGTAGTTACATGTCGTGGGTGTCTCACCAGTAACCAGTACCCTGACAGGAAGACTCAGTGGCTCAGTTGGGTAAAGTTCTGAGACTTCATTAGTGATCTCACAGTTTCTGATGACTTCGGATGTTCGAGATCTGCTCTGATGCAGAAAGTTCAGTGCCTTTAGGTCTGCACTCCTGTCACAAAACCAGCAGACGTCCTTTGACTGAAGTGGTTTGTGGCAAAGTACCCCTTCTTTTTAAAATCTAATGCCTTCTAAATGGCAAATGTGATCTGATAACGATAGAGGATGGGCCAGTGAGTGTTATGTATCCTGGTGGAATACACAGTTTGGGACCAGCAATACTGAAAGCTTCTTATCAGCTTTTCCTGCCAGTCCTTGCTAGTACACCGAGTGGAGTCTGTCCACGTGGGATGATGGACACACGCCTTTTTCTCCCATCTTGAAAGGTGGTGGGTACTGCTGGTTGGTGTCAAGTACTCTGGGCTAGGCTGGACCCACAAATGGGTACCTGAGTTTGTGAAGAAAAAAAAAAAAAAAAAAAAAAAGAGGAAAAAACCAACCAACCTAGAACTCCCCAAAACCCAAACCAAAAAAAGCAACCCAAACTCCAGGTCTCCTATTTTTTTTAAAGTAACTCTTTTGTTTTAAGAGTTTATATCTCATATTCTCATTGCTCAGATATTTCTAGTATTAGCACATTAGCCTGTCTTGTAAGGGTGAAAAGTAGGATTAATTTTTAGAGCTAACCGAGCAGCTATTTGTTATTTTAGAATATTTATTCTAAGGTATGTCTTGTTATCTTAGAAATTTGTTCTTTGCCAAGTTCTCTGATTCAGTTGTAGCCTGGCTGACAAACACTTTGAAATCTACTGAAATAGTGACTAGAATAATGACAAATAATTTCTAGACTCTGCAGAATTTATTGTCTGGATTTGGTTTGAGTTTTGCTGATTTATTTTTATTGTTGTTATTTGTAAAATAAGCCTGTCTGTTCTCTGAAATGAATACATAGTACAGAATTATTACCCAATTAACAGAATCATCAGGCTAAATGTTAAATATAGATAAAGTGCTAGTTAGTCAATGGAACTGCCTTTCTCCTGAAAGCCCAAATCTGTTTCTTGTAGTCCTAATCTCTGCTGCGCATTGTTCAGTTTTGTACGCAGTGCCCAGATAAACATGCAGGGATGGCTTTTCTCTAGGCGTTAGCAAAGGACTGCTGTAATTTAGGAACTGAGCCGGTGCGTGCCTCCACATTGTGGTTTGTTCTTCTTACTACTGCTGAGCAAAGTGTGGGAGTGCAAAACGGGATGACAAGACAGTGGTGCTGAGCAAGGTCACCTGGAGCTCACATTTCACAGCTAAGCAGGCTACTGCTCTTGCCTAAATTCCTGGTGAGTTCACTGCCTTGAAGAGTAGGTGGCAACAGCAAAGACAGGATTTGCTTGCTTACTTTTGGTAGGAGGATAAAGGTGATGCTTGGTGTCTGAGACGAGACAGAAGTGAATTCTGTCTTGGAAAACATTTCATGCTTATTCTTATGGCAGCAAAAATCAGTTTTGCCTGCACTGTATGGAGCTGACTGTATGAGCATGATATTTTAGACTTAATTTTAGTAACTTATGAGGAATGTGGAGATTATAACTTTGAAAGAAGTGATCACAAGTGATTTGGTTTAAATTACATGGAAGGATGTACATAAATGATAAAGTAATTTCAGAAGGGAAGAAGTTGAGAAATGTATCAGTTAAGGATCAGTTGAATGAACTGGACTGAAGAATTTAGGGAATTGAAAAGTGCTCTGGAACTTCAATTTAAAGAAATTCCAAGGTGCAGTGTGAAATTTGCAACCAAGGACCTAATTACAGAGCATCGGGTACAGTTACTACAGAGGTCATTTAGGGCCAAAATTAAGGGATGCAACCCGTAAACAACCATGAAATATAAGAAATATAAACCCTGAAATATAATTAAGCTAGTGCAGATCTGGTGGGAGAATAAATGCACATAATTTTGCTTTGAATAGATTCAGGTTGAAAACTAGCTATTGAGATCCTGGCACAGCTCTCCAAAAGAAGCATCAGGAGACTGAAGACCTAAATGAAGTTAAAGTGGAGCCCAATGTACTGTTACTGTTGTCTGAAAAGTGTTACCTGTAAAAGAGGGTGTAAACCAGCTGTGAACTGTAAGCTGCCTCTGGTATTTTTCTGCACTCTACTGAATAGCGCAGTGTAGGTTTGCCCTCAAAACATGTTGGTTACAAACCTGCTGTACTTTTTCAAGACTCCCATTGACTATAGGTAGGCTTTGCTTTATGTCCCAAAGCAGCAAAGGGGGTTTAATTTGCATAGCTCCTAGTACCTCGGCTGAACGTACTCCTTGTTTTCGGTTTCTTGCATGGTAAAGCCTAAGAAAAAGAAAAGTCTGATGATTACTAATGTTTTACACATATCACCTGCATCTGATCTTTTTAAAAAGGAGAGAGGAAAGCATAGAAACACAATGTGAAAACCAGTGTCAAACTTGACTCTGACAGTTCAGTCCTAGTGAAGGCTGTATATGCACGTGGGGATGAACAGGGAAAGGGGGAGCTGAGGTCCTGTCTTCCCTGGTGCCTGCCTTCCTTCCTCTTCAGCATTCAAGAAGCTGTATACCTTTGACTTTTGTAACACTTACCTGAAAACTTACTTCAAATGAACAGTATTTTAAAGGTGTGCGGGTTATTTTGTGTGAAAATAAGGTAAGTCTAGAAGTGCATAGTCATACATTCATTTTTTTTTTTTAAATTCCAAAACCTGTCTAATGCTAAGCAAGAAGTAGTCCCATTACAATAAGCAGGATTAGTTATTTGCTTAAATTAAGTAATTTGCTTGTTGATGTATAGAAATATCCAGAGTCCCAGTGCTTAAGAAATCAACATAATATATCCAGTGTCCCCTTCATGGTTTATATTTTGGGAACACAGGGGTTGTATATTTTTCAAATATATTTGAAATCAAATCTAAGAAACAAAATTAGCAAAGCTACTCTACAGGATATAACACTTAGAAGAGAGAGAACATTTAAAACTATTAAATTATCTACAGTAGTCCCCAAAATATTTTAGCTAGGTCTATGAGAACTTTGAAATTTGCTTTAAGGGCTGTATAGTTAAACACTTTTTAAATGCACTGCTTAATTTTTTCCACACATTGTAATTCATTGTTGGCCTTTTCCGCAATGAATTGTTGGGATTAACCAATAAATCAGCAGAAAAGACACGCCAATTTCCTCAACAGTTGACAAATTACAGTGTGGGCAAAGTACTGTATGTTTTATTTATTTATTTTAAATGTATTTCATGAGGAAGGCTAGCATTCATATGCCCTAAAAACGTGTTGTTTTTATTTGGTAATATTGCATTTAATTATGTTGCACTCTTTCTCAAGTAGCATTTGTAAAAGTATTGCTAATAGTCATTACCAGTATTGAAGTAACATTTTCCTTGATTGGTGAATATTTACTTAGGAAAAGTAGCATTATTTGGGAATAGGAGATTTGTAGTTACAAGGTTTTTCTTTCTAGAGCTTCATTTTAATAGAAGACCTTTGTCTTGGATGTGTTTTTTCAGAATAAATAAAGCAGATATTTGAGTTTGAATACTGTAGTTCTGAATTATTTAAATACTTCCATTCCGTTTTCCACACATTCATTATTTCCTAATGTTTTGGGATTGTAGCTGTGGAGTCAAACTAGGCACGGTATCTACTGTGTACAAATCCTGCATCTGTATTCAGAAATTGATATTTAGCAGTCCATTTGCAAGTAGCACTTGATATGTGTGAGAAATAGTGATAAATAACCATCCAAATTAACTCTGTAATTGTGCGTTGCCTTGGATTTCTCAATTCTTAAACATCGTTGCCTGCAATGGTTTAAAGCAATAAATACAATATCATTGTTTGTCAGGAATGTAGTCTGTTTTGTCTTTATCATAACAAACCTATTGTTTAAGACAGGGTTTTGTTAAGTGCTTTGAAAGTGCCAGGAGAGAGAAAATGCCCCTGACCTTGGCCATATACTATACCTCCTGAAATTGTATTAACTTTTATACTGCATGATGTATGAGCAGCCTTTTAAGATCTAGGAGTCTGGAACACAATGCTGAAAAATAATCATTCCTGTGATCCATTCAGTATTTAAGGTTAGGCACATAAAAAAAGATTGCAATGTTGGGGTGTATTGCAATGTTACAGGGTTTCTTACAGCCCCGAAGCTTCAGTCTGTACCTGGGGAGCTTCCCTGGGGCACAGGGAAGTTCCTGTGCAGCAGCTGCCTCGTAGGCACCATCGAGGCTTCTCACTCTCCAAGAGACACCCAAACCGTGGCAGGGGAGGGTGTTGTACGAACTGCCGTGTGCTGGGCCTGTAGAAATGAGGCAAAGTAGAGAAAATGCCCCGTAGCCACGGTCCTGATCTCAGCTGCCTGCTGTGCCCGGGCCTGAAGCTGCTCCCCTGACAGGCGCAGGATGAGGATGGAAATCCAATCCTGTCACGAAAGGGGTGAAACCTCCCAGGAATGGGGATGCTGCAGCGACTAAAAACCAAATGGTAACAGCAATCACCTGTGAGGTGGGCAAGATCTGTAAGAGGAGCAGAGTTTATGATTTCTAGTGGCTCTTGTGGAGAAGAGGCGCAGGACTCTGGTGCCTGTGGGGCGATGGGCACAGGTGGGCGAGGGAGAAAGCTGGCAGAAAACATGGCTGCACTTTCCACGTCCATGTCGTGTGGCACAGGCACTCCGACCCTTCCACCGCCAATGCTTTTCAGTCGCCTCACACCTTTTTGCACGTATGGGTGGCTTCGTAACTTTCTAAAGCTCCGTGGAAATCGAGGGAACTCACCTTATTCCAGGGCCAGTCCCATCCCACTCCAGGGAGGCAGGCAGCCCCCAGGCCCCTGTCATCCCTCGCTGGCTTAGCCCACCTGAGGAGGGAAAAGGCAGTGCTTTGGGAACACTGTGCTTTGTCCTGCTGCCTTTTGTTAAAAATGATTTGATCTTTGAGTATGATCTCAGTCAAAAATGATGTAATTTCTATATTGCCATGTGGTGAAGTTGTTAGCCTGCTTCTGGACAGGGAATGTTCTGGGAAAGGCAAAGGCCCTGTGGGGACCAAAATGGAGATGGGAGCCATGGGGAAGTACTTACAGTGTCTGTTTGCATGTTGAAACTGAATTTCTGTTTGCTTGTTTAAAACCTTCTAGAGAATATGGCTCTCTATATATTATTTTAGAAACTATACATTATTTACTTAGCTCTGACAAACATGCTCCTGATTTAAAACCAAACTGTGCTGTTTGTGTAGGTACTAAGTAAAAATACCCCACTATGTAGGGGGAAGTATAGCTAATGAAAAGCATCAGCGGTGTTAGAGTGTGCTTGTGGGAGGGGGACTGGTTTACTCCTGAAGCTACAAGACGTAGTGGTAAGAACCCGGCAGACACACTCATAGATGCCAGTAGACACACTCATGTGGATACAAGGAAAGTTCTTGGGGTATGAAAATGTCTGCCATACTGGCGTTTATTAAAGTGTAGTTAAGGGTAGGGTAGTGTGAATTAACTGCACTTGGGCTTTATCTACAAACTTACAATGATCAGCTAAACTCTCTGTTGTAAGAAGCTCTAGGTATATTTCTGTATTATCGTCAAGGTGTATGAAACTTGGATGTAAGTATGTTGCAACTTTTCAAAGTTAGCTTACTTACATAATCTGAAAAGTGTGATAGCACCATTCAAGGTTTTTATTATAACTTCTGTAATTAAAATCTGAAAATCTTAGGGAGGCAGTTTTACAATTCATTGCTGTTGGTAGTCGGGCTGGCTTAAGTGGTTTCCAGGCCAGGCTGATCATGTGCATCCCCTCGTGCTCACACAGCTTTCTGGGGTGCTTCTCTTCAAGGGAGCACTTGCACAGTTAAAGCCTCGCAGGCAGCTGAGCAGACAAAGACCTTGCTCTTTGGGGTGGGGAGGGGGAAGACTGCTTATGTCAGCCCTGACAGCACAGCCTGAGGCTTGGGAAACTTCCTCCTCCTCCTCCGATTCTGCCCTAGCTTGCATGTTTGCTACTGAATTCAAGGCTTCTAAATATGTTCTGGTTTTTTTTTACAGTACAGCAGTACTTCACCTAACAGTTTCTTTTTGTGTTTCCCAATGTTTCAAAATCAATCTTCAGAAAACTGTTAGGGACGGAGAAGGAAGATTTCCTTTCTTTATGCATTTGTTTCTGTAAGCGCTCTACCTCTTTCATAGTTTAAACTTAGTATTTACCTGTCTTAAGAAGGTTGTAGGGGAGAGCCTGAGAAATTGGTATTTATATATGTATTGGAATAAAATGGTCTTGGAACGTTACTTTAATATTGGTGGTAATCTACAACTACTTCTGGAATCGCTATTTTGGTGATACGTTACTTCCTTCTTTTGTAAACAAAATGCAGCTCATAAAAGCATCATACCAAGAAAATACAGAAATAGGTGATACATACAGTACACTTTCTCTTTTGCACCACTAGTAACACATGATGAGATACGTAATTTGTATAAACAATCACAGATGGAACTTCAGCTTTACAATTAGGATCTCTCATAAAGCACTAATTACTTGGCTTAAAGGAAAGCACTGGGGAAAAAATGGACCTTGTGGATCAGAATGATGGAATCTAAATTGAAGTCCCTGTTTCATAATTACCTACACCTTTATTTTGGTTTGGGCTGTGCCATGACCCAAAACCCTCTGAAAATATTTCAATTTACAGACTTCAAAAGCTGTATCTGACTTTCTGTTTTCCCATTGATAAACTTACATGAGGCAATAATTTAAATAACCCGACAATTTTAAGGTAGCGTTTGACTGTTTTTCTTGCTCTGAATTTTACTGGCAGAAAAGAGATTCTTCCCTTGCCCCGTATTTCCCAACATGCACGTGTCAGAAAGCAGCTCCTGACGAAAATTTAAAAAAGGACTGTCTCCCCAGAAGTGTGCATGCTAGGACAGGACCCAGGTTTGTGATCTTGAAGAGTGAATGAAAAAAAAGATGTATTTACTTTTCCTTTTGAAGTCAAAGATCTTTATAAATGTGACTAATTTAAAACGAAAATAATTAAGCTTTTTTCTCAAATTGTGCAAGTTTCTTGCTCTAGTAAATTTGTCCACTGATGCTACTAGCAGATTTTTCACTGTCTGAAAAAATGGTTCATATCACCCCTACATCTCATTGCTGTGATTAAATCTTATCCAGTGGGGCCACTCTAAAACACCTCAGACATTTTGTAAATAAGTTTTACAGTAAAGCATCGTTACTTGTGAGTGGCAGAAGCAAGTTAAATTTTTATTTCAAGGCTTAGCTGGGTTTTCTCAGGCTAATGAAATTTGGACACAAAGCCTTGATGTCCCAAGAATTCAACCTGCTTCTGGTATTTGTCCTTTCGTGCTTTCAATTCTTGATTGCGTGTCTCTTGATTAGAATGAATGCGTATGTGTGTGTGCTAATAATTTTATCTAGGGATTAATAATTGCTGTGGAGATTCATTTAGGAATAATGATGATTTGAAAAATATTAATTAACCAGTTGGGTTGAGAGCATTGGCTAGCAGCATTAGATTTCCAGGCCTTTGATTTCTTACATGTACTTTTGTTCTGAGAATCTACATTTTTCTGCATCTAACTCTAATTAATCTTTAATCAAATTTTCTCTCATTTCTAACCCTTTGCTTTTAGAATTCCATGGTCTTGTTCTGTTTATTAAATAAAGGTTCCTTTCCAAATACAAATGTACACTGAAGAAAGTTAGTGAATGAAGTGAATGTTGCAATTTTAGTGTATTTAATTAATACTGCAACACTTGAAACAATGTCCTGAAATGAACGAGGTTTGCTGACAAGCTGGTTTATATTTTATTTTTTGATACTATCCTACTTCTCCTAAGGGGAAATATATTTTTTGTTTTTAGTCCAACATTTGTCTCAAGAATAAGCATAATGAGCATCTGAGAGTTGACTGTGGGTGAAATGATGTGACATACCAGTGACACTTTCATTAAAAAATATTTTAATGAGAACAGGAAACAGAAGGGGGAGAGAAACCCTGGAGGCTCTGATGCACTGTTAGCTACCAAAAAAGTACTAATATTTACTTTGGAGTGTGGTGGTATGCATGTGTGTGTATATATATATTTCCTTTCTAAAAAATAATCTTTAGAGAGGTGCCTAAATTTTTTGTAATGGGATATAAGAAACACAGAATGTAAGGGTAAAGTAGGACTTTGAGTTAAGTGATGTGAGTTGCTCCTGTTCTTTGTACTACTGGAAGCACGAGACTCTCAACAGTAGCTGTTTTTAACCATTCTGACACTTTGTTGAAATACTGTGCCATTGAGAGGAACTGGGAGATGTAATGTGCTGCATTTCAATATGCATTTATATCGCCTTTTTGTTTGTAGCAGCAAAAGCTATGCCATTAGAATGGAAATAAAAAATAAAAAAAGTCAGAAAGAAACAGACAACACCGGCTGATCTCTCCCAGGTGGATCCGCTTGTAAAACTACAGTAGCGTCTATCAATTTTCCATACCTTGGTTTATTTGACTGGTACCAAAGCAATTCAGATTGTTCCAGGAGCGTAAGCTAGATAAGTAATAAGACTAAATTAAAAAAAGACGCGTTTGGATAAGAAGTCCATGCTTTCCCTCTAATGCATTAACCATTTTTATGAGGTGTGTTTTAATCTAAGACACGAGTACTGTAAAAGCGTACAGGGTATACATTGCAGAATGATAATTTTCCCAGAAACGCTGAAAATAAAGACTCATTCTTACCTTTTGTGGTAAGTGTATACTGATGAATGAATCGCCAACTCCTTAGTGTCAGATTGAAGCTCGGGTCTGCGCAAGTTACTCATAAAAGGTCACGTAGGTGGGAAGGAACGAAGACTGGCTAGTGCAGTAGCAGGCAGGCACCCTTGGGTGTAGCTGGGGCAGTGCCCCATCTACCACCCGGCAGTTCTGTTACCCTGTTGGGGTGGGAGCACAAAGCATACATGCTGCAAAACTTGTTGCACTACTTTAACATAAAGTCAATGAGGCTTACAACTGCCTGCAAAAATATTTTGGATTACAGAAAAATAAACGTTTGGAGTCACGTAAGGGAAGGCAAAGAGAAAAATGTCTGTTTAACCTCCTTCTGACTGTTGGCTAGTGTTCAAGCACCTGAAATTTTTGTTTGAAATCAGTCAAGATATTCTATAAACTTTTGCAATGTCATCTCAGCCAGTAAGAGCCTGGGAGGGTAATACAAATGAACATTTTTGTGTATCTGAGAACACTTATACAATTAATCATTCCTTTGGAAAACGTTTTGAATTTTTGCCAGTGCTTATATCAGTACAGAGCCAGTGCAGAAATAATTGAAGGGTCCTTATGTGTAAAAATTGTAATATGTAATAGAATTTGGGAATGAGAGAAAGGTCTGGGTTCACATTGCAGTGATCCCAGAGCTCAGATACCGTGTGAGAAGGAGGGCTGCAAGCTAGCCCAAGATAGGGAAAAAATCCCTCCCCCGCTCTTTCTCCTTTCAGCTGTTACTATGATGGACTAAACTCTTCTCTTCTTCCACACTGTAACTGTAACTGAAATCTGGAGCCATTCTTGTTCCAGTTTTTAAGTGCAACAAAGAATGAGATGTGGAAGTGTCTTGTGTAGGGGTGTATTTCGACCAAAATAGTATTTGATCTTTGGTTTGGGTTCTAATGATCTGAATGGGTAAGGACATCTTTCTTCATTAATATCCCTTCCACGCTCGGTAGGCAGGGATCCTGAAGTTCTAATAAGTATCAAAAAACCACTGGAATCTGTCCCTGACAGTAACAAGCCATTTAAAATAAATGCGACTTGCGTAACTCCCTTCAAGCACACACAAAGGCAAGTTTCATACAAATGTCTATACACTGTCTCAGCTTCATCTGCCAACTCAGTGTCTTGGTGTCTTTCAACACCTCTCATACTTCTGCTGTAAGGTCCCTTAAAATGGAGACTGACAGCATCATGCCAAAGTATGCTAGGCAAAAATTAGGACATGAATAATTTAACCCCAGAGATTTTTTTACTTGTGCCTTTGGGTGAATATATATGTAATAATAAAATTATTGTTGCAGAAGAATAACCTCATAAAATCCTGACTGAGTAATATATTGGTTGCTTGTTTTAAAAGAAAGCCCTGCTTATTTTAAAAGAAAGCCCTAACTACATTTTATCTCCAGAGAGAGACAGAGGGAATAGAAAGGCATGCCTAGTTTTTGATGTCCTTAGTTCAGTATTTAGAGTTCTGTTGGTTTCTAATTTTTTTTTTAACTCATAAATATATTTAAATGAAAATCCGTTAGGTAGACCAATTTTCATAGCAGAAATAATGACATGCTTTCTTCAGTCTCTGACCTTACAAGTTGCGTCACAGGGGGATTTTACCTTTTTAAACAGACCAAGTATTTCTGTGCAAAGTATTAACTCTGAAGGGCTGAAATTTGTAACACTTAATTGTAGTAGAATAGTTAAAGGCAACTTATTGTTGCATCTTCTTGGCAAATAAATACCAGATTTTATTAAATATACATGGTGCGGGGGCAGTGCTCCACAAACTGAGGAAATGACATTTATCCTGCAGATGCAGAAGATGCATCCCGCACCTTCCCCAGCACCGAGCTTCACTGGTTAGGAATTAAACCTGAAAACAAACTGTAGGACAAGACGCCGTGGGAGTGATCTAAAGGGATACTGAAGAATCAGAGTCTCTTGATTCTTTCCCTGTCCTTAAGTCTTGGATTTGTGTAAGGACAATCATTTCATCCCAACTTTGACATTTGAGTTGGCTCAAACGTTCAGCAACCAAAGGCTACATTTCAGACTTATTTGCTGTTCAGGAGGCAAGTCAAAAGCAGCTCTGTTTGGAGTTGATTTTTTGGTGATTTTCTATTTTCCTGTTGCTTTGTTTGTGAGTGTGAAGTCAATATTGTCTCCAGAGATCATTCCCCAAAGTTCTTGCAGTTGAGGGAGGGAAGCTTGTTTGGGGTTGTTTTGTTTTTATGACTGATAGCTGTTTCTGCTTTAATCTTGTCTGATTAAATTACGGTGCTTTTAAATTAATGCCTCTAGAATCAGAATATTTTAGTGACGATGTTTCCCAGTAATGTGAATCAGCTAAGTTTTCATTTGCAATATGGGCCCTGTGATTTTGATAGTGTTGCAGTGATGGTCTTCTAGCAGACAAACAAAGCACTCCACTGGAAATCAAATAACCTTTGAGTTTGCAGTCCCAGGCACCAAACTGTCACTGCTGTGTTCAGGTAGGAGGGAAGATGGTTGTACATAAGCCAGACTGTTGAAGCTTTCCAGCAGAAGAATTTAATGGTTCTATCAAAATGTTCAAAGAGGAAAGATGAAAAACAAAATCTTTGGTGCTGCAATTTTGTTCTCATCTGAGAACTGCAAAAGTGTACTGATTCGGACTAAGATCAGTGTGATTGACTTGGAGGCTGTCTGGTTATAACTTGGATACCAATTTTAACTAAATTCAGGTCTATAAACCACATCAGGCTAAATCGATTTAAGGTTCTCTTAAACTGATTTAAGAGAGGCTGCACCAGGAAGTTGAACAGATTTGACTAAATCTGCTTCTAAACCACTTGGGTTAACTCAGTGGTCATACTGTACATAAATCAGCCTTTAGATGTAGAAGTTAAAAGGTCCATATTTTATAGTTATTTGCTTTGTTCAGTTGATTCACCTAGATATGTGTACAAATGTTCACTGTACACAGCTATTTCATTAGCAGCGAGCAGTAGGGAATGAGAATCATAATTTTCTTTTCTTTAAATTGAACTAATATTTGGAAAAGAAGAGATTTGAGATGCATATAACAGTGCTTTCTGATGAAACCTTTAGAAGGATGAAAAGACACTGGATGATAATGAAATTGTATTTTGAGCTTTTTTCCATAAAATGAAGCAGTCATTCTAGTGCGCAAAATGCTGTAATTATAAAGCAATTTGCCACCCTTAATGGGAGGACTTTTATTTCATAAAATATTAACAAAATATAATATCGGTGCAATAGGTTAGGAACAGTCTTATTTTCTCCATAAAAAGCCAATTTGTAATCACTGCAGACTGTCTTTCTCAAGATGACTATATTAGGGTAACTGATCCTTTTATAGAAGTATCAAAATATAAGCATTAAAATAATCACAACAGATGTCTCATTTACCTTTCTACTTAGTAATCAAATATTTTTCACTGTCTGCCTCTCTAATTTAGAGGCTGGTGTTCTTTCTGCAGATGATTAGCCAAGGGAAGTAGCATTTAATCAGTGCCTAAAAAGAGTAAAAACATTTGAGACAAAACTACATTTAAGAAGGGTTATCAGTTAGACAACGTGGACTTATCTCCCAGCTTGCCTAAAAAGCGTTTGTATTAGGCTAGCAAGTAAGGAAAAAATCGAACTTTTTTTTTTTTTCCACAGTCAAGCAAGAGGGAGGAAAGTGAGGGAGCATCTGTAATTACAGGATTTCAGCCCTGATCTGGGCAGCTGCAGAGCATATGTATCATATGAAGAACAAAGGACTGGAGATGGCAGAATTAGCCAAGCCTTAATGGATTAACTCTTTCATTTGTTCTCTTTGTTACTATTTAATTAACCAGTAGTTTTCCTTTTTTTTTTTTTCTTTATTTTTCTTTTTTTATTTGCTGCTCTTACTGTTCCAGTGTCCACTCAAGCAGAGCATGAAGGTGTTAATCATATTCATTTTGGTAGTGCTTCAAGATTAGCTAAGAAATGGAACTCTCTAAATAGTTGAGACAGAGATCATGGAGTAAACCACTTGAGAAGAACAATAAACGGTATTTTTTTCCTAAAATAAATCAGAATCCCTCCCCATGCTCATGTTAGCTACTGTGTTAGCTGGGTAGAAAGGTAGGGAAATGCCAGGAGAGACAGAACAAAACTTCAGTTAGAAAAGAAGGATCAGAACTCAAATGTTTCTCCAGCTTTCCAGTCTGTCTCCTCAGTCCCTAAAAATGAGTACAACAAACCTTATTGCAATATATAATTGTTGCAATGAAGTTGGTGTGAGGTATTTGGTCTGCCTCTGCTCTGTGCAGGGTGAGAATCTGTTAGGGCTAAAGCTTGTGTGTTTGGTGAAGCTGAAGGGCCAGGAAATTGTCGTTTCATTTTAGCCAACAGTTTATGTTCATTGACTTCAGTGCAATTGCACCAGTTTACACCAAAGATAATCTGGATCCTATGTCAGGTAAAACAGACAGTGGGGTTCTGTCCAGTTTCTTCCACTGACCCAGAACACTCAGGTGTGATAAAAGAGGATGGAGTTGATGTTGTCTCTGGAAGCTATGAATCCTTGCTCTGCTTCTTTCTCCTCTCTTTTTTCTTTTTTTAAAATCAATAATGACTCTGTATTAGTAACATAGCCCTCTGTATTTAAAAGCAAACAAAACCATAGGTAGTCCATGGGCTGTCATTTGTTTGTACAGTAGAGTTGTGTCAATGAGAGAATATTCACCAAACTCTTTTTTTCAAATGCATCCCCAAATCTGTTTGGCAAAATATATTTGTAAGCTTTTCTAAGTGGACTAAACCTCTGGTTTAATGATGATTGTTGTTTGTTTGCATTTAAAAAATAAAGTCAAAACAAGACAAAACAAAGGAACAGCACCACATGACCAGTTGAAATCTTTTATTTCTAACTGGATTTTAAGAGTTTGTTTTCTGAATAGCACAGAAATAGCTTAAGGAAATTACATTTTTCTGATTGAGGATACAATAATGATCATTAGTATTTTAGCCATTTCAATGCCGTGAGGTCCCATCTTAGTATCCTTTACGTAAAGAAAGCTTCCACTGATGTTAAATGGGCTCTACTGGCACATTAACGCTCTACCGGTGTTAAAACCGAGTGATGGGATCCCAACAGCATAGCTAGCAAATCCGTTTGGTCCCTAAGTGTTCCATGTACAGTCTAAACTTGATCATTAGCTAACAAATCACTGCAAGCTGAATGTTTCATCAGTCTGCCAAAGCTGTTGGTTGGAAAATCTGTATCTAGTGAAGTCATTCACACTGGAAACCCATCCTGCATCTATTATTAACAGGGTGGAAGCAATTCTGTGTATGTCTCTATGTATGTCCACAGCTGTCTGGCAATCAGGAGTGGTGGAAAACACAGAAGAAACATTGCCTAAACCAGTTGCTTGTGGGCTGAAAAAGCCGTGTGTTGGTATTTATCCCTGTCAACAGCAGGCCCTATTAACTATTTTTAATGAATCACCACTGCTTTTACTTTTGCCATCAGGCATGACCTTCACCGTTTAGAAACACATGGTCTCTCATAAACGATGGTCTATGACATATAAACTTGAGAAGGATTCTATCACGGCTCAAACTACAGTATCTATCACTAATACAAACCGTTCATTCCAGCTGAAGAGACACTCGTATATATCATGGAACCAGCCTTCCATATTTTGAAATTTACTGCCCTGCATTGGTGCTTCTTTTTCTTGGCTTTTTTTTTTTTTTTCTTTTAGGGAGGCCATGCAACCTTGCTCACTTAATACTTTTGATAAACTTCTCCTGACAAGGAGTTTGATTAATGATGGTTAAAAGAATTGAATCAAGAGTAGGAAAGACAGGGCCAAGAAAGCAGACTGCTGGGCTGATGGAAACTAACGTCTCTACAGAAATATATGATGGACCCTCCTTTTTGCCATGCCAAGTAATTACTTGCACAGGCCTGTTGTAATAATTCCTATTACAGCCAAAACGGAAAAGTCAGTAACTCACAGCCCTGGGACAAGGTGAAGGCAAGGCCAGAGTAGTGTGGATCAATATTTCATTTACTCACTGAGGTTAGCTTCTATCCCTGTATCAAATTCTTTTACAGAAAGCCATGAAAGAAATGAGGTTTGCTGAAAAACACCAATACAGGGCCCTCATTTCCTTGGGGGTGCTCATAGAGTACATGGAGCAACAAAACCTTTCAGCAAAACAATATGCACTCAAGGTCACTCATTACTTGCTACTGTTGGAAAATAAAGTGCCATTAGCCTGATATGAGTAATGTACATCAATCAACTGCAGACCAGCAAAAATATGTTTTCAACATGGTATTGCAGCTGAAAATGAATGAACCACGTTAACGCTTTCCGAACAGTTTGACAACAGTGAAGAATTTTTCCTTTCGCATTATCATTTATTTCAGAGTTTCACAGCGCTCATCTCTGTAAAATCAAGCCAGGGCATCTCTGTTATTTGCTGTGCTTTATTATAATTGAATTAATTCTCATTAAGCAAAAGTCATTATTTTGATGGGGGCAGTTGGCTGCTTACCAAAAAGCTCCAGCCTGTGCCTTACAGGACCCTCAGTCTAAGGGCAGATAAACAGATGTAAGAAGAAATGATCTATCATGTTAATAAAATAATTTAAAGCAATATTTGCTTAGAATGTGAGATGACATTGAGGTACACGTACTTCTACTTTGCTGTGTACAGCAACTCTTTTCATCTGTAAGGAGGTTTTGAGGAAAAGGAAGACTTCAATATATCACTGAAGAGTTGCATGTTGTATGTGAGGCTACCACTGTGCTGGTCTGAAGGGCAAATGTAATACATGCGTCTGAAATCGCTGAAGTACACTGTGGTGTATTTTTTTGCTGCTTCCTCTCACAGACTTCCTTTAATATTTTAAATATTCTCTTCCCTGTAGATTTGGGGTTTCCAGAGGTAGTACAGGGGGAAGGTGGTATCTGAATGTGTTCTGGAGCTGCGTACAAGAGACTTTTGAAGCAGTCACAGTGACATAGCTACTGTGCAAAAAAATGTTTTTTCTTGGCATCTGGGGCATCTATTAAAATGCAGACTTTCTTGTTTGAGCTTTCTCCTTTGTAAGTATTTCCATGAAAAGAGAAGAGAAAGTTCTTTTGCTCCTGTACACTGGTAGGGGTCCAATCTTGCTTTTACTGGCTGCTTTTTGGAAAAAGTGTTTTATGGGTTGTTTATGATTGCTCATATGGTTGATGATGTTTTAGGTCTTTTCAAATCCTCTTGATTGCCATCTGGTCAGAAAGTTATGTTTTCTGTTACTAAAGTTCAGAATTCTGTAATCTTACCTGCACCATTGAGAAATTCTTATCATAGTCATTGAAGTTCTTCTCAAGAACAGCTGTGTCATCTTATTCAAAAATAAAGGCATTAAGTAGGCATAAAATAAACTGTTATACCGTGTGAAGAGCACACTTTTTTTTCTCTGAGATGGTAATCTTCTCTATTTTTCCCCCTTTTCTCTTTTGTGGCATTCTCTTTGTGTCTCTACAGCATTTTGAAATTACTTACTAAATAAAAAATGTTAAGTCTTTGTTCCAGAATCTTATCCTGAAAACTTACTGAGGCATGCAAAAATAGTTGAAGTGTTTAGGATTCTGCACTATTACTGTCTTTTATAGTGGTGAAGATAATGTAGTTTCCTTTTCTAGCGCCATCTCCTGAGACCAGACACCCAAAGCAAAGCATTCTGATCTGTAATGAGCGTTGAGCTACTTCCAGCACTGAACTCACTTAGCCCATATTAAGTCTATGCAACACTGTAATATGCGAGTCAACACAACCCAGAAATGATGGGCCAAGGGGAAACTGAAGGTCTGTGCTAAGTCAGAAATGATTGCCGCCTTTCACATCTGGCATTTTGAAAGTTTCTGTTAAGTTTACTGCTCTTCAGCAGAGTCTAGGGACGTCCAGTGAATTAATTTCATGTTTCTGGCATAAATGTGTCCTGCACAGTTGTTACCAACTTGGATAATGCCCTTAAGTTTTCTGCAGTCATGTTGTTTTGTATTTTCGTTTACAATTTGGACGTATTGGCAGTTCAGAAAACATAGTCTTAATCCCAGTTCCTTGCAGACCACGCCACTTCCATTCAAGTAAAGAGCTGAACCACTGGTAAATGTGAGTTTGATTGTATTTTGGGTTGGTTTGTGGGTTTTTTCCTATGGATTTCCTTCTCTAAAGCCAAATATTATAGTAATTATAATACTGCAGAACACTTGCCTCTGCTTCCTATTGTTCTTCCTACGTGCTGTTTCTTTCTAATGATTTAATGTAAAACGATGTGCCATGTATGAGTCCTGAGACAGTACTGATCCATTCTTCATGTCTGCAAGAAGGAGAGAGAGATGAACATTTATAACTGCCCATGAAATGAAATAGATCAGTTTAAAGAGAGTCTTTCTTTCTAGTCACGTAGGGAGGCTTCCTTGGATTAAAAGGGTCCACTACATTTGATTTGCTCTGTGGTTTAGAAGTGGAGTCCACTTTGTAAAGAGGGGGTAGTTCAGTCATAAAAAGTCTGATAATTCATTAGAGCGATTCTTTGAAAGACACAGAGGAGAATTAGAGGTGCTGTCTCCAGTACATGTAGGGGATTTAGAATCACAATTTCCTTTTTTAAAATCCTGTTGTGATTGAGTTACTTTTCAAAATCTCATTCACTACAGGTAGTAAGCCTGTGACACTGTATGGGGCTGCTCTACGCCTGTGTTTCCAGAGTCCCTGAGGCCCGAGTCCTCAAAGTTATTTAGGTGACTAAATGTAATTTGAAATGACTCAGTGATGTTAGTATTTCATTCGCATGAACCTTCTTTGAAACAGGGAGACAGCATTACCTTCATTTACTGGGAGGAAGAGAGGTGGTGAAGTATAAATACCTTTAAAGGCATTTAGGTGCCCATTTAAACCAGGAGGAAATGGGCACCTAACTACCTGTGGAAGATCTAGGTTTCACTTACTGTGTAGGCAGGATCAGCATACAGGTATTATAAATCTCTGGAGGTTTCCTATGCGTCTACTTGTAACGAGTAACTCTTTCAAGAGTGTCTCAATCAGGGCAGGAGGTCCTTGTGATGGGAGGTTGGATGCTTCAGTATGTTTTAAAAGAAAATTAAACCCCTCTCTCCCCCCTAACTTTCACTGGTATAAAGGGATCAAAGATTTCTTTTCCTGTTCGCAAACCAGAACCCTAACTTTTGGTTTTACTTTTTTTTCCTATTTCACAGAAAATACTCTGGTGGTTCCTGGTGTCACTGAGAACTAGCAGTCATTGCTTTGTGTCAGTGAGCGCTCTTGTATAGCTTTCATAACAATGAAGTTGCGTGCGGCAGGATTACTCTTTGAACCAGAGTGTTAACTGAGAGATTGGGGTCACATCCGTCACCCAAATGTGAGGCGGTCTGCTCGCACTTATGATAAAGAGCAAACGTTTGGTCTGGAGGTCAGGATTTTTGGATTCATAGTACACTTAGTTAGATCAAGGTCTGATCCGGGGTTAAAATCAATATTGCAAATTGCAGCTAAAATGACAAAGAATATGTTTCCATCTATGTTATATTTTAGGTACAGTAGTCTTAATGTATAAGTAGGTCAATTCCATTAAGATGTAATTTCGTTAAGGGTCCATAACAGCAACTGGAATTTGGCCACTAGACGAATTTTTTTTGGCTAAAGCAACTGTACAGGCACGCATCACTCTTGGATGCTGCTCACTTGGGCAGTTCTGCTTTAGAACAATAAACCCAGTGATCGTACAGTGCACTCCACAAGAAAGTTGGAAGGAAATCAGCAAAAAGTGTTTGTCGGTAGGGAATGCATTCTTTTTTTGAACTGTCACAAGAATACCTGTCGAAGTAGTACAGTAAAGCAGTCAAACATTTAAAAAATGCACGCTTTATAGAGACTGAGACCTTCAGTTTAATGCACTTATACATTGAGTATTTAGCAGCAGAGCCTTCAGGCTTGCTTTCAAAAGGGATATGGGACGAAACATCTGATTTTAGGAAGCTTCTCTTCAGTTCCTGTAATGTGGCAAATCTGAGCATAGTTGACCATAAAAGACTTTAAAGGAGATGAAAATGTCATTCAGGAGAAGACACTTTCTCTACATTCACGTTGGCCAAGGTACAATGTCTGTCCCCAGGCATGGGGCATGAAGGGGGTGGCAGATGAGGAGGAAAGGGGAAGTAATCTCAAAATGTTGGAGAAGGAGGAAGACTGTGGGATGGCTTGTATGTAATCCTCTGTGAGGATTAACTTCATATACATGAAAGTAATAGTGAGCTTTTTAGCAGAGCGTGATGCCGTGTTTGCAAGGGGTGTCTCTGTGTCCGCTGGTGGCTGGACCATAGGTTGAAAGTTATCAGTTGAGCTAGAAGATCTATGTATTTCTTGAAAAGAAACGGGAAAAGTTCATTTTTAGTCCCATCGCCAGTGCCCCTTCCCCTAAGGGCATCACCCAGCGTTGCCATACAGCACAGAGCACAATATACTTTTCTCTGCTTACAGTGCCGAGTTGGGGGGGAGGAAGTTCAGCCAAGGCCGTAGCCTAGCGAAGAGCTCCGGCTCCTTCTCTCTGCTGAAGGGGCCTTGAAAAGCCTCGGCTTGCCAGCAAGGATCTGCTGCATGTATGTGGGGGAAGTCTGGGGAGAGAGACCATAACTGGGCAGCAGCTGCTCTGTATGACTTGCTGCCCCGGTAACCTGGCAGCTCTCCAAGTCAAAATCTGAATAGGAGTTAAACTGCTTGAAGCATTCGTTCCCCTTAGAGTCACGAGCCGCCTTTTTCTCCTCCCTGCTCCAGCTGGAGCAGTGCTCAGGAGAGGTGGAAGTATCCTATGCCCGTGCAGGTTTCGGAGGCTTCACACTGTCAGCAGAGGCGGGGAAGGCATCGCTGCACCGTGTGGTTTGTTGCGAGCGTCAGCTGCCTGCTGTAACGAACAGGAGAGCTGGGTTGTTGGCAAGCGTCTCGTCTGTCTTCCCTGGGCCCTGTCACTTGACATGGCCCGATCTTACGGGGTGTTAAACACTGCGTGTAAAGGTTTTTGTGATTGTATTGATATTTCGTGGTTCTGGTTTACGTGGAAGGCTTTTCTGTGAATTTCCAGTCATGTGTAAGGATCTTGGGATTACTTTCTGCGGCGTCTGAATGATTTGGACATCCTTCCCCTGCTCTCCCCCTGGTTTTCCACATGAGCAGAATTTTCTTGGCAGCTTTTCAGGACTCCCCAGCTTATTATTGGGTCCTCTTGAAGTTCAAAACTCTGCTCTGAATCTAAACTCTGTTGCAAAGATGGTTTTATGTCCCTTGGATGTTTATAGACATAATGTTTTAAATCTTCCAGCTTAAATCGTACTATGTAATTTTTTTTAAAGTACCTTTTGAATTGTTCTGTTTCCTTCCTGCCGCTTTTTGGAACAGTTTTGTCTTGAGTTTTCAGTTAGTGTACGTTAGTGACTCATATATTCCAAAATATTGCAAAGAGGAAAAAATAAAATTTCTGCACATTGGAGAGTGAAGAAATGTATGTTAAGCCGGAAACAAATTAGTATCTATTGAAGAAATGCTGATGTTTATTTTGTCCAGATATTTAGAAAGCCGTATAAAATTAAACAAGAGTAGTGCATACAGCTACTTTGTGCTTACTAGTAAGTTTTCTCTCTATGGAGGCAGTAACGACAGCAGCCCAGACAGTTTCTTAAGGCTTTTCCTGCTCTCCTGTGCCCTCTATTTGATCATCTGCCAAGGCTCATGAAGAGTGCCAAACCAAACAGTACAGCATCTCCATAAGTCTGCTCTTGGAAGCTAAGGAATTCAGCAGTTGAAGTGCATTGCCAGATATAAAAGGAGCAATTATAGTGGACTTCCAGGAGTTTAGATTGAATAACTTTAATATTTGTATAACAGGTATTTTGCGGCTCCTTTTACTAACTGGACTTTTGCTTTGTGTATGCATTGTCCACAGAATCCTAATCTATGCAAATACATTTGTGTGAAAACATGGTTTTTCTCTCTCTCTTTTTTTTTTTTTTAATGGGTTTTGAAGTTCCATGCAAACTTTGAAGCCGATTTCTGTGTATACTGGCATTGGCAACTGAAGTGCAATGTTTGTCAATGAAAGAGAACCTTTGCAGGAGGAACCATAGCAGCTATTTTGAGTATAGAAGACCACCTTCCTCTTTGCAAGTACTTATCTTTCTTCATACTTACGTAGAAGCTTTCTAAAGATTTTTGTCCTTCTTACTTAGTAACAGTTAAGAAAATATTTGCTGTGATATCCTACAGGTTTTCACGCTTTATACAATGAAGTGAATTAGTGGGGTGATGACACTGTTTAGAGTGAAAGGAAGAAATCTTGGATTTTTTTCATCGAATTGCAGGGTGGACACTTAGCAATTCTGACTGAAGTAAAATTTGTCTCACTGTGACTGACCATCCAAAATCTATTCGCCATTTAATCTGCAGGAGCACAAAGAGGAGCTTTGCCCAAAATGAAACTATTCTTACATATACGTTAGTGAACAGCCATACTGTCTTGTGGTCTAGAAAGCCAGAGTCCATTTGCACCGATTTAACACAGTGCTTGCTTGAATTCTACGTAAGGGGGCAGGGAAAATCTAACTGAACTTGAAACTCGATTACAGCACGACAAGATTAGGGGAATAAATGACCAAAATCAATCTCTCATTTACTGATTTTCCTTGTAAAGATTCCTTTTTTAGCTTTGTATGTAATTTCTTACTGTCTCATAAAGAAGCAATAGCTTATTACTACCCACATGACTCAGACCTTCCACACTGTGCCTGTTTGTTACATTCGCACCACTGTGTTCAAGAGGGGAAATCATTTCTTTGAATAGCTTTAATGAGATAAACTTCAGGCTGTTTTCTTTGTTGTTTCAGTCATTTGTACCTTGGAATACTTGGACTACCAGGATAAAGGGAAAAATGGTTGAAGATTTCCGCTTTTATGTGAAATTTGTTG
The DNA here is from genome assembly GCF_034619465.1 of Leptosomus discolor. Taxonomy (NCBI): domain Eukaryota; kingdom Metazoa; phylum Chordata; class Aves; order Leptosomiformes; family Leptosomidae; genus Leptosomus; species Leptosomus discolor. The sequence goes on along the minus strand of NC_141402.1, from coordinate 18,900,777 downwards.
AAGTAGCTTTTGATGGTAATGAGCTCTAACAAACACTAAAACAAACCAAAAAATCCTTTCTCTTAATTGTACGTGGATTTTTCCCCTTGTTATTCTACTGTGCAGGCTCAATTCTTCACTACAGTAGATCAATAAAGAACTTGTCTGCATTAACAGGGCTAACTTTACACTTGAGGTAGGTGCCTGGCTGTATACAGAAGTCACTTGCACTGGAAATGCATGAGAGAAATCGAATCTTTTACCTGCTTTAGTTGAATCTAGGGACACCTTCAATATGTAAAAAACTACTCCTTTTCCCTCCAGGGACTTAGTTCTTAACTGTAGCTACTAGAGCTCTGTTATTTGTAGTCTCTGTGAGGTTTGTAGGAGTAATAGTAATTAAAAAATCCTAGATTTAATTTTATTTTTAATCTCACTGCAAAAAATCAGTCTATTTGTCTTGTAAGTTTTGCTTCACATCATGACGGTCTATCCTGGTTTAAGCTAAAACAGAATTAATTCTGTTCAGTGGTTTTAATTTTTAGTTAAGGCTCTTCTAAGTAGCTGCACTTTTTGAATCAAATTCAATTCATTCAAATTCATTTCCCAATTATTCATTCAGAAACACTTTGTAAATTTTATCTCTTGGACTAACAGGTGGCTTCATTGCTGCACAGGCACAGATTTTATCCAGTAACAGTGCAGGCTCATTGTAAAAAATCTCACGCTTAACGCTCAGGGGAGTTCACTGTCCTTGTTAGCTGACTTTACCTGCTGGTGAGCTTCCAAATTGTATTGGCATCTGTTAAAGACAGGGTTACCTTCTGTCTCCTCCTTCTTCTCCTCCCTAGTTCTCCCCATCTCTAGTGAAAGGTGCAGCAGAAGTGATGATTTCCTATCAAGCAGACGCAGGTTCAAGTGTATATAGACAACGCTGTGGCAGTGTGTGCAAGTCAGGTACGCTGGGGAAACAATCGTCGTGATATACGTATGTCTTTAATGACAGAATGACTCTAACTTCCTTTCACTGTGGGATGATTTCTTTCATCCCTGCAAACAGCGATCTGACGATGCACCCTAGCCGTGTGGATCACTTTGCACCCTTTCAGACAGCAGTCTCTTTTGGAGTGAACTGCATAAAGGCGAAAGGACGTGTGCATGATGCGGTACCACGCCACAGGTCTGGGGCTCAGCCGTGCAAGCGGGCAGCACTGTGTGGCCTGGAAGTCTTGGGTCGTTGCGGAATTTGTGGGAGAGACTTAGTTGTCTTGTTCGAGACTCGTAGCAGACACTGTACTGAGCTTTGGGATGCTAACAAGGCACGTGCTAGGAAAGGCTGCCTCCAAAACTTCTCTCCGCCACAGGCATAAGTGCTTATGCTCAGGTTTCAGCCGTACCTCTGGTGAATGTTGGGTTTAGGATTTGAAGCTGTGCTCAAGCAGAGGTGTAGGAGAGGAGGGGGAAGGAACTCTGTTTAGCTTCTGAGATCTTGCAAAATTAAAGCTTAAGTTCACAGGACATGTTTGGTCCTCAGCATACAGCTACTTGTGATAAATTAATTTTGACATTTCATCTTTCAAGGCTCCTTGAATTGTGGAAAAAAGAGTATTCTGAGGAATCTTTATACTTCTTGTATGCAAACCCAGTATATTTTTTACTCAGTACTTAACATGAAGGAGAGGGTTTTTTCGTTTAATAATTTTATATTTTAAAGGAACAAGTTTATAGCTTTGGGTTTTGCTAAAAAATGAGGTCTACACACGTGCATACATATATGCTGTCAACCAGGTGACGTTTTCTAGTATATTTTTTTCCTAGAGAAGTAAAATATGTTGAAAAGAGAAGTGAAGTAATTCCACTTTGCTTTGGAAAGCAACCTTTTGTAATGTGTAATCCTATGTTACCACTTCCTTGAAAAAGCTTTCTTTTACTTAAAATAAACTTTCTGAAATAACTCTCACCATTTGAGAAGCTTTCAACACATTGTAGGACAGAGTTCTTTCTTCTTCTCTTCCAATAATGCTTTGCACCATGCTGTGACTTGAACTTTGTTTTCACATGTTGTGGGAGCAGTTGAAATCCCTTGCCAATCCACCTTTTTCTCCAAATCCTTGAAATAAAATTATCAGAAAAACGGTGTGTACACATAGGTATGCTACAAATACATGTATATGGTAGTTACTTTATAACAATGGTAGGCAGCAAAACAAGATAGTCTGCAAACGGAGCTTTCTGACATCATTTCCATGACAGATACTAATAGCAAATGCTGGTTTTACATCAGGTTTACAAGAAACAGGTGAAAGTTCTAGTGGTGCGGGGGCAGGCCAATGGTATTTTATGCTATAAAATAACGTTTACAAAGTGTTAAAAAATAGGGCTTTTTAGATTGCAAATTGGGTTGGAACTCTTCTAGGGGAAAAATATAATAAATAAGTTGTGCTGTTTTCTATAGCAAAGAGAAATCTTGGGCTAGCCAACTGTTCAGAAATGGCAGTAGGATGCAGAATCCAAATTCTGTTGGGTTTAATCAGATTTGTGATAAATACTAAGGAATTTTTCACTTTGTGCAGTCATGTTTGTTGTTGTTGTTTTTACTGGAGCGGTTTATGTGTAAGTTTGCAAGGTCCTGAAACCCAGTCAAGCAATGTTTGTGAATTCAGTAGCTCATGTGAGTAATCCAAAGTAAGCTTGATAAATGGAAATGTTGTTATGTCTTTCACTGAGGGATTTTTTTTCATGAAATTTAAGTTCATATTAACCCACATTATGTTCAAAAAGAAAAACTAATTGAGAACCTGATCCTACAGTCCCAATTTCTTTGAATCGAGAACTGTACGATTGGATCTTGATATAGTAACAGTTAATGTTATAGATTCTTGCATTCACCTTGAGCAATTATATGGTTTAAAGTTTATGCAGCAAATTATTAGGTTTGGCAATGACTCAGTCGTCAAGATTAGTTTTACACCAAATTGCTTGCAGATACCAAATGACAGGTTTTGTAATGAAAGGTTGCAATTATTTCTAATTTCTTCAATAGTAGTCACAAATCACTGATGCTGATTCTGCCATTTGTACGTGGCTTTCTAAAATAATATCCTGGTGTGTCTGCCTTACCAGTCTTTTATTCTGTTCACAAAGTTGAATAAATCAGGTAAAGTTACAAGTGTGCAGGAGAAATTTTCAGATAAATTATTACTGAATGATCAGGGTGGATGTTCTGTGGGGGGTTTTTTTGGTACATTTCTTTCTTATTATTTATTTTCCCTTGCTTGTTGATTATGTTTGTTATTACACACACCCCACTTCTGAATGATTACAGTGAACTGCAAAAATGGTTAATTAACCATGGTACAGAGTTAAACTGCCGTGACTATTCTGCTCCTAGTTCTGCAGGTAGCACGCTCAGCCCTGGCTCAGGCATCTTTGCATTCTGTGCTACTCAGTACAGCATAAACACTCGCAGCCTCCCCGTGCTTCTGACATTATTCAATCCACAGAGGCTTATCACGTTGCCAAGCTCATATAATCTCCTTATCGCGGGCAGTCTCACACAAGTAACACCATGACTTATCCTTATGCTGTCCTGGCCAATATTCATGTATTCTTTCCAAATAAAACAACTTCTAATTGCCTAAGCTGTGTGCGAACTGTCGCCCACATGGGTACTGCCGCTGTTACAAGTATCTAGTGGCTTTGTAATAAATACCGTGAGCATGTAAAAAAACTATGTGAAAGAAACTTTGATTTATTTTACGTCATGTTTCAACAACTTGCTGCAACAGCACTGTCTGCGTCATCTAACTGGGATTCTAATGCAGCTTTCTGATTGATGCTTTTGTTTATGGCGCATGTTTAACTGCGTTTTACCACGAAAAGAATTGTGCTGGTGGAGAAAACACCTAAAATCACACAAAGTATGTGGAATTCTTTTCGTCAAATATTTGTTTCATCTTATCTAAAGTTTTTGGTCAAAGCTGTGTTAGCAGTTTATACGTATTCAGAGCAGTACGTGCAGGTGGATGGCAGCGCTATTCTGGATTGTATGAATGTGCGACAACCTCAATACGATCTGGATTTACACATTAATCTCAAATTCTTTCATATTGTGGTTACTTGCAGGAAATAGCATAACTAATGACACTTTATATAATACTGTAGAGTTAAAGGATTATTTCTTCTGGAAAACACACTCTGGAAGCTTTCATGCATGTTTTGAAGAGAACGTCCTCTTTTCTCTGCCCATGGGTTTTGTGACAGTGCCCTTCCAGCCCCCGGGGTGGAACATCTGCATTGCATTTGTTTGCCTAGTACAGGTATTCTTCTAAATTAAGAGTAGAAGTGCAGATTGTCGCAAAAACCTTCTTTTCTCAGTGCTTCTCTCTCATTCTGACAAGACATTACCTTTTGGAAAATTACTATCAACAATGAAAAATTTCTTCCTATTTTCCCTAAAAATTTGTTACTGAAAAACTACGTCAATATTATTCTTGTATAAATTGCAGTAACTCTCTTGGGGTCAAGCTTCTCTAACTTTCAAACAATTCTCAGACGAAGAATAATAGAAAATGATCGAACATGAATGGATGTTCATTAAAAAGTTGACTGTCCTCGATTCAGGTTTCTTTGTGCTCAATTTTTATATTTGTAAATATGGCCATTAGAGAGGGAGCACATTATAGCTGGAATAAATATTTTAATTGAAATAACTTGAAAAAGCTTTTATTTCAAGCAGTGGTTTTTAGTTTATTTTATATGTACACTAAATATATTCTGGGAAATTCATAGTTTTTCTGTTGAGAGGGAAAAAAGTTTGATATCCTTAAGTAAAAGGGTCGCAGAGTATAGAAACCAAAGATATATGTGATGTTATTTCTCTGGAATGCAGTTTGTTCTCAAAGGGGATTCACGCAGTGGAAAGCCTGAGACCCAATTCCTTCACATCTGTGACCTTCTCTTATAAGCAAGTAAGACATCTCTGCTTTACCAGTTAAACCTTGGTGTCTGCAGGGCGATGCTGCTACGTTGGAATAACATTGTCAGAAAACCTGTCGGTACCCTAGAACAGGCAGTGGTAGGCATTGGCAATCAGACTAAAGCAAAACTTTTCTGAGATGTAACAAACCCAGCAATACGTGCTAAACATGGTAGTGTAAGCAATCTTCTGGCCGTTTAGCACAATACAATGAATTTTAGGAATGCATTCCGGAACCTGACTCTTCCTGATGGAAAAATAATCCTTTACGCTGCCTAGGAAGGGAGAGGGCAGCAAAGCATTTTAACAGAATATTTTGAGGAGGCAGCAACCTTATTTCTTCAGCATATTTTGTTTCCTGCAGACTTGCAGTGGCGGTTTCGGTCTACAGCAACTGAGTGCTACACAGCTAATACGAGACATGCCAGTAAAAGCAAAATAGGTAGGAAGACTTGCAACTGCTTGCAGTTTGGGTATGTCTCCATGTATAATCGCCCTAAGTCAGTATTACCAGGGCTTTGGCTAGCATTGCAGGCCCTTTGCTGTTTTGATCTTTTTCCCTATGCCGGGTGGTTTCTGCTTCCTAATTGCATTTACATGTGCTGTGTTCTTGTGTGACCCACCAGGCACCCTCTGTTGATGGTCAGGATTGAGCGTATTTTTCATTGTAGTGCAAAGGGAATGATTTTATACTCAGGGTATTGCATTACAAATACGGCTTAAAGCCCACCAGAGCTTTAAGTCTATAGCTATTTTCTTTCTGTATTACTTAATTTCATTTTTGGGGAACTAAATTCTTTCTCATTTCTCACTGTAGTTTCAAAGAGTTGTTTGTAATTCCTCTTCTAAGCTGCAGTTAGTATAAGTAATGGGTGAAATGATATCTGTGTGCTTTTGAAAGTGTATATAGTCATCAACAGAGACAGAAGGCTTTTGATAAAAACAGAAGTTAATATTTAAAATCAATCTTTGAAATACTGCAGAATTTTTAATTACTCTTAATTTCATTATCTTATTTTAATTACTTGTCAAATGCTACCTTAATTTTTTGGCAGATGGTCTCTTTGATATAGGTTTGGGTCAGGCAGAAGTGCAGAGGTGTCAGAACAGAACAAAGCAGGAAGCTGGCTGTGTCTTTTCCCGTCCTTTTCTTGTGTGTAGGTTTCGTACACGAGGCTGAACACCCGTCGCATGGCAGAAGTGTACGTATTGCAGGATTTTCTCTCTTAAACCTGGATGGGTTCAAACATATTATTTTGTTTGAGAAGCTCAATGATAAGAGGACTATGTCTTTCTAGTGAGACTTCCTTTCAACACCTTTGCTCATCTCCAGAAACACTAGTCCCAAAGCAGCAGACTTTTTTTTTTTTTTAATCCAGAGATATAACAGCTTCCTGAAAGTTATGCAGCCTGCAATTAACTTTTTTTCTATACTTTTATTTTTTTCTGGAAGAACGAATCTTTCCAACATACTCTTGACAGCCTGAGTCATTTGATGGTGTCCTTCAAGGTAAAAGGGTCATGAAACATCACAGAAAAAGAAGACTTCTTCAAAAACCCCAGACCTTAACCTTTGCTCTAACTGTACTTCTTTTACTTCCCAAGAAGAAACACTGTGCTTCAAAATGAAATATTTCTGTCGTATAGTAATAAACTAGTGTAGAATAGGGAACAGATATAAAATTGCTCGTCAATTCTGTTATTTTTTGAAGTCTGCATTGAGAAGGATGATTAGCGTAGTTCCATCACAAGGATGATTTACTTTATTTTCCTGTACCCTATTCTTTGGTCCAATTTCTTTTCTCCAAATCAGTTTTACGAGATACTACTTGGGACTTCTGTTTGAGTAATATCCATAATACCAAGAGAATTTGCAAAGGTGGACTTAGTACAATTACTAGGATCCACCAGGTGCCAACTAAACTAATAATAATGTTTGATCTCAAACACCAAACCTTGCAGTAGGTCTAATGCTTAACTGTACCACCGGCAGGAATGAAATCTTGATCCCATTGCCATGAGTGGGGATTGGCTGCGTTGCTGTCAATGCTCAGAGTCTGAGCTAATCATTACCAGCCATATTGTCTGCTTGCTTTTCAAACACGAGTGTGACAATTACAGAGGTTCTTTTATGAAAAGGGAAATGAGATAAAGAAAATCTCTATGACAACTATGGCAGCTTACCTGATTGTGTTAATATAGATATAAAGAACTATTGATAATTGTGTAAAATAATTTTACCCTTTAAATGGAAACTAAGGAGATGAAAAGCATACTAATCTATCATTAAAAGAAAATGAAACTTCAGAAGAATTTATGACAATTCCCCTAGCTCACTGTAGCCTTGTGGCACTTGTTAAGAACGTTAATCAGGAAAGACATAATGGTGGTGATAGCAATAGTCAGGTGTAGTCAGGTATGTGGCAAGGTAATTGAGAGAACTGTCTAATCTGATTAGAAAAACTGGCGGATGTCGTGAGGAACATCTGAAATCTTTAAGGGCTAAGCAAGGCCAAGGAGCTCAACGGTAAGATGAATAGACATACTTGGCGCAGACTGGACACCAGACACTGTGGAGAAAGTCTAAAAGCAAGGTGGGAAGGCGGTGATGTCTGAAACATGACTGTTGAAGGGTATGCTTCATTTAGGAAAAATAGAAATTAAAAAGATAGGTGATTTTCTGTGCTAATGAATCTGTAAAGTAATACAAAAGGATAGAATGGCTAAAACAAGGGGTTTGGAACTAAAATGCTTCAGTGTTGGTTGAACAATGACCTGATGGAAAAGCATCAGCAGAGCTATATAGTACCAGGCTAAGTTTTGGTTGTGAGTAAAGAATCTTGTTATATGGCTTGACAGAGTACTGTGAGAACTGTGTAGTGGTGAAAAGGTTTAACGCACCACATAAAAATGGGTGGAAGAAAGAGAAATCGGGGGTAGGACCCAATTTTAATTCAGTGTGAGAAAGATGAGTTCCTTTATTACGTTCTAACAGAAGAAATAAAAGGTGATACTGTGCTATGGTAAGCAGTGAGTGCATAATAAGAAGCTGTTCACAGAGAAAAGCCTTGGCTTCATTGATTCTTTGATTCATTTCAAATTAAATAGAAATATATCTCAGGCTGTTTTTGAAGAAATTACTTAAAGAAATCAAAGTAAAGAGCTATTCAGTGGAGTCACTTGGACTGTAGAACTCAGGACCTGGAATTGCTCTCTACTTTTGTTTTAAAAAATGTTTGAAATTTGCATCTTAAGCAAGAGGGAATAAACTTGTAAGGAAGGTTTTAAGGTCTGGTTTTGTGATGTTAAGCTGGGTAACCATCTAAAAGATCATTAAGAGTAAAAATCCCTCTAGAAATTAGGTAAGAAGCAGATGAACGGACGAAGAGATCTGTCGTGGGTAGGAAAACTGCCTGGTAAGCATGAGACGACAAGTGGCAAAGTCAAGATGTCTTAGGCTTGGTATAAAGAAATTGAATGTAAACCAATGGTAAATAGTTCCTTATCTAAATTTTTAAAGAAAAGAAGGTGGTGAGAGAAAGTGGGACTTGCGTTTAGTGTAAATGAGCTGTAAACTGAGGATAACATAGTTTTGGCCAAACCTGTTGGATTTTTTTTTTTGGGGGGGGGGGGGGATGGGGGGATTGACAAGGAAGCAACACAGTTCTTAATAAGAATAGAAAGTATGAAAATACAATCTTAGTGAAGCCAAAATAAAATGAAAACTTGGAAAGTGTAATATACAAATTTGGCAGGAAGAGAGTAAGAAAGAAAAAAACCCCACTGAATAACACTTAAAAAATGGTATGTGGAACTATGGTTCCTGTAGTTCATTTTTATTTTTCAGTAAAATTGTTGGTAATATATCAATATATAAATGATATATATTTATTATATATATAAAAAATTAATTATATATATATAAATAATTACAAATTATACAAATATATTTTAAAAAATATATGGTGCCAAAAACTAGAAGAATGAGTTTTGTTTAAGAAGTGTGTGCATGGCGGTGAGGGTGGGCTTAGGTAACTGTCTGTTGTTCTAGCTTTGATAGTATTCAGAACTTAAGAAGTTAAAAGAAGCTATTAAGAATAAGCAAACTAAAAGTTCTAGAGATTGATTTAAAATGGGATAACACACACTGAATTTACCGAAGATAAATTATACCACATGTCTCTCTGATAAATTAAATTCTTCATGTAAAAGATTTTTTTGTTCAATCCTGGCTTCAATAAACTGTTCTGTATGGGTCACATGAGAAAAACAGTGAAGGATGAGGTAGAGGGAAATAAGAGAAAAACCATAAGGTAGCTGAAGAATTCTACAAAAATCTGTTCTAAAAGTAGAAAATTTTGTTTGGAAGTAGATTGAATGGAGCTTTTTATAAAGGCCACCTTTGAATCATTGTTATATAATAACACTGGAATAAAAAGCACGTACAGCATAATTAAATTATTGCAAAGCCCCAAATTATGAAGTCATTATTATTGAGAAATGAACTTCATAAGGGAAGAATTTGGTGACTGAGGATAATGGAAACGGGAAGGCATTTAATACAACAAAGGATGATGCTACGCCTTTAAAAACTAGTCATAAGGATTTCTTTTGCAAGATCTGAGCTAATCAGTTGAAAATGACAACAAAAAGAACTTGAATATATTAGCAGATTACAGGATGAGGGTGAGCTACCACTGTGATGTGGGTTGTTGAAAAAAAGCAATAGTTTGATGCCTCTGGAGAAGTATTCCCAGAAGGGACAGCAAACTGCTAAGGTCTTATATGTGACTGTACTACATGTCATTTAAATCACTGCATGCTGTTCCTACCCCTGTTTCAGTAAAACATTTCCAACTGAAAGAGGTGTAGGAAAAGGCTGCAAGGATTATTGATGGGATGGAGAACCTCTCTGCTTAGAGAAGACTCAAATAGCCTGGTTTGTTTAGCCTAGCAAAGTGAAGCTGAAAAAGAGTTTGCTTGCTCTTTACAAGTGCATTAAATAAGCGAGCACCAGACAAAACAGGTGCTTAAGAGAGGGGAAAGTGTTGGCATGAGAACAAGTTGCGCATCACCTGGTCTTAGACGCATATATTTGCACTGGAGTTGCAGAGATCTCTAAGGATTGGAGAAGGGAGGTGCCCGAAATGCTGTCGATGGTAGAAATGGGAGAGAGATGAGAAGGTACTGTTAAGCTGAAGTATGATTAATGTGTAAACCAGGTTATATGATGATGTGGCTTGCGATAGCAGGCAATTAATTTTGATTTAGGAGGTTCCTTCCTGCCCTGTGTTTGGGATTCATTAAAAGGTCTTCCCACCCACCTCAGAGTGCATGTTGAACGTGATGGCATGGCACTGAAGGAACACCAACAACGTCATTTTCAACTGTGTCATAAAATCAGAGGATATACCAATTGAGATTGTGAAGGATCCTATGACTATTTTCTTGAGTTCTTTCTTACTACTTATGACCTTGCTGGTTTGCTGGTTTTATACATACGTGCTGTCTTTTGTGGTTTTGCTGTGCAAGTATACATAGAATATTTGGCTGATTCTAGCCTTCCCTACAGACCACTGAAGGGCAAGGAAGAAACTAGATTTCCTCAGCTGAGGAGCAGGTATGTAATTCCCTGACTGTTCCGGTTGTGGGGTTGCATCCTGCAACCCTCCTAACACCTCTGGCACTGCAGAAGTGGATGTGGGAGTCAGAGGGCAATGACTAAAGTGCTCTTGAGCTTCGCCAGTCAATGCAGGGTGGGGCATCCCTTTTGGGAACCACAGCCGGGCAGTTCTGTGGCTCCTTCTGAGACATGCTCAGACTCAAGTCTGGCCAAAAAATTGGTCCCAGAATCAAAAAGCTGTTGTGTTGATAATTCCTTTTCACAGTTTTCTTCTGCTAAACCTTCAGTTTTTCTGCAGTCACTGGGTGATACCTGGCTAGGCATTAATTCACTTTGTTGTTGTGCATTGGTAAGCAGGGTCTGCATCCCTCTTCTGAAACGTATATGCTTTAATGAATGAAATTACATTTCTATATAAACTGTAAAAAGTATGAGTGAATATATCTTACACAAACGACAACTGATTTTTTTTTATTGCATTTAGTAAATTAAAATTGCATATGTTAGTGGTACAGTATTAATACAGATGCTTCAGCCTCAAGAAGAAAAAACCACATGCAGAAATGAGGTATGCAGAATAATTGGGGGGGGGGGGCGGGAATGGGGGTTGGGGTGGTGGTGTGTGTTTGGGTTTTTTAGGAGGTCAAATATTAATCATGAGTATTGGATCTACAGTGGGAGTTGTGAGGTAGGGTAGGAGTTAGATACTGCCTGCAAAAACCCCGTGCAGCTCAATTGTTTACCAGTGTATCTTTGTAAGAAATCTTTAAAATAAGGAACCTATCTACCAGAAAGTCTTTTTGTGTTTCTTTCTACGAAATTGTCATGAAGCTTTGACTCTAGGTAGGGGAATTATAATGAAATAAAGGAAACATTGTTTAGTTGTCAAAACGAATTTGAAGTGTGACATGTGTGGGAAGAAAGAAACCACAGAAAATTGGATATTGGCTCCTTGAAATTTACGTATGTAATGTGATGACTGTGGATTGTCTAAAAGAATCTAGCCCTTCATGGCTGGTAGAATCAACTGTTTTATTGACCCTTCTGGTTTTTTGTTTTAAAGAGTATTAATATTAATGACACATAAAAAAATACTGCAAAAAAGCTTAGGTAGTATTTGTTTGTAATCAACTTGATTTTCAATGTTTCTGCTTTTTTTCAAGTTGTGTTATATTGCTTGTTCAAATTTCCTAGTAACTGAAATAGTAGATTTGACATGAATGTTGTAGAGTGTCCATGAAACAAAACACTTTTTGCATCATAAACAAGACACTGGATTTATTTAGATGATTAAGAGCCGCTTTTACACAAATAAGAGCTAGTCATGTACCCTGCCTGTGAATCAAAAATCAAGTATTTTGGTGTAAGAATGACTAATGCTATTTGTCCTAATTACTGCTCAGTAACCTTCACAAGGCTAACACGTGTAATGTTCAAGTATAAAGGAACATATAGAAATATATTCTCTCACACACATGGATTTATATGTGAGGAGAATCAAATGATGAATGAACGTGTTTTAAAATAGAGATAAGAATTTAAGGCATTTTGCTTATCTTCTAATAGCCAAGCGTTTGCATAATCAGGATCATATCAACTTCACAAGAAATGTATGGAATCCTGAAGTCGGCTTTGACAGATATAGCACAGGGAGCTACCTCAATCTTTTGTTTTTGATGTGCCTTTATAGGGAATACTAGACTATGCGATAATGATAGTGCAAATGAGCTTCTGTAAGACGACTTGCTCTCTCAATAATATTGTTAAATTCTGTCTAAACCACCAGTAAATTTTTATGTTTCTTTCAAATTCTCTAAGGCCTGTATGAAATGGTCCAGGAATATGCACATAATATGTTTATGTTGACAAGGCTAAGAATCTAAAGTGAGGTGAATGAGGGTCTGCGTTATCACGGTGACAGAGACGGCACTGTAAAGCCAAAGACATTGTTATCTGATGCTTGGGTTTTACCATTTTATGCTCAAAAATTACCCTTGAAAAGTAGGAATAGCAGTACTTTCTTTCACAGACACTGGTCAGAAGTAAAATTTTCCTTTTTCCAAAAGGGTTCATGTGAAAAATTTACAACTGATCAATATTGGGGGGAGGGGGGGGGAGACCTGACTAGTTGGTGATAGGCAATGTGTCACTGGTTAGCAACTGCTGGAAGCTGGTAGTGACTGAAGTGGTCATTCTCTGACGTCTGTTTGATAGTTGTATAAACCAGGTCATGCTTCAATCAACTCTTGGTTGACAAATGCCTTGAATTTCAGAAACTACTGTGGTGATTGTCACCAACTGCAATGCCTTTTTCAGTAATTTTGCGCTGGAATTCAAGAATGAATTAGTTCTAGAGACTTAGATGTTCCTTTGCTACTGAAGTTGTAGCAGCAATCCCCTCTACAACTGAAAGCTTCCATAGAGATTTATAAGGACTCATGGAATCTGAACCTTAGCTCTATTAGGCTTATGGTACAGTCTCTCCCTTTATGCTTCTCTGTGCAATTTTCTTCCTTGTGTTTTCTTAATGTGAGCTTACTGGCCAAAAGGAGGCGCTTCATGAGACTCCACGTGATTGCAGGAGCAGGACCTCAAGTGAGCTGTGGGTCAGGCTGACAGAAGGCGCTGCCTGCAGCCGTGGTTGGAGGGAGAAAGGTCTTTCCCTCTGCTGTGCTTACTCACAAGGGGAAAAAAATCTACTGCCTCCTTAGTGATTATAGGACCCACCACACACACGCCTTCTTCCTACACTATGAGTTGACTGAAATGTTGAAGAAAAGCTTCAATGCGTTGCTTTCAGCCAGCCCTATGCCTTATCTGCGTGAGGAAATGTGAAACAGTGGCTATAATCCCCTCTCTCCAGGTGTGCATTCACATGAAATGAAATGATGCTATGCAAGTGCATGGCCTCTGCGGGGCTCGGGGGGAAACGCAGGGAACCAACCAGACAAAAACCCTAGCGCCCTCGCAGAAATAACAGAGAACTTACACTAATACTGGGTGAAATGTGTCAGCAGCAGCGGTATTTATATTTAAACAGCAGTTTACAAAGTCAGTTCAGCAAATCAAAACTCAGTGAAAAGAAAGGTTTAGCAAAAATGTATTTTTTATTGAACGCGTGATATTTTGAGGCAATTAAAACTAATTCAGAACAGAATGTGCTACCAGTGAACAAAGCTTGTTCAGGAAGACCTATAGTTGCGGTTAGTCTGTGGGTGTTGTTTCTCCACACGGCCTTTCACACACCCCAGCTCTTCTCTCCATTCCACTCCCTATGCCTGGATGCAAGAAGTGATGGCAGCCCCAGCTGAGGCAGGCAGAGGCCCAGCCTCTGCCGTCTGGGAAAGCTAAAGTAATTCAACTTACTTTAATGGTGTCAATCCTGATTTACTGTGGCACAACTAAGCTTGTAATCTGACTCTGAAATAATAAATTGATGCACACTTGAGAGGAAAAAGGTCTTGCGTAAAATCATGAAAATGCTTTTGTTAAGGACTGTGAGATTTTGGGGTTATATTTTGTTTTGTTTTTTTAAGCTCTGGTAAAAATTTCTTTCTTTTTTTCCCTCAGATTTTTTTGTTGTATTAGACTAAAATAAAAAGAATATATAGTAAATAATATTTTGGGCTTTGTGGAACTAAAGGTAAATAGTGTGTTGTTTGTATCAGTGAAATGCATGCCTTTTTCAATATGTCAGGGCACTTCTGACACACTTGTGTTGGCATCATTATACTGTGTTAGGAGGAAGTTATGTATTTATTCCCTTTTGGCATCCATAGGATTTAGAGATGAGACATTGCTTTTCTGGATACATAATGCAATTCTGATGCTTTCGTTTTTTCCAGTAAACCATCAATAATTTCATATGTTTCTATTGTCTTAAGCAGTTTTGTCTTGATGAAAGACATTTTAAGTGGGCAGTGTTTCAGAACAAAATTCCCTTTATGTAGCTTGTCATTATGTGTATAATACGTAAGTAAATCTTATCTATTAAATTAATGAGAATGTGGGGAGAAGGAAATATTTTTGATCAGCAGTAACCAAACTCTGAGAGCAGGGAGGAAAAAAGATGTGCAAAAAGCTTCAAAATACAGCGCCGCATTGTTTGCAAAAAGCCTGCTGTTTCCTTTATGTCTAACTGATCCGTGCCAGAAGCCCTCTTGAATTTCTACAAGAATAGAGCTTCAGATCATCTGCATTCAGTGCCAGAGTCATGGCCCTGGAACCGATAATTGCCTCTGACAGGATTTAATTACCTTCTCCAGGACCTTTTCTCTGTTTGATTGGAGACCACCCCCTGCCTCCGATCAAATCAGACAGTAATAACACGCCGCGGCGCCGGAGCCAATCCCGGGCCCGGCCAGCGCGGTGACCTTGCCGCGCCGGAGCCGATTGGCGGTGTCGGCCTTGTCGGCGATGGCAGGCAGCCGTCACCGGCCGGCCACCGGGAGATAAGAGAGCAGCATTAACGCTAATGGAGTCTGTCAGCATGCCGGGCCCCGGGTGGGAGCGTGGCAGCGTGGGCAGGCACAAGGCCTGCGGAGCCACCGCGGGCCCCGGGCGGCCGGACCCGCGGCCGCCTTCGTGGCCGGTTGCCGTTCAGCGGCGGCCCTGGCAGCCGGCCGGCCGCGTGCGCTCGGCGTGACACGGCCGTTCTCAGGAGAGAGTCTGCCTGCGCTCCCCTCCCGAAGCAAGTGGGGAGAATTTCCCGGGGTGGGACCCACCCGCATTGTGTTACGTAGATGGAGAACGTCGCTACTTGGTATGCATCGCACGGCCCCTGTTTTTAATATTAACTTGACACGTGCAGTCACTATATTATTTATGGTAATTTTAATGTAGAGTCTGAATGTACCCTCGGCTTTGAGAAAGAAAACTGCATTCCTTTAGCAGCCGGCTTTTGGAGATCTAATGCTTTTGAGGTGAAAAAGCAGCAGAATTTAGAGTACGGTAGTTTTTAGGAAATATTTTCTCATTCTGAGAAATTAAACAAAATCTTCTGCCCACACCTCATTTAGCAGCTGGATGTCTTGACAGCATTACTGCTGTGAGAGTTTAATTGGCCGGACTTCAACTGTACGGTGTGCGTAGCGGCCAAGACTCTCAACAGATAATCTTTTGTTTTTGTTCAAAGTTATATTGATCTCGGTGCAGGTAAAGGGCTTGTCCCTGCTCCAGCCAAGCCAATGGCCGAGCTCCAGGTGGAGCAGGGGCAGGCCCAGGCATATTTCATGCTGTATTTGTTGCTTTGTCTGTTTTCACCTCGAAGGGAGATGTAGATGCCATGTAGTGAAATGGAGGGAGGGGGTGATTTGGTGTCATGGTAACTTCTCCAACTATCCATACAGCTGTACATAAAATCCAGTGCTGCTAGAGGCAATGCATCGCGTAGCACCTCAGACAGCAGCGGGGGGATGCTGATGCGATTCTTTTACTCTCGGTTCCACTGCGAAGAGCAGCAGTTACCCTGGCGAATGCCTCGCATCCCGGCATTGCCCCTTCCAACCTGAAAGGCCTACCAAGCGGGAAAAAGGGTCACAAACAGCGCTGCAGAAGCAACGTCACTCGAAGAAGCAGAAGCACAGAAGAGGGGGTGGGGTGGCTGAGGAGCTCGGTCAGTTCTGCGTTGGATAATCTAGCCCTTTGTGCAAATTCCCTGTCTTCATTTTGCCAGTTACCCTATTTTTCCCTTTTCCTGTGTTTCCATATAAATGATGATCCAAGATGTTTTCATATGCTCTAAACAAGAATTACAGGGACGCAGGACTCTTCTATCTCAAGGCTAAGAAACTTCCCTAGGAAAGCACTGTTTGGTGAAAATAAGTTTTGTTTCTACAAGGCGGCAGATAACCATGTATGCATGACTCTGGTCTGACCGAAGGCCAGTTTAGTTTGGAATTGTTTCAGACTTCTGTGGATGGTCTGGCAACACAGCAGCTTTCTGAGATGAAGAGATATCAGAAACAAAAAGGTGGAGGTGCGATTTTTTTCTTTTTCTTTCAAACCTCTGCTAGCATACAGCAAAGTACGCAGACTGCTTGTGTAGACTGAGACACTGCACAGATTGTTAACCACAGTGCAAAAGCTCTTCCCTTTTCTCAAAGCAAAGTACTGAAAGATCAAACAGGCAACGAACTGTTCTGAATGCAGGTCCCTCCAGAAACATGGAGGGAAAATCCACCAACTCTGACTCTGTAAAAGTTTTAATTTCTAGAATGGACAAACCCAATCATTTTTCTCTTATTTCAACTAGTAACAGAATAAAAGAGTGAGTGTGTATGTATGTGTGTTGGGGGAGGCCAGATGGAATCTGAGGCAAGTAGCATTTTATTTTTTTTTCATTTGCCCAGACAGATTCCACTGTGAACATGTAATGGTTTTCACTGAGGCACTGTGTTATTTTAAGGTAAATCTGCTGACTTCAGAATGCATAATCAGTTTCAGGATCGTAATAAATTATATTACAGTCATCTCTTGTGGGAAAATGGAAGGAAATGCACAAAGCAAGAGCGCTAGGACAGCTTGCTGCTTAGGATACTAGCCTAGAACCCAATTCTTTGTTGCTTTTCTAAGCAAATAATTTCAAAAGCATCTAGGTCAATCAAAAGCTCATTTTGAAAGCATCGTAAGCACTCAGAATTTAAGTCTTGCTGAAAGATATTTTTGAAAGCCTTGCTGCCGTTCCGTTCCATAGCTGTAAATTGGGAATTGCAGCACTTCTTGCAAAGGTGACGTATGAATAAACATATTTGAGAGAAAAAGCAACAAAATAGAAGCTCTCTAAGGACCTAGGACAGACAGACAGGCTACATAGGCTGTGGTACTGAGAGCATTTATTCACTAGCAGTCATAGCTGAAGCAGCTTGGGCATCTATCCCCCCTCCTGGCGGGTTGTTCCCAGCTCTTGCGTTTGCTGCCACAACTGTTTGCACAGCGGTACCGTGAACTTGATCAAGGAATAGATCCAGCTGGTAAAAGATAAAATATATGCTGACTACATGGCAACACAAACGTCTGTGCCAGCCAAAACACTGGTTGGCACGTGAGGCGGAACGAAGGCTGGGAGGAAGGAGGGTGGAAGCTATTTAAACAACCTGCTACCGAATGCCGAATCACAGTCTATTCTTGTCTTCCAAGCACCTTAAATGTTAATCTAGAACAGTAAAGATTTTGTTCTAATGCGCAAAAAGGATTGACCATGGTCTGATGAGAAAACCTGGAGATTTTTGTCGCTGATTTCTATACAAGCAAAACTGGCTTTCTGATTTATAGATTAAAACCCAGAAGTGAAATAAAACAAAATTTGTTAACAATGGCAATAGCCCATGAAAGAGATTATTTAGGATACATACTGATCAGTGTCATATTTTGATTTTTTTGAAGAATTTGATAGAAAACATACAAATTGGAATGCTATCTTTAAAAAACACAGCTATCATTTTTTCTAACTTTTCTTAGAAGCTTGGTATGTCTGATGCGGTGTTACTTTTTTAATTACCACTGCCTAATTATGAGATAAATCATTGTTGCATTACCCTTTTATATTTGAGATGCAGCTACTCATACTTCACGTTTGTCTTTCCAGGCTTCAGTGGCGGTATACTAAAGATGAATTTCATCTATTCCATGTGACACAGGTTGTTTAACAGGAAAATGTTTTTATTAGAAGAGCTGGGTTAAGGGTCCATCTGGAACCAATTGAATTCTCTAATGGCCTAACCTTCTATTTCTAGAGGGAGAGAGGAGAAAAAGCAGGGAGGAAATTCAGGCTAACAGCGTAGCTCTGCAATGTGGATTTAAGAACTTTCCCCTCTGCTCCCTCCAGCCTCTTGTTCCTGCTCTCTTGCTGTAATTTGCCATGTCCTCAGCTTTGTACATACAGCTACTTCTATGACTTGCTGTGAATTATACTGTTCAAATCACTGCTGTTAAGTCACCATCAGAAAAGGACAGGGGGAGCACTTAAATAGGACAAATGAAGGAAAAGTAAATTGTGCCAAGAGAGAGGACATGAACACGGGTCTATGAGGGAAGACCAGGAGCTCCTCAAGCCGGTACCACTTGAGCCAGTCATCACTAAAGCCCATATGCCATGTAACTACAGACTCAGTCACAGACTTTAATGATCAATAGCCCTCTTTAGATTGTCAAAACATCACTGTGTACCTCCCAGGACTGCGTGCGAAGGCTTGATCAATATATGGAGTACTATAAAAATGGAAGGCTACGCATTGCAGCCAGATTCAAAGCCCAGTGATGATCCCAGATGTCTTTCTGTTATTCCAGGTGGCTTTGGAGAGAACCTATGTGTAGCATTTCCACATCAGATGGGAGGAATTCTGCCCATCATGTGCTACAAATCAGGCTGAGCTAAAAAAAAAAAAAAAAAAAAAAAAAAAGAAAAGAAAAAAAGATTTGCAATAACATATATTTAAAGGACTTTTTCGTATCAAAAAGACTTTGAGGCAGTATTTGTCCTGATACTGTGTTGGTATCTATAACCCAGAACTTACAGAACTCCTCCATTTCTTTCTCAAATGCAGACAGCCCATAAGACAGCCAATGATTGCTACTTGTCCAGGACGAAAAGGGCTACAGTACACACATTAATATACGTCATGGGATTCTGAACTTTTTTGATTGCATTGCTTTTTTAGTTTCAAAGCGGATTTTAGAGTCATTATTTATATGTCGCTGTATTTACCTCTTCTGGTTTAGCAGCATAAAAAAAGGTCTCTGCCCCAACCACCTTAAAATTTTGTTAGTATTCACCAAAAAGAAAATACTTTCCCTTTTTGAATTTGCCCATTGAAAACATTTTATTTCTAAGTCATGTTGTATTCTTAGCTCCTATCAGGGTGGACTGATAGCAAAATGTAGAAAAAGAACATTACGCTGTTAATAGAAACAAACAGCTGTGAAGTCTGAAGCTGTGAATTTTGTGTAGCTTGTGTTCCTTAGCACCACATCTCTGGCAGAAACATTATAGGGTAGAGCATAGCTAAAGGAAATGAATGTAAAAAGTGTTGATTATAAAACATTGGTGAATGTATTTGTGTGTGTGTTTCGGGAGGAGATAACTGTGCAGTTCACTCCTAACCCCATCTGCTTAAGTGCACTACACAGTTATTTGAAAAACCTTATAAAGAAGATAAAATCCTGAGTGCAAAGAGCCTAAAAATGCAGCTATATAGAGAAACTGTGGCCAATTGATTATTCAGCTGGCAAAATGGAAATTTCAAGTTGCATAGACAGCTAATTGTGGCCTGCCTATGGAATGACAGGTCTATAATTTTTAGTTTTGTGCGCATTCAGAGCCAGTCACCTTGACACTTAACAGTCCATTATCTGCTGGCCACCGACCATATGATGATATTCAAAGAGTGACAGGTCTTTTCCATTACAGAATGATAAAATGCACTATGCTTTATTTGGATGAAGCTGTCTTCACAGACAGAACAAACCAGGTGCTTATCTGATCCTTGCATGCGACAATGACATTGGGACACCTTTTACTCCACAGGGCTAACCTTTTGTTGTTGTTGTTGTTCTTTTGGGATAAAAATGAGTGAAATAAGTGAAATTGGCATCCCCAGTATTATTTTCTAGAAGAACAGGTAAGCTGACGTTCATATCTATGATTTCTTTCAGTATTAAATAAGATAGATTGCAGGAAGCATTGGGAGCCAGGTCATGCAACTACATGATTCATAATCTAGGGAGAAATGTTTATTTTTTTTTATAAAAAAGATTGTTGTGTTTTCAGTATGAATACAGAGCAAGGTCAGGAAAACATGTCCCAGGATACTTGCTATCAAATAATAAAACCCGACAAACCGCCACGAGTCCGTCTGAGACCTAGGGTTTAATCCAAACTTAAATCCAGCCAGGGACTCGGCTGCACCTTCCCTGGATGTGGTAAATGTGTCTGTGGCTCTGCCCCTGGCCCGCACAAGAACACCAGCCCGGTGACCAGCTCTCCTTGTAGGAAAGACATCGTCTGAAGAGCAGACGGTGTTTGCAGGTGGTTCTTCAGGGTAGGGCGTTCCCTGCCTGGGCATCTCTTCAAGGGGCTGTGTAGCGCAGGGAGGGCAAGGAGGTGGTGCTTCTGTCACAAAAGCTCGAGTCACTGTGGACAGAGGGAATCTCTTCCTTGTACCTTGCTGTGCCGGGAAAGCCGTACCTTCGAGGGCTACCAACAATTTGAGTACAGGAGCTTGCAGTTTTCAGGAACCTAATGCGAGATGGGCCCACACAAAAGCCTTAAACTCTTTGGCCTCAGCACTAGTTTCTGTGCCAAATTGTTCTCAGTGAATTTTATTTATTTATAAATATAAATATAAATATAAATATAAATATAAATATAAATATAAATATAAATATAAATATATTTATTTATAAATATAAATAAATAAAACCAAATTTTTGGTTTGAAATTCTGAATGTGCTTTTAGAATAACTATTTTTAAACTATTTCTGAAGTTTTAACAAGAGTCAGTATTGTTTTTCTTTGCCACCGAGGCCTCTTTCAGCCCCCAGTGATGTCGGCACAAAGGCGCTCACCAATTCCTTGTGTGCTGGAGCAAGTGCTATATGACTAACCGCGCAGAACTTTGCAAGAGATAAGTTTTATCAACAGTTTATTTTGAAATGATCTTAAAATGATAAAAATCCTGTGAATTACAGATTTGCAAAGCAATTTTTTTTAGCATTTGGAGTTAGCAATAGTAACCTTTGCCACTGGAAAAGATGATTTGTGGATTTTCCAAATGATACACAGCTGCCATTTCGGTGTTGCATGTAATTCTTCTAGCTCCTTGCTTATTCAGTAGTGAGTGATGATAAATCTACAATACTTTTGTGATTTTTTTTTTCCCCTATAAGAAATGTACTGCGTGCGCAAATGTTCAGTCTCCTACGTTCTCGTATGTACAGTGTATTACACGTATTTATAGCTCTGAAGAAAAGGCTAATGAAGAGAGCATACTCTGAAGGGAGCAGTCATGAGACTTCATTTTTTGTTCCCTACATGCTGCAATAATACTAATACACCTTTTACTCTACAGAATGGCTTGTACTTGGGGAATTGTGTTTCATCCAATTTTCTTGCAAATAATGAACAAGTTTCCCCAGGTTTATTGGCACTGTCTTGTGCACACTTTTTTGGTGTAAATTATTTATTCTACTAATTTAACAGCAAACAGTCCTGGATAGCGAGCTTAGAGAGGCAATTTCATACATATTGGTTGTAGGTTAATTATTTAGGGATTGAGATATCTCTGGTAATGCCAAATAAGGACAGACCTAATCAGAGAAAGCAGTTGAACGCATCTAGGTTTTCCAAATCTCAGATTACGCAACCACCATTTGATGGTTATTAAGTTTGGTGTTTTACTGCAAAAGAACACAAATATGTTTTGAGGTAGCCCACAAGTTAACCCTTATAGTTCCTGTCACTTCCCAGGCGATCGACTCTCTGGTCACTATGGGCCAGCTAACCAGAATGTTCAGATCTACATATTCTGTTATTCTGTAAACAGAGACGGTTAAGGATGCTTTTGGATACGTGTCTCGTGGGATAGCTTAATGGTTTGGATGCTGTTGAAATATGAATGCTGAAGAATCAACAGATAAATCATATTTAGCACTAAAATAAACATCCCCTGCTGTTTTTTTTAAAGGTGGTGTGCAGCCGCACAGAGGAGATAGCTTAATTAATTGTTTATAATTGTCACTACTTTATCTTTATATAGAGATTTTGATACTAATCATTTCAAAAAAACATGAAACATCTGAAGTCCTATGTAGCATCACTATCCAGTGTCAGCTTAATGGGAATGGGTGTTGTGTATTTTTTTTAATTTGATGAGGAAAGCATTATTCTTAATCAGTATGTGGTTTTTTCAGCTGACATAAAATAAGTTGGGCAGTTCACTGGGGAGAAGTGTAAGCTCTGAGCAGAGCCTGGGAAGACAATGAATGAAAAGCAGCAGGAGGAGAAATCAGTGAGCAATGCTTGGTGTGGATAAAATGTTGATTTTGTGGTATAGCTGTTCCCATTCTATCATCATTATTTCTACACCAAATTCACTGCTCTTGGCTGTACTGTGCTTGACTCCTTAAAAGACACTCCAAGCAGCCCATTGGAAGGGCTAGGATCTCTTTATCTTATGGCCATGTTCTAAGACCTCTTCAGTAGCAGTTGAGTGGTTTGTTTTATTTTTCAAGAGTAATTTGCTGTTGGCTGTTTGTTTTGCTAGGGTTTGTTTTGGGTTTGTGGGTTTTTTTTTTAAATACACGTGTGGATTCCTTTTTAATACTAAATTTAAATCAAGTTCCTAAAATGTGCCTTGATGTTGGAGCAGATAGTGGGGAAGATTTGAGATGATCCCTTCTTTTCTAAGGCAGTTCATTTCACAGTTTTAGGTCAGCCCTCATGGCAGTGATTGCTCCCTTCCAGAGGAGCCCTAGCTTCTTGCCTAAGAATCTGTTTTGCTGGGGGAGTGAGTAGTTCATTGCAAAGCTTTAGGATTCACAGGCTTTCCAGTGTAGAGAGCAGAGGATATGATGGTGAAAGCATGATGGTTTGCATTGTCAAAGGGATGTACTGAAGCATTCTGCACTAATTGGATTTTGTGTTGCACTGGTGAGAGAGGTGAATAACTGAAGCCAGATCATTAACAAGTAGGGTAGGATGGAGTCACTTAGCGGGAGCCCCATTCATTGCCACATAAGGGCATTCCGCTAGCAAGGATTTCAAGAGTACCTCTAAACAAGTTTCCCATTTCACATTCGGTTGATCTGAGATGCATCTAACAATGTATTATTTTTCTCTATTTCACTATGTAAAAATAAATAACAATCCTTCAAGGAGGTTGGAAAGCTCGGATGCATCAGCTGTTCTCTGGTAGGAAGACATAATCTGCTAAATTCTCCGGTTGCTGTGGGATTTTTAATTTCTAAGGAGAGAGCTAATGAAACTCATGATTAGCGGAAGAAGATAAGAGAACCTTGGATAGCACTGTAATGATTGAGTGCTTCAGGGAAACACGGAGGAGACCTGGGGCTAGGGTCTAATGGACAGCTTCTGAAAAGGAGCCCAACAAGATGGGTGTTGAAGTCTGTCCAAGGTTCTATGTAGCCGTGGGGTGGAACAAAGAGATACGTCCAGCCATGAGCTTAAAGATCATTCAGCAACTTGTGTTTTATGGAACCATGGAAACTAAAAAACATGAAAGGAAGACTGTGACCGTTGGAAGAGTATCTGAGGAATCTTGGCGAAAGTGTGAAATGAAACATACACAGCTGTGTTAAGAAAAATATTTAACTCCATTTTAAATGCCGTGAGTCATTAGGATGTGTTAAAAGGCAAAAAGCAGCATAGTACGGTTTTGCAGCAAAGACGAAGCAGGAAAGCTGCATCTCGCTTTATTTTACGTGCTTTAATTACAGAAGTATGCTGCACTTCTGCTTAGGTGCAGTCCCTGTGCTCTTAAATCCATCAGCTTAGAATTGTGCAATTACGTGTGGAAATGGAAACACAGATAACCAAAGGCTTCAGACTTACACAGGGTGAGTATAGGAAGGGCCGAACGGGTTACGTGGAGGATTTGGAGCAACTGGACATTTGCTGGTTTGTGTTATTTTAAAATCTTATTTTGTTAGGACAAGGTGCCACTGACAAGTAAGAAAAATTACTTTTTCATAATTCAAGAATTATGTGACCTAGTAGGCTGGAAGAAAGAATTTCTTAATATTTGGCTTCTGTGGACTGTTCATGCAGTACAGCTATCTTTCCTGCAGCATTGAGAGCGTGTAGGAAATTGAGCTGTGCAGTGTAAATAAAATTGAGGAATAGCACATCTAATTTTGTCATACTAGTCTGGCCAGCGAGTGAGAGCAACAAATGAAAGACACAACTTCATAAAGTGAATGATGTTCTGACTGATAAACCACTTGTTCATTCAGTACGAGGAAGAAAAATGGGTATGGTCTGTGAGCAGTCCGTACCCATGACTAAGCAGTGATGGATTGGTCTTTAAAAGCCGCTTAGTTTTGGTAAAAAATGTAAATATTTATTTTACTAACCTAGATGGAGACACTTTAGCTAGTCCAGTGTTTAAAGTTGTGCCTGTATCACACATCTTAGAGTTCTGTAAAGAGCTACCTGAAATAGAAGTAAATGAGCAAGCCAGGTACTGGAAATAATCTGGTTTCTAATAGTAAGGAGCTCAACAAGCCTCAATTTATGCTGCTTAAGAAGACACTGGTTTAAAATTCCTTGGCTTTTCTTTCCTGCCTACACATTTTAAATCATCAGTGCAGGATGCAGTGAAATTAATGGGTTACGAAGGTGTAATCTTGTCGATTGTGGTGCTGCTTCTGGGTGGTTATTCAGTAAGAAAACCCTGGATCCCACTGCCAGGCCCCTTCCTTCTGCTTTGCTGATCTGAGCTGAGACACGCTCGCTGTAATATGACATGAGATCCAGCACTGTATTTCTAGTGACAGACTTCAAGTTCCCCCTTCTCTTTGTGGCATTGACTCAAATTTTTGCAGAGAGGATATTGTAGACAGGCACAGCAGTAAGGATTTTTAAGACTTTTCGTAACAAAGCTCAATGAAAATCTTCAGAAACTCAACGTAACTTGTCTGCTAGAATTTGTGCAGTAGTTGCTTTTTTATTTCTGTTGGGAAGCAGTTCCTAAACAGAGTGCAAACCTGTAGGAATGATGGTACAAAAGGAGTGATACTTTCCATTGTATTAGCGAGCTGTTTCCCAGTTTACTTCCTGGCATCTCTAATGGTGTGGAGACATAGCTCACAGCCCATCTACACGAAAAGGAGGGCATAGGGCTGATTTGGATACAGCCAAACTGATGAGGGAAACTTGAAATAAGAACATCTGACAGACTCAGGGGGTTCTGGGTGGAATATGGCCTTTAAAAGTCTCAAGAGAATAACACGTTGTCTTTCAATGACATGTCTTTCAATGAGTCCTCTCATTTTCACATTGTTCTTTAGTATGAAATGTTAAACGGAGATTCCACCTGCCTGTTCCACAAGTAGGTCAGCATTTGATAACTGCATTAAAATTGGCGATTCCTAAATCCTCTGTCTCTCCCTGTAATCCTTCCTGTCCTTCTCAATTTTCTTATGTTCTAATGCTCCATTATGGAGAAAGCGTTGAGGGTTTTTTAGATTATTTCCAAACAGTCACCCACAATGGGGCTGTTTTGTTACTGTTTTGGATCACGTTTCTTCCCCAAAAGCTTCTGAAGATAGACATCACAGGTATGATGCCATATGGGAAAGAAGGGGGGTTTTATGCTTATGCAAAATTCTGTGTCTTTTTCTAGTGTTCTGGAAAAAAAAAAAAAAAAAACAAAAAAAACCCCAACCATTTTGGGCTTCTGAAAATGTCTTAAAGAATCTATTCAGAATATTCAAATATCTTTGGTAATTTAATTCTCAAGCCTAACATCCAGTTCATTTTCAATGTGGCCTATCACTTCTGGTGTGACATTACTGAAAACCTTCTGATTAAAGCCAGCTCTCTTATGCATACTTTACCTCTGTGACCTACGAGTAGCTTGAAACCATTTGAACTCCGTCTAAATTGGATCCCCCTGGTTGTAAGTGTTACTGCATGTCAGTTCTATGTCAGTTGGATGGAAATCTTGCTGCAGAGGATGAAAGTTCACAGCTCAGTATTAATCTATTGGGCAAACTACATCTAATGCCTTCAGATTTCTTGAAATACAGCTTCTGATGACCTCTGACAGTTAAAATACAATATGGGATTTTCTAATATTCATTTTTAGTGCAGGTATTTAAAATGTAGCCTATATCATCCTTTTGTACCAAATAAATGCTATGAGAGACAAAATTAAAGATGTCGGCAAGTGAGTTATTGGGTGCGGACTTTTGCTCATAAAAGCTGTCTAGCTCCACTGCTTCACAATTGTCTTGTTCTCAAAAGAGAAAACGAAATCCTGGCTTCAGTAAAGGAGGCTGTGTACCAATGAACTGCTGGCTGGGATTCCCTTGATATCTGTTGGATGAGACTTTCAAAAACTGGTGTGTGAAGAGGAGTTTAACAAAAAAAAAAAGGTTCCTGAAGCTTCGTGGCTCCTCGAGCGGGCAACAGAAATCATTGAGTGCTGGTGGAGTCTGACTTTAACTCACAAATAAGAACTTTGAATTTTGCACCAGCTACTGTTTAAAAGAGAATCTGAATAGATTTGTGCAGCCTAGATGACACCATTATCAATATCCTCTGTTACAGTGACATTTTGCTCTGCTCTGTCAGTGTTAGGGAGTCTTAAATTGAAAGTACATTCCATTTGGGTTTGCTTTTGAAGTGACCTTCTTGTACATCAAACTCCAAGCTAAAAAAAAAAAAAGTCTAATAGGTGCAGGTTTGTAAGTCTGCAACTTGATCTCACTTCTGTTTAAGCTAGTGGTAAAACTCATACCTCTTTCAGTAGGAGCAAGACTGACTTTTAAATATTTCGTTAGTATCTGAAAGGAAAATGATCCTGCGCTCCTTGTAAATCCCAAATTATCTCTGAAAAGAGTGGGATTTGGTAGTAGGAGAGAAATCTTAAGATTAAGCTCTGGTTTGTGGTGGGATGATGCTGATGCTGGGAGAGATGCTTTTTAGGCACTAGACATGAATCAAATTAATCTTTCTGAAAACCCTGCTCATGTCAGACTGAGGAGATCTGAAGAGGTGTGCTAGGCCTGAATGGAGCCTTTGGCTCTTCAAGAAGCCTGTGCTTCAGCCCCATGTTTAAAAGAGAAATTTTAGTCTGCAGAGAGAATAGTTGATAGTGTCTTCTGAGCCCTTCCAACTCCTCCCATTCTGTAACTACACTTTGTCATTACAAAATATTGCCATTAAGTCAGCTAAAATATCTCATCTGATGATTCTCATCCTGTCATTCCTCTTAGGGAAGTACGAAACCATAGTAATAAATCAGTATCGGTGTGGCCAGAGGTGATTAAGATGGTGGCTATTGGATCAGTTCTTGGACAGTTTAGGAGCATGTTTTCCTGGTGTTTCCACTTTTAAACCCAGACTTCTAAAATCCTGAGAGCTTGACTCTTTTTACTATGAGTCACACAAAGAAATAATTTTTTTTAATACATGTGCAGAACCCAGAATCCAAAACCTTGGAGTTCTTTTCCGTCAAGGCTTTAATGCCTGTTATCAAAAGTTATATGTCAAAAGTCGGTGGAACTCCCTATGAGTGCAGTGTTCAGGTCACACTGATCTCTGGGAGACCAAAGCTCATTCAGCAGCAATGCCACAGAAGTTTTCTATAAGTACACGTGCTGTATGTATGTACACATGTTCCAATATAAATATAGAGTAACAGCATAGGGACTTTTACAACAGTGTATTAAAAAAAAAAAAAAAGGAAATGAAGCAGTTTGCAGACTATGGCAATCTTGTGGCTTGTAGGCTTTAATAATTGATTTTTGCCTTGTTAATTTGGCGGTATTGAACGTAGGTAACGGTAGCATTCTGATCTGACAAGTATGTGGAAAAGAGCACAATGATGAAAATCCATCAGAAGACAAGTTGATGTTTCAAAGTAACATGAGTGTGCATACTTAGTCAGATTCTGAACTGAAAGAACCAAAGTGTGAACTGACAGGGGTGATCTCTTCCTTTACTGTTCATTGGCTCGCACTATTCATTTTAATAGAGATCCCCAGATATGAAGAAATAATGTACCCATTGTAGGATTCCCATATGTGGTAAATTTTCTTTTTAAGCTTACAGGGTGCTTTATGATAGGCTGATCTTGAAAGAATGGAAAGACACAAACAACAGTGGATGAAATAGTATCGTCTAATATTTTTTGCATATGAAATAGCTGGCTAAAAATCGTGTATACTTAAAAAAAAAGCTTTTATATCCACAGCTAATATCTCATCTCAAACATAAGGGTCTGCTTTCAAATATAAGGGTCTGACGTCAAGGCAGGGCAGAACATCTGCTCCTTTCAATTTTATCAATTTAGCTAGAAGTGTAGCCAAGGATTTCAGTGGGATGAAGGTGATTCTGTAGCTTCTGCTCTCTGACCCAACAACATAAACTATAGCCTTTAGTTTGAAGCTTGGGCAGAAGCTTAAATATATGTTTGTCCGGGTTTATTCTATATTTTTACCTTCTTAAGGTTAACATCTTGTTCTAAGTAGGAAAGAGTCGTTGTCAGACTGTTAGCTTGTCGTGCATCTGGATAGAGACATCAGCTGACCTGGGGAAGTTGAATGCCTGGATTTGTTTTAGAAGCTATAGGGTTTTGTAGGCTGAGCCCCATATTGGATATGCCACTGATCTGAACCCCTACTTTTTCCTTTGTCTTTTGCTTTGCCATTTTTTTATTTTTAATTTTTTCTCTTTTCGTTTCTGCTTTTCCAGGGGTGAGACTCCTCAATGGATGGGTCACTGTGGCAGTGAGGGTGCTGCAGACAGACACTGTGACTCTGCTTCTCTCAGCTACTGTCAAAGGCTACACTGTGTGCAAATCAGGAATCCACAGGAACCCTAGGTCGACAGAAAGGTACCCTGGTTAAATTCTACCTGAGATTTATACACTGATTTTATAAACTGGTTTTCTTTTGGAAGCCATTTCTTACAATAAGATCACAGTCCTGAATTTGCAGTAATGACCACAATTTCATCTTCTATGATGCTAATAGGGCGGGGGGCGGGGGGCCGGGACAGGACAGGACACAACAACACTGCTAGAAGGCTTTTCAAGTGCTTAGTTTGGGTTAACAGTAACTGACAGAGAAAATGACTTCGTAACACATAGGTTTTGAGATCACCTCATGGAAAAAGATGGTATCAAAACCCATGGAAATCATGCCTAGATTAGTTTAGAACCTTGAATGTATTACCAGAAAATCCTCTCAAGATTTTACTTACCCTTTTTCTACTAAGCCTCCTATCTATATATTCCCTAATAGAAAGAGTCTTCTAGATATTTGTTAGCACAACTTTCTAATTAAGCTTATTGATAATTAATCCGGATAAATCCATGTGCAGAAACTTCTCATTATCATTGTTTTAAAGCGTGATATAGGACCTTCAAGAGATGATAGTTTGTAGACATTTTCCATTTCATGGTTTCTGCTATGTGCATGCTATGGTGAGATTGTGGCTGTAGTTCAGCTAAATTTCCAAATCAGACTACGCTTCAGAGAAATTAGTGCTTGCTCTCCACTGCTTGATCTTGATGATTGCCCTTTGTACATGAAAATGTTGATGTGACTGTAATAAATGTCCTAACATAGTATTTTAATTTACAATAGCACACTGTCTATCATTTCTGGGTCTTGTTTTGTTTTGTTGTTTGTTTGGGGGGGGTGGTGGTGGTGGTGGTGTTACTTCCCAGCTCTTGTTCAGCTCTACAAGCACATTGCTAAATGGCTGGAAGAACAACATATAGATTGCAGTCCATCATCTGCATTCCCTTTGCATTAGGTGTAACACTGGCGTGAAAATCAGAGCCCCTGCTCCAGTTTTTCCAGCTGTCTCTGTCTCCCTGTGGTCTTTTTGTACAAATTTTCTGGCAAGTCTTTGAGTATGCAAGCTTATATCCCTTTCTTGAGCTTACATGTTTCTATCTCAAAACGTGGGTACAACTGAACAGAATCACTAATGTATTTTTCATAATAGGAGTGTGTTTACTGATGTAAGCAAACCCTCAAAACATACAATATCTTCCTCCTTTGTTCTCTTGCTCTCAGATTTCTATGCAAGTTTGTTTTGTTTTCATTCAAAATCTATGAATAAAGCAATATCAGGATCTTTTCACTGCCATCTTCAGGTCTTATTTATAGAGTGCTTTTACAGCTTCAGGAATTGTTAACTTTTAGGCAATAAATGTCATCTTACTTCTGAGGTTACATTTGTTTTATTTTCCTTAGCCATATTATTGCTTTAAAACTGTAATATGTTTTCTATTTTGGTCTTTTTCTATTGCCCCAAGGGACTTGAGCTATAACTGGGATTTGCATTGGCTGCAGTGCCGTTCTTATTCTGCACATGGTTATGGGCAGACAGGCCAGAGTGCCAGGGCCAAACATGGTATTCTATTGGAAGAGCTTGTGCCAAGATTTGGGCTTGAACAGTTTGGAGGAGACATGATGTCACTGTCTCTGTGGAGTGAATTTGGACAGGAATGTTGTATTGTATTTTGGGCACGTGTTTCAAAAACAACAATTAAAATAATATCTTGTGTGTTTCCTTAGTTTTTATATTTACTCCCCGGTTTCACAGTCTGCACCCTGCATTTCTCATGTCCTAGTGGTATTTCTGTTTCATTATTTTTCAAGCAGAGTTTGATGCCACTGATTTAGCAGTTTGTCACAGTTTACTGCTTCAGTTTTCATCAAATTATACTTCTACTTATTCTAGACACTTTCATCATCAATTTCTGTATGCCTCAAAGATATGCAGGGACCATTTTGCCAACACTGAACTCAAATGTTAGACTGGAGTACAGGAATTTTTTTTTTCCTAGGGGTCTGAGACAGAGTGCAGAATGCCTCCATTCTTAGCAAGTGTTTTCAGCCTGGATGAATTAAAAATCTAGACCACAACTGCTATGGAATATTGATTTTAAAACGTCAAATCAAGGGATAAAAACGAACATTAACCAGAGATTATACAAGACCTTATCCATTTCTTTCCAGAAGCCTATCTTACATTAAAGAGCACTGCACGCAAATCCAAGCTTCACTCTTTAACCACAGAATGGGAGGATTCGTAAGGATCCTGAACTGTATTTTCTGTAC
This sequence comes from Leptosomus discolor, assembly GCF_034619465.1. NCBI lineage: Eukaryota > Metazoa > Chordata > Aves > Leptosomiformes > Leptosomidae > Leptosomus > Leptosomus discolor. The sequence continues at coordinate 18,869,377 of NC_141402.1, read as the reverse complement.
AACACAGCTTGATGATTATGACAGCACATAATAAAGATTTTGGCTTCAGGCTCTAGGTTTACGTGTACCTTCAGATCAGCAGTGTTACTGGGGTCATCTGAAGTGACAAGACTCCTGAGGATGACTGTGAAAGTCTTTTCCTTCCTTTAAGGACTCTTGCTCTTAACTTCATGCTCAAATTGGAAAGATCTCTGAGTTGGAACGCCTGACCCCTTTAAAGGCTTTCCACTATGTTTATCCTACAGTTCCCTACAATTTTCTGTAAAAGACCACACTCCTGACCCAAAGATTATTTGGAGTCCATAAACTGGAACTGAATGTAGATGTGCTGGACACCGGGGTTCTTAATGTCTGTCAAAAGTGTAAAGTTAATTATGCAAGGCATGAGTTGAAGCTCTATTTGTTTAGATGTAAAGTGGTTAACTATGAGTAACTGTTGATGACAGTCATCATCATCAGATGAATTTGCCATCAAATCCATAGTCTTCAAAAAAAATCTTCAAGAGAGCACAGAGGTAATATTCTCTCTTCCGCACCGCCATGTAAATTGCTTTAGTTGCACTATGATCTGAGATGTATTTCAAATGGCAAATTTGCAATTTGCTTCCCATATGGAATTTTGACTGACGTTAAGAATTTCGTACGTAACTGTCAGTTCGACAGGGACCTTCTCTCAGGAACAGAGAGAAGAATTTTTCTCTGTCTGCAGGAATTTCAGTTCATGGAGTCTGTCATCTGCAGAATGCACTCAATGTGATATAAACCCACTTCACTGTATCTTCCCTCTAAAGTCAGAGGGACATGGGTAGAGGGAAAGTGTAGACAGGAAGCTGTCTGATATCACTGTGACTTCTCAAAACTCACGGGGACACAGTTCATCTTAAATCCAGGAACAGAAATGTAGTGTGGACAGTCTGCCACAGGATGAGATAATCTATGTGATGAAGAGGGAAGCAAGTTGTTGAATCAGTTAAAGGTCAAGGAGAAGAGAGGTTTGTAATACTCTTTACTGTAGTGCTACTAAATGCCTGTTTCCTGACAGATCTTCAAGTTTTGGAATTATTTGGTACGATGAGTTTTGAGTGCCTGAACTGCAGCTGAATTAAACCGAAGGTTTTCTCATGCATTGGCTTTGACTCAATGCACTGTAGACCACTTTAGTGATAAAATGGTCACTTGAGGAAAAAGGCATCCACCTTCTCTTAAACAGGTAAGTTGATACGAAATAAATGCGATGTTTGAACACCTCACGTTACTCCCACATGTTCCCTGCCACAGCTCCTTGACCAGAAGGTGACCACCAAAAACCTTTCCTTGTAGTGTGTCCTGAGCCTTCAGTATCTGGGAGTTCCTGCAGTAACGTCTTTGCAATAACTGCTGTGCATCAAACAATACTTGCATCTTTATGTACATTCAAAACTGGAGTCACTGCCTGCTCTATTATGAAGGAAAAAGTAACCCATACATCCTTCTCAATTTTGAAAAAGGCTATTTGGTGGAATGTTCAAGACAAAAAAAAAAAAAAAATAATAGGAATGATTTCTTCTCTAGGTACCTTGACTAGCAGTTACTGGGATTTTTTAGAAGGGTAAATGATTCACCTACAGCTTTTTTGCATCTCTTTTTATTTCTACAGAGGGCAAGTAGGAAAGTTCCAATCAAGTATTTAATTTAATTTAATAGGGGCAAGGCTGCAGACAACCATTATCCTGTGGCAATGTTCTGGTCCATCAAATATAAAAAGAATGCCCAGAGGACAACTAGTGATATTTCCTTCAGTAGTCTTACCTGATGCTCTATCAGCATTAAAATGACATGCTCCTCTCTGGCTGCAGATTCTGACAGAAGGCTCATTTCACTTCCTTTTGAGAATTGTCCTGTTTCTCCAAAAGCTGGTGCACTTCTATGGAGAGGCCACAGATTCTTCCTGAGGATGTAGTGTTTGCTGGAGTGTTGAACAGGTTAGTGTATGGGCCCGTGTCTGTGACAGAAAAAATCATAAAGGTAGAGATTACAAAAATGGAAAGCCAAGAGGCATTTTTTTTATTATTATTTAAGTTTTTAGGATTTAATTAGCTGCTAGTTCCAGTCCGTGATTTTCTTAAGGGAAAGAAGCTCTGAGAGCTAAAAACCCGGTTTCTATCTTCAATATTGGAATCCTGGGGTTTTTCCTGTTTGTCTGTTTGTTTGTTCATTCTTTATATCTACTACTATGTTTTTCTGTTGTTTTCATGGTGTTGGCCAGCATGCACACCAAATGCTCCGTGACCTGCAGGCTACAAATGGAGGAAGAGAGCAACAGAGAACTTTTAATGTACCCAACTATATTCTGAAAATCTGGAATGTAGTATTTGCTCAGGGGGGCAAGAAGCCTCAACTAATGCAGTTTTCTCTTGTCTTCTGATCCACAGTTACTGAAGAATTTCTACTTTAATGAGGGGAATAAGCTTGTTAAGACACAGATTTTGGCAGAATCGCAGTTGTCTATATTGAAATATGGTGAGTCCAATGACTTTCAGTGTAGATTGCTACCAGTGGCTGTCCACTGGATCAAACTCTAATTTCTTAAAATGTTACTAAATCAAAATATGCATTGTCTAGTTACTGTATCAGCATGCCCCGGTCTCTGCAGGCTGGAAGTGAATTCTGTCTGCAATACAGATGAGAAACCTTGCTGCTCTGGTCTTAAAATGGCTAAAAATCCAGGAAATACATGTATTGAAACAAACAAACAAAACCTTTCTGATGATACTGTGTCCAAACTAAAAGATAGTGTGGAACGTGGGCCTAACTTTTTCTGAAACTGTAGCGTACCCTGTGCCGGTCTTGGTCCTGCACTGCAGACTGTGGGCTAGACTGGGGAAGTGGTCTGCCTCAAAACCCTTTTTGCCTTTTTGGAAGGAGACGTTTTTAGAAACCAAATTTGCTCTTGTGTGGTTTGTATCGCTGATGTTTGGGAGCAGAAGTGGCAGGGGAGTGGGGTAGTTGAGAAGCACCACTGAAGTAGCATTGTTGATCATTTTATACAGTAAGACGTGGCCTTGTCATCGGGTCTTCCCTCCTTCGGTCATACGATGGAATATTCTTGAGCTTACCCTGAGAGTACTCTCAACAAGGAACCTGCAGCAAATGGTGGAGCACAGTAACGCACCACAAGATGTAGTACATCCTGACCGGGTAGGATCTGTATCAGGACAGGACTGTAACCACTGACCAATGTCATGATACACCGTTTGAAAGGTTTTTAGTTGTGGGTTGTTTTTTTTTTAATTTCCTTTCTGCGTAAAAGATCACTCAAAAAATCATGCTATTCAAGGAATGAGTTCTCAGAAATGGATTTTAAATGATACTTTCTTGTATTGCTTCACAGATACTTAGGGAAGATTTTTCCCAAAGTAAAGAGGAAAGTGAGGTGGGTGTCTGTGGTTCACTGTGGACTACCCTATGCGTGTCTCCAAAGCTGTTAGCTCTGTCTTGTGCTCGACAGAAACTGGAGACAGTGGTACCTCTGAAGTGTATTAGTGATGACATAAGAGATTTTGAAGAATCTGTATGCTTTTCGTGATACTGTAGTGTTTAATAATTTTTAACATGTGTCTGCTGCATCTGTACAGTTGATGATACTCACTTTGGACTTGTAAAACTGAAAAAACAAGATCTGGACATGACTAAGGTTTCATGTATAACATACACTTTTAACATTACGAATAGGGAGTGTTAAGGTGAACAAAAGCTGCATTTTCACTGTGTTGAATTTCGCCCAACTAGAAGAATCAGCCTTGTGACACAATAAACAGCTGGTTTACTTTTTAAGGTTTTAAATTTATCTCTGAGATCCTCTGGTCAAGTGTGTATTAATAAATACACGTTCCAGTCAAAATAAAGACATTTTATTTTTCTGCACTTACAGGCTTGCATTTTGATGCTGCTCTTGTGAATTAGAGAAGAAAGGTGACAAAAGGCAACTCTTTTCCTCAGAAAACCTTTAACCAATTTAAGAAAAAGATTTTTTTCCTTCTTTTAGCACATTTCTGAAGTGGGTACATCTTTGGAAAGCGTGCTGCTCTCGGGGAAACAGAAAACAAGTAGTTTCTAAAAAGGAAGTTTCACTATGCGCTCTTGACAGAAAATGTTTCAGAGTTTGCGAAGTCCTATATTTAAAACGGTGCTCCCGATGGCTGCATTACAGCTTGGTGTTGTTGCTGAACATTTAGTATTGTGAAAAAGATGTGCCCTTAGAATCAGGTCCCGCCCTGGATTCATACGAGCAAAACCCAAGTACCACTAACTTTCAGGCCACACACCTTGCTTTATATAAGGACTAGTGAATTAGGTAAATGTTTTATTTCAGTGCTAGGACACCGAGACACTGGGGTAATGTCTGCTTGTCTGCCACCGTACCAGGTATCAGACAGAAGGTCTTTGAGCTTTCTAATTCCTAGTCCAGGCACCTACCCGGGCTTCTGCCCTCTTTCTCCCTCTGTGCTAGAAGCTCATTTTTGTAGTGCTGGGGATGCATAAGGGCACCAATGCAGGAAAAGTCCTTCTGCTGCAACTGCAGAGAGGAGCTGCAGCAGGTTCAGGCTCAAACCCACTCCTCCTCACCTCCGCCCCCTTCCCCCATGTTTTAATCTTTCAGCTAGCAGTGGTACCAATGAAGTGATCCTGTTCTCTTTGTGTCCCCAGTCGCTCATCTCGCTCCCTGCCTTGTTCCAGCCGATTACGAAGTGGAGACTGACCCACAGCAAAACGCACTGCTTTTCCCTGGCGCTAACTGGATCGGTTTCCCAGGTGGGGTTCCCTGTTCTCATACGAGGGCTAGTGCAGGGACGGAAGTGGGCTAAGTGGGCTGAATTGGCCGGATTGCTTATTTTACAGCTGTATCAGAGTAAGTCAGCTAAAAATATCTGCGAAACTATGGCCTCAGACTCCATTCCAGGTAAAGGTTCCCTGGAAATGTTGCTTTGATTTGGTGAGGTGGACAACTCATCTGTGGGCCATTTTGTCTGAACCAGGAATTTTCCTTTGGTGGTTCACGGTGCTGACTTCTATTAAAAGGGAAAATGAAAACAGTAAAAAAATCAGACTGAAAAGTCTAATATAAAAATTGGAAAAAACTTACGCCGTTTACTCTTTTTTGGGGTTATTTTTTCTTAATTTGCCATGCTTCTAAACAGGACAATCCATCCTAGTGGATTTCTCTCTGGCAATACTGGGGACCCTTCTCATTGTTTTCAACAACAAAGAAAAACCTGCCTAGTTGCCACGCATATCCAAAGGTTGGCCAGAGTCAAAATTACTTATTTAAAATGTGTAGGACACTACTTACTCTTACAGGCCTTGTAGGAGCTTTTATTTTCTGTCAGCTCGATTATTCTGAATTATTTGGATTTTTTTTCCTTTTCTTCTTTTTTTCTTTTTTGTTCTCCCCGTTGTAAGTGTATGACTGTGGAAGTCCCCCCTTCCGTTTGCTGTCTCGAAAGTAAAAGAACAAACACCTCTAATCTTTTACTTTGTTACCGTTGTGGCTGTTGACACAATTGCTGTGGATTTTGGAAAAAAAAAAAAAAAAAAAAAGGGACCAAAAAAAAAAAGACAACAGCAACCTCCCTGATTCTACGTCTCCATAGAAAAGCCCCAATTACCCTAAGACAATGTTCAGCCTCAAAGGCTCACCCTACAGTGGTGTTTCTTTATGTTTTTTTTTTCTGGTTGCTGAGGTTAGCTTATCTACAGAAGGAGCAGAGCACTGCCGTAGTAGCTAGTGATGAAAGGTGCGGGAGATGTGAAAACCTGTTTCGAGGAATTTTTTTTTTTTTTTTTAAATGGTTGTTGTTATTTATTTATTTTATTGTTTATTTAGGCAGCGGCAGAGCCGAGCCGCGGTGCGTGCTGCCGGGCCGGCCGTGTGTCAGAGGTGCCAGCCGGGCGCCTGCCGCGGCCTCCCGGGCGCTGCCCCGCGGCGGGGGGCCCGGGGGGGGGTCCCGGCGGGCTCCCGGCACAGCCCTCCCCGCTCCCCCGGGGCTCTGGCAGCCGGCACCCCGCCTTGACCCCGGCCGGGCGGCAGAGCCGCTGCTCCTGCCGGCCTGCTCCTGCCGGCTCGGCGGGGGGGGAGGCTGTGCCGCACTTGGGAAATGCAGCAGCGATTCCTCCCTCCCTCCCTCCCTGCCCGGGGGGGTGAAGTGCGAGGCGGCGGGAGGAGCTGTGCCTCCGTGTGTGTGTGTGTGCGTGTGTGTGTGCGAGCAGCGCTCCGTGGCCGCCGTGTTTCCTGGTGCCTGCTCCCTGACCCCAGTGGCAGTCCCGCTCACTGCACCGCGCCCGCCCGCCCGCGCCGCCGCCGCCCCGGACCCGGACCCAGACCCACACCCGGACCCAGGCCGCCGCCGCCGCCGGGCACCGCCGCGGGGTCGGGCGCAGGCTCTGCCCCGGCCGCGCCCCCGCAGCCCCATGGAGCGGCCCCGCCGCCCGCGCTGAAGGCATCCCCGACCCGCCCGCAGCGGCAGCCGGCGGAGGGAAGGTGAGCGGCCCCGGGTCGGTGTCTGCCTGCCGGGGGGGGGGGGGGGGGGGGGGGGGGGGCCCGGCGGGGGGCGGCAGCGCACAAAGCGGCGGGTTAGAGGTGCCGTGTCATGGACGAGAGCGGAGGGGGGGGGGGGGCGGGCAGAGCTCCGGCGGCGGCGCCGGGGCCAGCCTTCTGCAAACAATAATAAGGATAAAACTGGCCGCCTGCTCTCTCTCCCATCCCCTGGCGTGACCGCCCCGAGCCCGCTGGGTCGGGTCGGGTCGTGTCGGTGCGGCGGCGGCGGCGCTTCCCCGCAGCCGAGGCGGCTTTTTCGGCGGCTCGGAGCGAGCCCGCCCTGCCCTCCTCCCCCAGGCCGTGCCCTCGCTGCCCGCCGCCGCGCTCCCTGGCCGGGGTGGGGAGGGGGTGGGTGTCACAGCGCTGGAAGTGACCTGGGGGCGGGAGGCGGTGTGCCGGGCTCCGGGCGCGGGGTCGGGGCGGGGGGAGCCGCGGCGGGGCCGGGAGGGTAGGCCGGGGAGCATTGTGCTGGCTGGGGCCAGCGGGCGGGCGGCAGCGCCGAGCAGCCGGCGGGGGTCGGGGCTCCCGGCGCGGAGGGACGCGGGGGTGTGGGTGAGGGACGGGGTGGGGGGGGTGTGTGTGGGGGGGGGGACACGCGACACGCCGCAAAAGTAAGGAGGGTAGCGCGGGTTGCTTTGCCGCTCCCCGGCGGAGTTTCCCCTCTCCCTTTCGCCAGCGGGAGAATCCGCTTTGAAACCCTGATCCCGGAGGCCGCAAGCACTTGGAAACCTTCGGGGGTGGGGGCGAGGTGCGGGGGCCGGCGCGGTTGGCACTGTCGGGATAAAAAGCGGCCGGCACCCCCCCGCCCCGGCCCGCCCGCGGCTCGCTGTGGAGTTTATCGCATCCCTCCCCCGAGCACACCCCCCGCCCCCCCCCAATAATTTCGTTCTGTGGCAATTGGGGGGGGGGGGTGTGCGCGGTACGAACTTTGTGCGCCGCTGCACGTACCGCGCACACATTGCGGAGATGCCCCTGGGTGGCGGGGGGGGGGGGGGGGGGGGGGGGCAGGGCAGGGCAGGGCAGGGGGCGCGGGGCGGGGGCTGCGGCACACGCCGGGACGGGGCCGCGCCGGAGCCATTGGCCACCCAGAGCCATCAATCACCGGGGGGGGGGCGAGCCCGGCGCCCCGCGGGGCCGCGGCCGGGGCGGCCCGGGAGCCGGCGGCGGGCGGCGGTGGGGAGCGGCCGGGAGCCCAGGTACCGGGGGTCGGCGGCGGGGAGGGGAGGGGGGGGGGGGGGGAGTCGGGGTCCGGCCCCCGCCTTCGGCTGGGTGGGCAGGCTGGAGCCCGGAGTTGCCCGCCAACTGCGGCGCAGCGCTGCGGAGGCACCGGGGGCAGTTGCTCGGTAGCCCCCAGGCGCGGGGTGAGGCGCTGCGGGGACCCCGGGGGGGGGGGGGGCGCGGGGGGGGGGCGCGGCGGCAGGTGCCGGCGCCTCGGGGGGTGCTGCGTGTTCTGTCGCGGTAGCGGTGTCGGTTGGTGGATGGATCGACAGAAGGTGTTGACACGGCGTTAACCCTTTCCGTCCCCTGCCTTTCAAAATTTCCTCTCGCAACCCGAGACCAGCCAGGAGGCAAATTGCTGAAATTCAGAGGAGGAAGGCGTAAATATTTGATTTGGGGGAAATGCGTTTTTTTTTTTTTTTTTTTTTTCGCGTGCCTGTGCGTATGTGGAGCTTGTGTGTAGCTCTCCGTGAAATGTAACGATACATCTTAAAATCTCTTATCTGTGCATATTTAGTGATAGTTTTCCGACACGGCGGTACTACGCCGATTTAAAATTAGCTGCGCGTAAGTTCGTGTCAGCCCTTTGATGAAAAAGGGCCGGTTCATACCTGTGAGGCTGAGCAGATGTGTACAATAGCGCATCTCCTGTCTCGCTGTCGGTGCAGACCCACGCTAGAAAAGGTTTGTGGCTCCCAGGATAACAGCTGTATGGGGAAAACGCAACATGCTAGAAAAAAAAAAATCTCATTTAGGTTCTTAATACAGTCCTTCTTACTTAAAACGGCCACATAAGGCGTGGAAGATATTGCACATTGTTTTATTTGGCAGATGTGAAAAATAATGCAACTTTTATTCTTTTGTACTCATCTCCTGGACGTAATCTTCAAAGAGTGATTGCAGTTGAAGAAAGAACGGTGGTGATTCAAAGTAGCTTTTGTATTATTTTTTTTTTTTCTTGGGCCTAAAATAAATTTGGTTTTAAAGTTTTGAAGTGTTCAGCTTCTTTTTGATACTTTCTTCAGAGACCTTCACAGTAAAGAAGGTAACAATTAGATACTTCTGGTGGGTGAACTGTGGTACTCTATGGACCGCTAAATGGAAAGTTGACACAGAAGCCAGCTTCAAATTCTGCTTTTTTTTCCAGTCCAGCGTTTGTTGTTGAATTTCATTTTAAAAGGATGCTTTGTTCGGCTTTGTCTTAATTTAAGTATAGAGATTTATTCTTAAGATTAAAGATTGGAACAATGGGAAGCAATTGCTGCTTATATGCTTACAATCTTACTGAAAGTCTACTTTAAAGTATTTAATACAGCTATTCAAGTATTCTCTTATCATTTGTTTTATGCCAATTAGTTGTAATTTCTTTCTGTTACATGGATTGTTATAAACCTTGTAAAAAAATGCTTATTATCTTTATGTATAATTCACTCTCATGAACAAATTGGATTTTTTTTCCATGAGTGAACTATAATATGAAGTTTAATGTTCTGACCTTTTTTTTGCTAGATTACTGAAAATAGTGTAATGTAGCTTTTCTGAAAGCCCAAGCATATTTTTGTTGTTGGTTTAACGTGTTGTTTTATATTGTAGCTTTTAATTGCGAAAAAATAACATTAGACACGTAATTTTCACACTACTTCTTAATTTATGCAGATGCTGAAGTTCTTGCTGTGTAAAAGAAAAACTTATTTTCCTGGGAGCTCTGATGGCAATGGCTAGCATTCTTGTTAATGACAGTCATTTCTCTTAACGGGAAGATGTTTTCATTTGTATTTACTTTTCAGTGCAGGGCAATTACGCTGCTCTGTGTTGCACACTCCTCGTAGTTTCTGTCTCAAAAGAATTACAGTACTTGGAACAGGACTGCAATTTGAAGCAGGTGTTGTGTTTTACTGTTATGCAAAATAACACTAAAATATAATTGTAAGGGAAATTAAGGAAACAGCTGCAAACTTGGTATGGTAACCACTACTACATTATGATTCGTGAGCGGTTGTTGCACCCATCTTGCATCACTTCTAACACAGGAAAGATTTGCCTTAGTAAAGCTCACCTTGCTGATTTTTACTCCTATAGTTTTTGCACTTATTCTTACGAGAGGGGCTTAGCGCAAAGACCAGACCATAACCATAGTTACAGAGATGTACTGTGTCACTTGTGGCTTGGTTTTTAAACGGGAACTTCATGGTTTAGCTTCATCTTCATCTTTTTTTTTTTTTTTTTTTTTTTCTATTTTTTCCCCAATGCTAAAGAAGATGAAGGATAGAACTCAATCACTGGAACGAAGGTTGCAGAATGTCTTAACCCAACTAACATATGGAAGCCTACATAGGCCTGAGGTTGTAAAATAGTAAAATAAATGGCCTATAGCAGGCCATCTGCCATTTGCAGGGCATTTTTTATCATGCTTCATGCCAAACTGGAAATTAGTCTTTGTATTAAAAATATATTTTGAATACAAATCAAAGATTCCAAATGTTTAATGTTACACATGGCAAACACATTTCTATCTGGGAGCTAAGAGACATCCAGGAATATCGCACTGGAAAAATACTGCTTAGCTTGGTGCCCACGGCTCAAGTCACTCTCTTGCCTTCCCTATCTCTTTGTCTTCCCGCCAAGCACTGATTTACTTTTGTAAATTACACACCAGATATGACAAATCCACCGTTGTGTGTAGCAACCAAAGGGTGGAGAATCGACTGCTGTGAAGCGTCATGATTTCATGCAGGTCCTTGCAGCTAGGCTAGCATGCTCCAGCTGAGGATCTACCTCATAAACAGGGTTTTAAGGAGTGGCGTGTCTTGAAAGTATTCTTGGAACATCAGCAGATCAATTTTCATAAAGTCCCTCTGAAAGGAAGGCAGCTGAGGTATCCTCAGTTTATTGATTGAAGAAATTGAGGCTCAGATTCTGTGCAAGGAACTCAACAGAGATCGGGTGTGGGAAGTTTCTGGCTCTTGGGCTCGTGTTATAGAATGCTTCCAGCCTTAATGCAAGATGTGTTTAAGAGTGCTTTGAAGAAGTGAAAGATAGGGATGCGTAGAGAGGGAAGAGCGTATTTCTGTCATCGTACACAGAAATATTTATGCGTAAAATCGCACTTAAATGTGTCAGATAAATCGTTACTGTCTGGTGGTGAATCCAAACCAGTTTCATTGCTAGTGGACTGTAACATGGATATTCTGTTAACATTGTCTAGATACTAGCCTTTCTCTGGCCAGGTAAATGCTTTGATTCGAAGGTGGTTGGGTGTACCTTTTGCTATGCCATTGTAAGATTTTCGTCAGCTTCTCGTAAGTCTCTGAGCTGTAACTTATTTTGTAAAGCTACAACAGGGCCTTGAAAACAAGTGTGTGTATTTGTGGAAAGCTGTTTGTCCTTTAGGAAACTGGGCCCACTTGTTAATTTTCATGGTTGCAATTAGCACAAAATCTTATTTAAAGTAAAGAGTAGTAGATTTGGAGTATTTAACTGGAGCTTTGTTACAACCCAGGCAGGGCAAACCGGGGGTTCGGTCTCTCACAAGCTTTCAACACAGATTTTTTTATTATTTTTTTTTTTCTGAAGATAAAGCCTTAGTTTAAGCCTTCATCCCGTGGATGTATTTAATGATGATGGAGTTAAATGATGAGTTAATTTAAAAAAAAGTGAACAGTAATGTTTGGAGAGTTGGTTGATGGTTACATAAAAAAAATGGAAAAAGATCCTTGAATGGAAATCAGGAGAGGATAGAGTAATATGTCTGCGTATGTTTGCATCTCCTTTGAGTTTATAGCAGTGCGTGCTGTCTTTCTCTCCTGGCAGAGGTCCGCGGAGTTGATGAGCTTCTAGGAGTCGGGAGCCGCCTGGAACACAATGCCCTACCCCGCTCCTGGCCTTGGGAAGCTGTGAGCTGCTCATGTCCATAAGGAGGAAGGATGGCTCATGGAATTCCTTCACAAGGCAAAGTTACCATCACGGTGGATGAATACAGCTCCAACCCAACGCAGGCGTTCACGCACTACAACATCAATCAGAGCAGGTTCCAGCCTCCGCATGTGCACATGTGAGTATTCCCGGCGTCGCCTCGGCGTGTGCCTGCCGGCGTGTCTGGTGTGCCGTGGGGCTGAGTGAGGGCTGCTGCTGGCCCAGCCGGTTGGGAACTGGGAGGATTGGTTAGCGGCGTTGGTGGAATGGTTACGGAATTCCTTGTTGGTGGAATGGTTACGGAATTCCTTACGGGTTGCAGAAGCACCGCTCCGTCACCCGGAGGGGGCTCTTTCTGACTTCGTGGAACTTGCCCCCACGGTCACCAGTCGGGTCCGTTTCCTGAAACTTGTCACTTTACCGATCTCGCTTGAACTCGCCGGAGGGACCCAGTGCTTTAAAATTTAAGCACCCTCCCCCCCCCCAGCCCTTACCCGCTGCGAAATAGGCCTAATTGGGACTAATTGTGTGTGTGTCCCCCCCCCCGACCACTGCAGCCTTTGTGCTGCCGGTCGCGGGTGGAACGTGTGCCGCACGCCGCGTTCCGGGGGCTGCGCCGTGGTGCCCCCCAGAAGTACAAATGCCGCCCCAAAAGAGCGGCCCTGGCCCCAGCTGGGAGGACAAAAGCTGGGAGGGAGGTGGGGAGCTGAGGGCGCTTACCTCACCTTGTTGTTCCTGGGTATTGTGTGACCCGGGATCCCTCTGCGGCGCAGCACCCGGGCACAATGGTCCGTGTGAAGGGCTAAGCACCAGTTTTAACTCTGAATTTCCTTCCCATTGTTTAGTTAGGTTTGATCTTTATCGGCTATTTCTGTGAAGGTTCTTTTTTCTTTTACGTTAATAGACTGAAAAGCAGTGAAACTAAAACAAAGACGACATCTCTTGACCTCCTGCGTGCCATTGTTAGTCAGGATTTTGAACGATGTCACACTATTGAATTTGATAAGGATTTTGCATAATAAGGGGGAAGAGTTGTATGGAACTTCATTGCATTTTTGTTATGTAGAAGCCTGCCGGAAGAGTCACAATGTAGGAGTTCAGCACCTTCTAATAGGATTTCATGTGGTTACAGTCTTCCTAAGGGCAACTTCAGGAAGGGTGCTGAAGAGTGTCTGTCCTGCGTCGGACTTTTCAAGGTGGAAGAAGTTTTCGTTAATTACATTTCATTTATTACTACAACGATGATGTAACTGTTCTTTTAGAAATGTTTCCATTTCTAGAGTCACTTTTCAGACCTTTTGTCAGCAAATTTCTGTTGCATGTTTTCCACTCCAGACTGCACTCTCACTGACATTAAGTACAAATTCTAAAGAATGAATTCAGAACAAACAAACAAAATGTAGAAAGCGGTTTTAAAGAACCCGTTCTTACTGACACTGGTGTCAGTGGGAGCTGGTTTTAGGACCAGCTAGGTGTGGTGTTCAACATTGTAAAAATTGCTCATGCTTTGTTTCAAAAACTCACACACATTTATACAGCTGCTTCTCTAATAATTTGTGTATCTCTTAAATTGTGTTGACTTGACAGATGCCTTAAAAGATATTTTCTTGTTTGGAGAGATTGTGTAATTGAAATAGATACTGAAACTACATAGTACAATATAGTGACAGTATTTTAAAGGATGTTGAACTGAAATAACTGCAGCTTTCTTAAAAGCAGCAAATTGGTTTCAAGGAAAGGTGTACCATACTAAAAGGGAGATGAGAATTTAGAAAAATTGGAAAGGGATTAGTCTCAGATTTAGAGTGGAAGCAAAGAAAACAATGCTGCAGTGCAGGAGGTGAGTTCAGGTAGGTCTGGGTAGTAAATGATGGGTCTTAGAAAACCTGTTGAGGAAAAAAAAAATGACAGGACCCTACCAGGTGTCTGGAGTCGTGGGTAGAGGGAGGCCGGGAGGTGAAGATCTGACTATGGCTGTGGGTTGGTGTGACGGTGACAACTGCAGAGTTACTTCTGTGGCGGAGAGACTAGATTGTGTGGGCGCTTCAGAAGGGGTCGTCTTGCTTGTCTTGCCCGTGTTTTGTAACGGCAGCGTTGTGCGTATTTCTGAAAGAGGGTGTCATCAAGGGAGAAACTTGAACAGAAAATTGGTAAAAACAAAGAAACGATGATCTTTTTACCCTGTTGTATCTTTGCTAGTGCCACAGTGCTGCAGCTGCTGGGATTGATTTGGTTTGGTTTTACAGTCTGCTTTTCTTTTTTGCTATCTTAAAGTAATGCACGCTTTTTAATGATTTTTTTTTCTGTGAGGGAGTTTGAGGAGGTTTTATTCTTCTCTAGTGAAAAATGTGTTTTAAAAAATCATGGGGTGGTGAGAAATGATTAAAGCAACGCAGGAACTAAGCATTATGACATGTACGTGAATAGCAGGGCAATACACTGTTACAGGGCCCTGCTGCATGCCATAAACCAGTAGCTGGGTGCAGCTTAAGGACAATGTTCCGCTGTAAAGGCAATAATTTTTTAAAAAGTAATTTCTTTATGGATATGCATCTTCCTGTGCAAAGGTGAGAACTGGGTTCTTGGTGTGTACTGAGCCATTTCTGGTTCCAGTGTCCTTTGGGCCCAACTCCTCTCGCACAGAGGAAATGGAGAGACTGGAATATCACCAGCATAACCTGTTGGTTAAGGCGCTGTGGCGTTACTCGGCCTGCGTCCTGCACTTTTTCTCCCACTTTCATTTTGTGCCTTGCACATGACAGTGTCATGTAGTTCCATCAGCAGTTCTCATTTTACCATATTTATATGTATTTTTACACCAGCACTTCTCAGTGAATCCGTTTACCCTTTATTATCAGCGTATTAAAACTCCCTTTGCTTGGGCTGGCTGTGATGGCAGCTTTGTCAGTTATTAAGCTCTGGTATAGTATGACTTTTGAAACAGTTTGTCCAGTCTTTGTGTTTTATTCTCTGCTAATTAATATTTGAACAGGTGTTCTAAAGACAATTTTTACTGTACAATTATTTTGGATAACGGGATATCATGTTAAGTATTTTTTCATCTTGAAGCAATGCTCCCACCCACAGGTTTCACTTATTTTCTAAAAATGTTATAAAATGTTTGTATTTGAATGCTTTGTACAAATCATGTTTACTTTCAGTTTTAATTGACTGCATCACCTTAGTTCCCAGCTTTAAAGGGCAGCTGCAAAATAATAAGAATTATAACATGCCTGCCTTTGCTTCTTAATGATTATTATTCTTCTGAAGTCTTCATACTTTCCCTTTTTTTGTCAGGAATTGTGACTTCAAAGAGGCAAATGCTTCTTGCTCTTTCAGTGTAGTGCTGCCAAGCACTATAAGATTTTTTTTAAAAAAAAAGAAGCTTGTAAGCCTGTTTAGACCCTTGAGGCGTTCTGTATGGGGCTGTGGTCAGTGGTGCCAACAATACCAGCGAGCAGCAGTAGGATGCCGCCTGGGGACGGGATGGGCACACGCCGGAGGAGCTGGCAGCCTGGGGCAGGTCAGCTTTAAGCTGCAGAAGGCTTCATCCTGTGAAAGCAGAGCCCTGAAGTAGAGAGAACAGAGAAAATTTCTACTATCGTAAGCGAATGGTAGGAAAAAATTAAAAATGACTGAACTGTGAAGGTAATTGAATTTATCAGGTATATTTGTAATTTGTTTGGGGTGTTCTCTTTTTTTGTAAGACTTTTTTTTTCCTTCTTACGCTTTTAACTCTGCAGCTGTACAGCAGCCACCACAGCGGGTCTTTAAACCATTTTAATTTAACAGGAGTTACTAAGGCTCAGTTTTGTGGAACCTTCCCATCGCACCCATTTTTTTCCGCGATCCAATGGAAAGGAGCCGAGAAGAAAATGGGACAAATCCAAATGGAAATTATTTATTTAGGTGTTAACCAGAGGGAAAAAATCTTCCTGTTTGGGTACAATACACCATTTACTTCCATGGGGGAAGAAATGGGGAAAGTGGGAATAAATGTTGTGAGTCTGTTGTAGAAAATGCCTGTTTTGACAGGCCCAGCTGGTGAGGGTGAGAGAGCTCTGTGGAGATAAGCTAGCTGTAGCCCAAGCTGCTGCAGGCTGAGCCTTTTAGAGGAGTTCATTAGTTTTCCTCCAGTCTCACCAGAATCTCTTGCTGGCTTGTTTTTAGGGTACTTGGAGTACACGTTAAAACTTTGGTATGGTTTAAATTCAGTAGTAGGGGAGTAAGAAAGATAGAGGTTTCTGTGCCAGAGCAAAAGTCTTCTAAATGAGTTTATGCATACCTGGAGATACATTGAACTGTCTGTAACTATATAATTTTACTGCCTTCTCTGTACTGGAGTAATTCCCCGTGTGAATATTCTTATTTTAAAACAAAGAGTATAAACAGGGTTTTATATTAGTAGAACTATGTATGTGTAGTTGAATAAAGTATTTAAATGTATGAGTGCGTGTAAATGTGTAGATATAATAATAATAGTCATATAAAAATATAGCTGTAGAATCACAGAAGAAAAAACTTTAAGCTGTAACGAAGCCTTAAATTGTGAAAAACCTAAAGATCTTATTAGACTACTAACCTTGAGAAATAGGATCTTGCCTTTTGTTTGTTTTTTTTTTTTTTCTTGGGGAAACCATCCTGCATGTAATAGGTTTTATAAACTCCCACTGAGATTAGTGGGAAATCATGCATTTGATTTGCAATATTCTTAACTTTTGTTTCATATAAGATGTCTGATATTTAGGGGAAGGGGGAGAGAGTTGGCATTAATAGAATATGAACTTATTGGACATTTACAGAGTAGCGGAATTTGTACATGTGGTAATATTGGTTGAGAGAATACAGAGATTTGGTTTTAAGCTAGTTGGCTATACCTGGTGTGACTGGGCAGGCTATTTCCGTTGATACTGATGTGACAGGGGCTTGTAGTTTTGGTGGGTACGTTGCTCTGTCCATTAATAACACTTCCTAGAAAAGCATAGATAGCTCATGACCGACCACCCAAGTTCCTTTTCGCTACTTATTTTTCTAAATAAATTGAAAACACCCAGTACGCCCTGAAACAATCAAGTTGCATTTCAGGTCTGATGGTGGAAACATGAGTACCCTGAACGACTGCAGTTAAAACTTGAGCCTTACTTTCGGACACAGGGATTTTTACTGGGGTCACGGCTCACAGTTGGTCAGCTTTACCTTTGTGCGATTTCAGTCTCCCTCTGCTCGCTGGTCCCTCAGATGGCGTGGGTGGCTACTGAAACACAGCAGCTTACAGCCCATTGTGTCAAGTGAAACCCTGTACCTGTGGTGCTGGTGGGAAGAGGTTGCCAGAGCAGTCTCCTTACCTACCAAAATCAGTCACTCGGTGTGAGGTATTGGCCTGGTGCGGTTACCGCTGGCCGGCTGAATGTAAAAAGCCGTGCCCGCAGGTTGCTCGCCGGGCTGGAAGGAGGGAAGTTCTCGGTCCACAGGCTCAGCGCTGAGCTTGCTGCTCCCCAGCCACCCGTTCCTGCCCCTGTGCCACGTGCTTTGCCGCCTCCCCGGTAGCGTTGGCAGAGCCTTTCGTGAGGCTGCTGTATAGGTCGTACCACTGAAATGGTCTAGGTTAAAAATGTCCATTCAGCGGTGGTTTGTGGTTTGTTGTTCTGTTGTGTTGGGTTTTTTTTCCTGGGTGGTTGTTTTTTTTTTTTTTCTTTCTTCCCCCAATGAGGTACTTTCAGTGATCTCTTTCATGGTGCAGCCTCACCGGTGGTGGGTTACAGGGGTGGCCAGCACAGGTATTTCTTCACCTTACTTCTTCAGTGATGAAATCGTGCTGTTAAAACAGCACCTTGTAGAGCCTGTCTGGCCCCTGTGGTAAACCCTGAGAGGGAGAAAGAAAGAAAATGGTTTGGTTTTTATGCACATGTATGTTAATGTTCTTTTATGCTGTATTAATCAGGTAAAGAAGCCTTCAGGTAACACGCACTTTAATTGTCAGGCCCATTTCAGTAACTGAGCACTGTAAATGGAAATTTTTATTACATGATCTGATTCTGTGTTATGGTATTACTGATGTAGTTCATTTAGTGGTCAGTCATACTAAATGACAGTTGACTTTCAGTTTCATGTCTATCTACAACATACAGTGTGTTATCTTACGGGAGGTGTGCGACGGGATCTGACCAGGACTGATTCTGCAGCAGGGGTCCCTACCACCGTACCTTCTGCTGGAGGGAGACTGCTCACCGAGGGAGTTCTTTGCTGTGAAGTAGTTAAGGCAATAAAGGTGGGATATACAGTACAATCAGGATGTCCTACTGTCACCCGAAGCTTGTCATTTCTTATTTTAAAATAGCAGGGCAGTAGGGATATTGTTGTGGAAGCAGCAGATTCTTGCTTTTGTGTAATGCTTGAAGGGTGAGGGTGTGATCTATGCTGTGAAACAACTTCTAGGGCATAGATTTCCAAACAGGGAGTTAATGCTTTAGAAAATTTACAGGCCCCACACTGGGAGTCTCATCATGGAGTTTTTGGCTGGTGGTTTTCTCCTAGTGGCAGAACGAGGCTGGCCAGCAGTGATGAGAGAGCATGTCCCTTGTGATGGATGGCTATGCCAAGCCTGAGGAAAGTGCTGCACCGACCTAGACATAACTTGTTATTTTATTTTACAAATCCTTGTTTGAATAGCTTGTTGGATAAGTAAGCAAAAAGACATGTAAACAATGTGGATTTAGAGGTCTGTGTTAAATTACCGTATGCAGCTTACTTATGTTTGATGCAGGACTATTTCACAAGTACTGAAGTGTTGGTGACGGATGTTGATTTTGTCCTGAATGTTGCAGGGTAAGATTTTGAGTTTACGTTTCCAGTCTTGAACTACCAGAGGTGGCTTAATTTCTGAATCAGTTGCCTAGCGTGGGTATCTATGGAAAAATTTAGAAATGGAGGGCCAGCGTGTCTCCTTCCCAAAAGAGCACCTGACGAGTTTTGTTTTGAATTCTGTAAAATGTCATGGCAGAACTTGAGAAAATAAACATGCTTAGGTGTAGTAGAAATGTAGTGAGGCAGGGAGATTTCTTTAAAACAGGCATCTCTTGCGGCAAGCTATGAAGTTACTTCTTTGAAGATACAGTGAAGTTTGGCGTAGGGGTTGGTTACTTGCATTGCCCCGAGCGATGAGCACTAGCAGAGAAAGGGGAGCGCCAGTGCTGGGCAGGACGTCCCCTCAGTCTTGTGTGGTAAAGTCATTCACCTCTTAATTCATGCCAGGTTTTTCCAAGTCCCTAGGAAGGATTCCAGCGAGTTGTGAGTTTTGGTCTTTGAAGCAGTGGCTTCTTGTTTCCAGTGGTTTGTGTCATACTTGGCATATGCAGGTGTGGTTTCATGGACTTCATCATGATTTTTTTCTGCCTTCACAAGGCCTGTTACTGGCTTTCTGGTCTTTTCTGTCATCTATACATGCAGAGCAGTGTGAAATAGAGGAAGGAGGCAAGCATGTCTGCATGTATACCTGCACATATTTTGTAGAAGATACTTCAGAAGATACAAAGAGCTTGTTGTTTGATGGGATTTGGAAATTCGGGTCTTGCCCGTTTACCTTCAGTTCTGATGTGGGCCGTTAAGATTGCAATTTTTAGGTCTTATATTGCACAGGGCAAGTTTTGTGATACGGTGTGTGGTTGTTTTTAATTATGAGGAAGCTGTGGCCAAAACATGTGTGCATTTAAAACACTGAAGACAAACCAATTCTATCCTGTAGAAATGTGACTAGATTTCCTAATTTAATGATTTTTATTTTGATGCCTTTTTCAAACAAAAAGACAGCGTATGATGGTCTTGTACCCAGTGACGTGTACAGTAGCTGGCAATGTGTCCAGAGCAGTACCAAGTGGTTAGAGCAGAAAACTGCAAGTCTGGATTCCAAACAATAAACTTTAGGTACCTGGAGTTGCAGTCATTTTATTTATCTCCTGAAGAGTTGACCATAAAGCTTGGTCTTAACCTCCATAAACCTGAAGATTTCTCCCGGCACACCAGCAGGATCTGCTGCATGAAGCTTGACTGAAACAAAATGCGGGTGGATAAGCATTGGTGTTGTGTGCTGCTGCTGAAGCTGCTGAAGGGTGGGGGCAGAGGGGATGGCTAGAGAGCAGGTCAACTCATAATCCCCCAAATACAGTCGTCCTCTTCATAACTGATGCCCATGCTATTTTTCCTCTTGTCTTGTAGATCAGAATGCTGTCAACAGAGTTCACCCCTGTACTCTCCTCTGACAGGGAAATACTTGTCCCTCTATTTTGTAATGGGCGTGTTTTCTGAATTTAAATCATTGTGTTGAGGGGAGAGACGAAAAAGAAAATCCCAGCTTGCTCCTGTTTTTACCAAAAGATTATTTAAATGACTTTGCTGTGTGGTGTCTTGCAAGATTTGTTTTTCTCACAGGTTGGGTTTAATATTCCCAGACCCTCTCTTCCTTGCGTGCTGCTTGACATTAGGGCTACAGAGATTCCACTGGATGTTGACAAGGAAAAAACGGTACTGGAGGCTTCCTCACAGCAGAGTCTCCGCTTATTGTACTGGGCATTAACTTATATCCAGCACATTAGACTTAAAAGCACACAGCCATTAAGTGTAGCACTCCCTTCCCAGGAGGGCAGCAGATGGAGAGAGAATGGGGGAGGGAAGGAGAAAGGAGTATGATAGAGGGACTGTATCTGATGTATTTGTAAGACGGGAAACTTGCTATTTACCACGTTTACAATTTCTCTGGTGTAAGGAATTGAGTGTAGTGACTGGGAGCATCAGGGTCAGCACATTACTCCTAAATGTTTAGCTGTTGTATCAGTTTATGGGAAGGAAAAGGTGCTAGTCCAGTATATCTTCCCTCATGCTCCTTTCATATAGGGAGCACAAAGAAAAAAGTCATTACTTTTTAATTACTCCAGGCTTCTTTGTTTCTTAAAGCACATTCACTTTTGGCCAGCAGTGAGAATTACCAAAGGGTCATTTTCTTTCCTGTGAATGGTGAAGTAATAGTTTTGGGGGAAATAATTGTTCAGAATTAAAATGTCCTGTGGTCCAGCATATTTAATAAATAGGAGCCTTGTCTTACACTTGTTAAATGCAGTGATTAGTGACACCTCTTATTGCTTCCAGTGGAACAGGACTAGTCACTTAGAGATGCCAGATTAAGTGGCTCCCTCAATTTTAAGCTATGATTCTTTCAGGGATGACTTCTCTCTGGTTGTTAACAGTGTACATGTAAGATTATGATGTTTAACAGATATTAAAGGAGAGGGAAGTCTAATCTTTATGGTTTATTTTGTAAATTTAAAGTCAGCCAGACATTCACTTTAATTTCTGGTGGAAAGATGTGAATAAATGAAAACTAAATAAATACATAATTATACATAAAGAAATTATATGGGACTTGTGTGTAGACTCTGAAATTACTTGAAAGTTTTTAAAATAAATTGTTTTAATTTTGATTATATCTCTCTTGACATTAGTTGGATTTTCCATCACCTTTGGTTTGTTAAACAGTGATGTTTGCAGCTTTAAACAGAAGGCTTGCTTGCAAGAAGAACAAATTTTGTTCTGCCATCATTATTATTCTATACCTTGAAAGTTTCTGTTTCAGACACCCTCTTTGGGTTACTGAAGGAGAGTTATGACTCATATTGCAACTTCTTAGATCTTATGGAGAGTATTTTAATTGTTTGCACGAAGTTCTTAAGACAGTTTTTCTGCTAGAAATGTCAGTATAATGAGGCTGCACAGATCAAATACTGTAGTACAAGTTTCAGGCACCCTCTGATAATTAAAATGGTGATGATGATCCTCTAGGGGTGGTAAATGATTTTTTTTTTTTTCACTGTGACCTTTGGTGGTGTTCTGCTCGGCTACTTTGCATTGCTGCTTTGTGAGAGTGCCGCTGTGTTAATGGAAGGATCACACATACTGTTCCTCTCAGAACCTGATACATCATCTTGGCAACAAAATGAAGACCTTTAACTCTTGGAATTTTCATCATTTGTTGTTAGTTATCTGTTACCATAAACTCTATGCCTTACAGAAAACAGGTTGTTTTGAAAATATATGTGAGTAGAGCCTTCATTTCTCTGAGCCAGAGGAGAAAGGAAATCCCTGGTACTGGTTTCAAGGAATGTAAATGGTCTATGTTTAGGGGGATTTTGTTTTGTTTTCAGGCTCATGCATTTTAGATATCATTAATACAGAGCGTATTTTCCTGAAAAGAATCATTGCATTCAGTCTAGACTGTCAAGAGGAATATTGGTTTAAGTTGAAAATTAACTTTGGATCACCTGGATTCCTTGATAGTCTGTCTGTTCACATCATCATTTAGTGCTCTGATATGCAAGAGTCACTGTTTTCAGTCACTATTTCTCTCACAAGGATTTTAAGACATCGTTCTACAGAATGAGAAAGACCTTTTATGAATCATTTTGTTCAGTGCAGACTTAAAAGGTATAAGCTGAACCACATAGAGTCAGGAAGTTGATAGAGAATTTCTTAATTAATTAGTTCAGATTAAATGGGGGGTCTATAGAAGATTTGGTGCAAGAAGTGGCAATTTTCCAGATATGTGTTTATAAAGAGGCAACACAATTTCTTCAAGGTCCAGACACTTGTCCAATAAAATGCGAGAGGAACGTACTGGAGGTGACTAATACAGAATAAATGGAGGAATGGATAAATGATCTCAAATACCCAGAAATAGGATAAGATACTGTCCTGGAGTAGAGTTCTTGCACATCTTGCACCTGCAGCTGTATTTCATTTGTTAGGATTTTACTGTCTGCATATGTGTTTAAAGGTGATCTTGCTCTAGCGTGAAGCGTAGCAGTAATATATGACACGCTGTTGCTGCAGCAGTAGTATCGGAGTCTGTCTTTCAGGTTTGTATGTGTTTTATTATTTTCCTAACAAAAGCTTTTTTAGATTTTGTGCTTCCAGACTTATGCCTTGTAGTTGTTCACAAGGGAATCTGGCAATGCTGACCAAGAGATTGTTCGTTCTCATACTGAGGCAAGGTCATTTGAACCTTTCAGAGCTGTGCCCAGAACCTGGCGGCTTTAAAGGCACGCTTTTTTTTTTTATTCTTTACACTTTTTCTTCTGTTGGGCTTAGTGTGCTTGTGAGCAGTGTCAGACAGTGCGCTGGGAACAAATTCTCTTTCTCCACGTATGCACACAGAGCTATTGTAGTTACTGTAAGAGCTTCCCTCATAAGTTCCCCACAAATGACTGTCCTCTCTTACCTGTAGGGACTTCACGTGGAACCGGGAGGGTAGATTAGTCTGCCTCCGTTCAAACTAGTTTCTTCAGAGAACACCAGTTGCCGTGGTGGTCTTTGTTACATGAACGTCTTTTTAGGAACTAAAGTGCAGTCGTTTGTGGGGTTTTTTTTACGGCACCAAACAGCTGTCAGGGGGTAGAATTTCTGTTTGTTTAGGGTCAAATTAGACAATGAGATCTAAATGAAAAATCAGGCATCCTGCTATCTATCCCCCAGGTCATCTAACCTTAAACAATATACTGTGCATTCGTAGGGCGTGAACAGTGCTGACAAGTATGTTAAAAGAATTTATGGATTTTTTTTTTCTTCTGTGTTTCCCAAGCAGAAAAAGGCAGAGAACTAAGTTAAAATGTTGACTTGCTGATGGTATAACTTAAATATAGTATGTATCAGCTACATGGGTAGCTGCTGGAGTTGCCATCGCCAGTGTTCTGATTTTAGCACCCTCCTGTTAGTCTGTGGAAGGACCTGTTGAATGGAGCATGAAAAAGTTTTCCAAACTGCCCTCGTTTGCACTTCAGTATATTACTCCAAATGAAAATCAGCTTTAGTTTACTTGAATACTTCGACTTGAAACAGTGAGAGTCAAGAACCACAGTGCATGGGTGGCTACATCTGGGAGAAGTATGGAAGAGAGTAAAACCTAGGCCATCCTTGTTTGATTTGTTTCCAAACATGTGTCAATACCCTGGCTCAGAGTGGGCAATGACACTCGTTACCAGCAGCGCTATGGGTACTCACATACCAAAGTTACATTAGGCAGCATTTAAACAAATGTTTTTAAATGTTTATCTAACTTTTGCAGTCGTTTTTGGTCCAGTACTGTAGAAGAGTTGAGTACTGTACATGTGACTACAGATGTGACTGCCTGTGTCCTTTGAGCATGACGGAGTGGAGGTCTCTTCTCCGTGAATATTCTGTGCTTCACCCATTGCCAATCTTTGGCCATCGTGCCACGGTATTGCTTACTTGTAGGAGGGGTTGTGGCTACTGCACTAGCTGCAACTTGAGGTTTTAGTGATGTTGGTTCAGTGGTTCTTGCAGATCTCGTAACTGAAAGGGCTTTTGAAAACAGGTGGGTATCGTATTAAAGCAATGACTACATAGGGCATAGCAAAAAGCGTTTTCTGTTTGTCTTGCTGATGCTACTGCCTGTGTTTTTGAAATAAAGTCTTCTGTCCATTACGCAGCTACAATTCTGGTTTCTCTGAGCAGCCTTATGATTGTATTTTGGACATGTCTTCTGCAACATGTGATAGAGCTGCCAGTGACCTGTCAGCTTAATCAAGTTGGGAGTTCAGCTGTACAAAGGAAAAAGAAACCTTATTCCTTAACCTCCACGTGTCTTTTGTTAATTAGTAAAGGTGACATGGGTAATTACAAAAAAGACTTGAAGGTAAATTGAGACATTTTAGTAGGGATTTCCCCCACTGTGAGAATCTGACTTTGTGATGGCATGGCGGGACGCTGGTCCACGTGTGCAGTTTAAATATGTCTGGATTCTGCATTATAAATATGCACTGGATGCAGGGGAGAAAATCAGCACATTCTCTCAGGATGCTGTTAGGGCCAAGCAGAATCTCATTAGGGACAACTTCAAAGATCAGTTCCTCGTGTCCATAAAAACAAGTGTAAATTATCTTCTGTGAGCCTGCTGTTAGCAGTTGCACTGTTACATTATGCATGATTCTAGGCTGCACATGGTATGAACAAGCTGCACTATGTTTCATTAGCGTGTTTCATTTTTATGCTAAGCCTGGCAACTTTGCTATTTATTGGTGTTGTTTTGGCAAATATACTGTTTGACTTAAAATTTCCTGTTATGTTAGCTGTTAGTAGGGACACGGTGTCTGAAAAGGACTTTTAAGGTTCTACAGTTCACGTGTTTTTACAGAGGAATAGCATATAGAAAACACCCTGTGTTGACAGCTTTACTTGCTTTCTCATTCTTTTGCTTCCTGCACTTAGTAAGAAGGTGGCTGCCTCTGACTTTCTTGGACTGAATTTTGAAGGAGCTTTCTATGATGCTGCTCTGCAGCACTTGACCTAGATGTTTATGAAATAGTGAGAAGGTAGGACTTCAATAACTTGTGCTTTCGCTGACCTACATACCCCATCATATACATTTGAAAGGCCAGTTTGTAATTGTTGCTGGGGAAATGTTTTGAAATAGTGAAGCGTAACCTCTGTGCATGGAAGTTTTGTTTACAAGTTTCAGTGGGATCAAGATTTTTGAGTTTAAGTCTTCATTATCCTTGCAGAAACAGTAAGGTGCTGCGGAACATTTTCATAAACTAAACTATATTGCTAAAAAGGGCAAAATACCTTTCTTAAAAATTTACTTTTCCTTGTGATACTGTGCCTTTTTTATGTGGCTTCATCACTGATGAAGCCAAGCTGGGAAAGCATTCACTTGCACACCTAGTCAAGGCGCACCACTGCCTTCAGATGTGATGTTGAACTCCTGAATGGGTCAGCAACCTGATTTGCACTGCGGTTGCACAAAGACCTGCAACCTGAGGCAGCTTTAAGCCGCTCAAACTAACATCCCTTGTAACATCCACTGTGGTTTGAGAGCTGGTTCCAGCCACTACTTGTTAAATTCATGATGACAATGAGTGTGTGAAGCCATAGTTTTATGAGGGCTTTTTTCCCCCTGGTTTTTTGGGAGTGGCATTACTGCCAACTTGGATAGCCCTCAGTCTCCTGCACCGCTGCTCTGTTCTCCCACGTGTCTGTGTTGTACATGTAACATAATTTGGAATTCAGAATAATCCCCTGGAGTGAGAGGGAGAGAAACTCTGTGTAGCCCAGTTCAGTTCTCCAGTCCCGCTCGCCATCTGTCCCTGCAGACAGTTGTACTGGCACAACAGGGCCGACTGCTGAAGCAGGAACCAGCCGCAGCAAGGTGGGACTGGGAGCTGCAGAGGCTGGCACTGCTGCCGAAAGACGAGGCTGTCAAACTGTGTACTGCGCTGATCAGTAGTGGCCTTGTGTTTAGTGTGTGTCTGACTGCAGTTTGTTTGCAGAAGTACTTCATGAGACATAGCTTTGAAATCATTGCTTTATGTGTCTTCTGGTGTCGGATGGTTTAGAGTGCACTGTGGAGGTGAATTGCAAAGCTAGAATGAACCCACGTGAGACTTCTGTGTTATTTCTAAACAAGATGTGAAGAATTTCCCGTTGCTTGTCAAAGCTACAAGGATAATCAGAGATCATTTCTCAAGGGCTTGAGTGCATCTATGGAGATCAGTGGGAACCTGACTTTCTGCAGGGCCAGAGTAGTGCTTTAAAGCGTGGAGAGGACTGAGCTGCCAGCTGTCCCGCTGGTGTTGCCACAACGAGTGATGATGCGAGGCACTGGTCAGTGCAAGGGTTCAAAAGAAGTACCCCGCTTCGAACTGTAAGATAGCATCTCTGGACCCTCCCTGGCACTGAGGCCTCTGGGGAGCTGCAGGCAGTCAGCGTGGTCCCATGTAAGAGTGCTGATGGGGTGGGATGGGAGGAATGAAGAGTGGTCTTTGCCACACGGAGCCTCGGACAGGAGATTCTCTCCTTGGAAACTCTTAGTCCTCGTTCAGAGCTCCTACCGGTGGCTCCCCTGGAAGAAACGGCAGTTTGTCTGAGCAGAGTCGGAAGCTGTTTTAGTGAAGTTTGCTGGTGTAGTTCTAATGTTAATCATGTTAACAGATACACCTAATGAGGACACAGGTGATGCTGGTAAAAATGCTTATATTCTTGACAGCAAGCAGCCAGATGGAGAAAAACTATTCCATAGTCCTTACTCCTTCCTGGGTTTAGTTTTTTTTGTTTTCTCTCATGTATATCAGATCTTTTACTGTTATAAAAACATTGAAAAAATAATTTTCTGTAGCTGACATCACTTTCTAGTGCAGAGTTGTCTGAATTTTAATGAAATTAAAAAACATTGAGTTCTTTACTCTGGAAAACTCCCAGCCGCTTCAGCTGCCTTTTAAAATCTAATAAGCTAAAAGGCCTCCTTTAAATTTTTTTTTCTGCTCACCAGGTGTAACAGAGAATTTGTCTGGACTTTTTACCCTGTGATTAAAAAACGAATCAAAAAACCCACGTGGTGTATATTTGTTTCTACGTGTGTGTATGTATGCATATACCTGTATAGTTAGTGCTTACCTGTTGCCCAGAGCGAGTGTTTACATGCAGTAATAGGTTTGCTGTTCTCTGGAAGCTTGCTTCCTTTTGACATTCTCTTGACTTTGATTTTAAAGCCTGTAAATCCCAACATGGTTTGTTATCTTGCTAAGGAGTGATCAGTTTCATTAGAAGTTCAAGACTGTGATGGGAGGAAGTCTTCATTTAACATCATTGTTTAGGTCTGGCTCTTTGTCTGACCATAGCAGACAACTTTGAAACTGCGATAAGATAAGAAGTGGCAGTGATAGCCATGCTGCAGGGTTACTGGAAGGGCATGAAACAGCGTCTGGCCATTGGACTTTAGAGGTCTGATTCTTCACTGTAATGGGTGATTGAAATGTTCTTCTCGTAGACTTGGCAGTTAATGTGGCATTCATGTCAGTGTGTCCCTCAGGAAAAAATGAAGTGGTTGTAGGAAAACAAAAAGGAAAAAAGCAAAGTCTGTAAAACTGTGCAGAGCATAACTCTGTTTTTCATATACAGCGTGGTCACTTGCTGCTTTTAGTGTTCAGATAAATGTATGAGACCATGTAAAGATACAGCTTTGTTCAAGGAAGATTCAAAGAAATGGAATAACAAAAAGGCATGGATGGTTAGGACTGAGATGTTGGGAAAGAAGGTTGTGAAGAAAGTTGTGAAATACAGCCCCTTAGAACAATAAAGAAACTCCAGTCAGGGCTCTTGTTATCTCAATATATTAAAGTAAATTGCTTTTCTTTTTTTTCTTTCTTCATTCATTTTGTTTGTTTGCTTTTAATTTGTCTGTTTAGGAAGACCGTTTCCCATCCAAGCCTAATACTGTCTCTAACAAAAGGAGTCATCTAGAAGTCAAATATACGATGCCAGATCAAACTGTGTCTGGAAATAGAGAAAACTCTCATTAGACCAAGGAGGTTCTAACTTTTGTCTTAACAGGAAGAAAAAAACTCGCTTAACATTTAGGAAAATTGCTGTGTTGATTCAACACATAGCTTCTGATGAAAAGAGCAGCCCAGTGTCTTCGTTCCTGCCGTGCCTCAGGGCTCCTGTTCCTTCACTTGTGCTCATACTCTCCTGCCTGTCTGGTGAGCTGAATCAGCTCGTGGAGGGGCCGCACAACTTCTGGGGTAGTCCAAGTCAGCAGTCGCGCCGTGAGAAGCAGCAAGGTGGGGACGTGAGAACAGCTAGATCGAGGTCCAGGTCTGCACAGCTGCCCTGTGAATACTCCCGGCTAGGCTGTGATGCCCGGAGTCTTGTAGTACTGGCTCAAGACAGCTGTTAGTGCAGCTGCGCTGGGAATGGGATTGGGAAGAGGTTTGACTGAACACATGCCTGGAAATGAGGAGTGGTTGGGAGGATGTGACCAGCCATGTGTCTGTAGGCTCCCAGTATAGGTTCTCGGTTAGTGGGAGAGGAAGAAGGCCTTTTTTCCCTTTTTCCTGACAAGTACCCATGAAATGGTTCACGGCTCAGCTTTCTACACTCTGACTTTTAAAGGAGGGCCAAGTCTGTGCTTGTGTATTTTACACTCTTATCCTGCAAATAGTGGCCTTTGCCAGACCTGTGAGTGGGACGGATGGTAAAGGCAATTGTCTTGATAGGCATCCTGATACAAGTTGTTAATCTCCCATAAATCAGAGCTGGGTGGCACACTCATGAAAGAGAGAATCACAGGCTGGGAGCCGTCAGGGAAAATCCAGGAGACAACAGGTCTTCATGGTTAACACTTCTCTCTGTTTTGCTTAGTGGTGTGAAAAATCACAGCATAGCTTATGCAGTCAACAGCACTTCCCTGCGCTTATTTCAAAATATAAAAGTGGCTGTACATTGTATTATCCTCAGTGTGCAGCTCTGACATCTTGTTAAACTGGTGGCAGGCCATACTTAATGTCCTAGGGCTGAATTCCCTTTGTACCATACTGCAGTTGTCCTTCCACATATAAGCATGTTGTCATCACGCTTGGACTGGAATTGCATTTTTGCCGTCAGGCTGGGAACTGGAAAGTGAGTGGCACATGCCACAAGTCAGAGTTAAATTCCTTGTTAAATTCCTGTGAGGTTAGCTACCCTTTGGATGGGTGGCTCGTCCGAGTCGAGCGCAGCTAGGGACAGCCCTGCTTACCGAGCTTTGGGGCTGATGGCACGTGCACCTGGCAGGTCGCCTCACGCTGAGGAATAGTGCAATGGCAAGTCTGTAATTCAGGCTGTTCTCTGGTTATGGTTATTCAGCAAAGGTCAAGGGCAGAGTGACTTAGTGGATCATGTTTGGTGTGTGTGTGTGCGCAGAGGGAAAGTGGCTTATAAGGAAGGGTATCGTGACACAGTGAATGTCATTGGTCTACATGGAAGCGATTCTCAGCTGCTTTACAAAAAATACACACCTGTGCTTGTTAAACTAAGTTGTATGTGCTGCTGTCTGGGTGACACACTGTAAAGGGTACGCAGGTATCAAATCGCAGTAACAGCAAGGTATTACTTCAGTGAGAAATGGTCCTTGGGGAGATTGTGATGCTTCAGACAAGAAAATGTCATTTGTGGGGGTGAGATGAGCATAGCTCTTTGGAACTGCTTGGTATTCTCTTCATCAGTTAAAGATGATCATTATTTTTTAAAAAAATCTAACATGTTATTTGACAAGGAGAGAAATAGACGTGATCCTTGTTACTACAGGTAACAGCAATGGAAAAAAGCAAGTGCTAGAGGTGTTTTCTTGTGCAATAGTTGATACTTGAAGGCCTCTGAACATGTTACATTTGGTTTCTACAGCAGCCTGCAGACAAAGCCATTCTTGGGGAAAAGTTGAAGCAGATTTTCCAGAAGGCAGATTGACCAGGGCCTCTTAATTCTAGAAAGAGACAGTTTTGCCCTTTAGGGTTATAGTCAGTCTGAAGTCTTCACAGTCTGCAGAAGATGAAGGAGCTCAAGATTTTATAGGCCAAAGTAAACCAGTAGAGTAGAACTAGATGGAATAATCAATTGCAGAAGGGATTTCTGGAACAGACTGAAGTATCTTGCCAGTTTTGCCTTTAAGGGCAGTATTTGTTATGAAACAGTCTAGTCTGTTCTTGATTTCCAAAAAGTTTGGAGGGAGGAAGGAGGAGAAGGGTTGCAGGAAATTAGTCACTTTAATCAAAGAACTAAGAATTTTAATTGCTAATTTCGTTTAATATAGATGACTGTTAAAGTATTGATGTGAACAAAAGAGTTTCACTTAGCTCACATTCTTATACTGTTACGGTCACTGTGAACTTTGATTTTATTGACTTCAGTAAGCACAAGCTCTTTGTGCTGTCCGACTGGAAATTTCAGTGGCAAGGCCAGTATGCAGAAATGTAAAGAGAACTAAGGAAAAAAAAAATGGATCCAGATGTAAAGGAAGAAAATGGTTAAGACAGCTGTTCCCAGGTTTTAAAGAGTTGCGGGCTTGGTTTTTTTCTTGTCTTCTTTAGCAACTTCCTGAATTAGCCTGTTTCCTTACTTAGAAAATACCCTAATAGTTATAAGCCTGTCAGAGATGCTGGGAAGTTTTAGTTGATATCTTTTACAGAGTGTTTTGTAATGATTTTTTGCTGAAAACTCACAGAAACATATTTTCTTTTAATTTATAATTCCCTATCACCTTGCAGAGCTGTTGTGGAATTCTGTCGTAGTCTGTCCCTGGAAGGTATCTTTTCCTGCTCCATAATGACAGAAAGAACTGGCATTTCATTTGCACGCTGAGAAAAATTACTGTGGATGGGTAGGTGGGTGCAATTTTACACCAATTCTTAGTCAAAGCAAAAATGGTTTTGATTGTTAAAAAAAAAAACCAACCCAGCCCACCCAAGTTAGTATAGCTGGTGATGAGTGCACCCTGATATCCCATACGTTGATGTATTTTGGTTTTCCTAGTTTGACAGTTTTACTGTGAATTTTCAAGTAGCTGAAGCTTTCCTTAAGTTTTAATACATACTAAACATTTAAGTTTCTTTTCCTTCTAAGTGCTAAGAGTATGAAGATGAAACCCAAGACTAAGTGTGTATCCACTTATATAGGGAAGCTGATTCAAGATGGTTCCTACAGAAAAGGCTGTTCTGCAGCTGGTACTCTGAAATTCCTCTTGGTGTGGTCACTCGGTCTCTAGGAGAAGTGCTTAAGCTAAATCGGAAAACAGGACTGTGCCTAATAAATAGACTCCCTGGGGAGTCATATAGGAAAAGCTATGGTACTTTTAATTCACACAGCCTGTCTTACTTCAGAGTAATTGCCTCGCATTCTCAAGCCTCAAGAAACCATAAGATAAATAAAAACAATGAAAAAGATTCTTTTGCATAAAAAAGGTGTGAGGTGGGGTGTTTTGTTGTTGTTGTTGTTAGGGGCTTTTTTTTTTTAACTCCTGGTTTGGGGAATCTGAGGCATGTGCTCTCTTTCTTCAGTTTATTAATGACAAGTTTGGTGGAATTCATCTCTGTGCATGAGTCCTTATGTACCACTGACTATGTGAGCTTAAATGTTGCATTATTCAGTTTATGCCTTACCAGCACCCACCACAATAGGATGAATTCCACCTACCTTGGTTATTCCCATCTGTATGTGAAATGATGCTTTCTATTTGTTCAGCTGCAGATAGGAGGTTTCATAATTTTTACATGTCTAATGCATTGGTTGAAGTAATGAAATTCCCTCTTTTGAAGTGTAACCAGTGAGATTGCGTTTGCATCGCTTGTAACTGAATCACGTCAGTGAAATTACATTGCCCACATCTCATTTTGTGTTGCAAAATGTTATGTGGTGCAGCTCGTTTCCCTCTTTCCCAGAGCTTTTCATGGTGATATTCTTTCTCTAAATTTAAAGGCTACAAAATATTTGCTTTTTGTGTTTGGCATAGAAATTACTTTCTGCAATGCACTGTTACATCTGCCACGTGAACCAGAATTTTGATAGTGTGCAACATACGGATTTGGGAAGCAGCTAGTTTTCAAAGCTTGTGTTTTGTTGCATATTAAGTGATTACTGAGGTTTGTACAATTAGCAACAACCTCTGAGTCATGCGCTACGATACCTTACTACTACAGAAGCTGCATATTGAGGGGTTTCAGCTTATTTGGCTTTGGAATTGACTTGTAGATAATACTGAAATCAAAATGATTCTGTGGTTCTTCCCTCTCTTCCCTTGCCTTTGTTACTGACGTAGAAGCAAAAGTAAATGCATTTTTAAATTGAGTTTTCTAAAAGTATCCCTGAGGTAGATTTCTATCTTTACTGTAATTAATTTTGGGATGTATTTGATTTTTGGGTATACATCTTTGGAAATAAATGGTAAGAATAATTGCTAACTGCAGAAGTCAGTAACAATTCTGATAAATGTGAATGTCCCAGATACTTCCACTGAGGACTTTTAGGTCATTAATTTTTATGATAGAAATATAAGCAAACCCAAAAATGTTCTTAGATAACCGGTAACACTGCGGTTGAAACCTCTGCCTATTAACGACATTGTTGATAAAACCTCCTGTTCGTATATGCAGCAGTGCTTCTCATAATATTGTCTAAATGTGATATGTGTCAAATAAATGCCATAGGCAACTTACAGTCGTGGTGCAACAAAAATACTCAGTGCTGGGTTTTATGCATAAGATTTTTTTAATTTTATTTTCTGTAAGAAGTCATTGATGCTGAGGTCAGCAGCCTCTATCATATAAGTACTCGTTGCTTAGAAGAAAGTGTGTGAGAACACCAGATAATAAGCGAGATTTGAAAAAGAAAATAAAGGGGGAAGAAAGTAAGTCAGATTGAATTGTGCACTTCTAAGGACTATCTCCAGCTGAAGCTACACTTGTGCCGGGTTCTACTAGTGCAGCCATGAGATTTTGTTTCTCACCCCACTATAGCTTAATCTACCGAGGTTTTTTTCCCCTCGAACTAATGTTTGTATCTTGAAATATTGTGGAATGTATACTATTTGACCTGTGATTTCCTTGTCATGAGTTGTTTAATACTGGGGAGAGAGAAAAGAGGGAGAAAGCTATCTGGTATAATCTTTTTAGCTGGGGAATGTATTTGGCACACTCTTTTACAAATAAAAGAACCTGCTTTCTGTATCTGTGGCACAGCACGCTACAGCCCTCTCCAATCCAGCCACCAAGGAATTGCAGCATTTTGTTGATTGAATCCAGTTCTGTCTGTGACTGGGTTTCACGTTAGACATGTATGTCAGGGCGATGATGTTAGTTGTAATGAAGACAATTGCACTAGGAAGATAAAGGATAGAAAGATAAAAGTGCAAACTTCTCTCCAGTAGAATTTCGTGCCCAAATTATTCTCTTATGTTTCTGTATCTCCAGTGAAGTTACTGCAAAGGGTTGAGAGCATATCTAAGAGCAGAACTGGATTCTAGTATTTTTTTCCCCCCCCCTACTTCAAAGAAAATGATATAAATTAAATTCATAGTTTTCTACATATCCTGAGACTGATTCAGATCTCTTACCAGTCTAAATCGAGAATTCAAGTTGAGCTTAAGATGAGTCGTGTCAAAATTTGTGGCAGTGGAATTATTAGGAGTACAGAAATATTAGGTCGGCTGCGTGACTCTATAACACAAAAGCTTCAATCAACCATTTTAATGTAGTACTGAGCTTTTTGGTAACCTGGATGCTGAGCAGAAACCTGTATTTTGGTGTTGGTAGAAGCTAGTTAATTATCTCCTCTCTCTATTCCTATTAAAAACAAGGACTTAACTTCAGAAGGAGAGCTAAATTGCTGTCTTCTCTGCAGAAAGCTTCTTAAACCTTAAGAGGAACTACAGGCTGAAACCTTTGACAAGCATTGAAATAATTCATATACATGAGATTTGAGTGGCAAAAGGCCTTTTAAGACAGCATGGCTATTATGAAGGGTTTTATTGAGTAGGAAAACAGTGTTAGATGCCTGGATTTTGATGGGAAGCATTTTGTTACTAATACCTTCAAAAAGTCTGTTACAGCTTAGGTGCAGGAGAGAATATACATCTTAACGGAGACAGATGTTTGTACTGGTTCAGATTCACGATTTGATCTTGTAGATAACATACAGTGTCTGCCAATTTACTTCCTTAAAATAGTAAGTATCTCATGCTGCATGAATACTAGGAAATTTCTTTCTGAGTTATATGTTCCGCTCTGTTTGTTCACTGGTCTCCTGCTAACATCAGTGACAATTTCATAGGCATGTTGACGGCACTCTATGCCCTTAGTAACTTCAAAATGGGAACCGGTGGCGTGTGCCCAGCATGAATTGTCCTTCCTTTGAACAGGTTTTTTGGACTCAGTTCCATCATCCCTGTGGAAGTCAAATCATAAGGCAGAGCAGCAGAGAGACTCGTGATTAGCACTCTGTTTAGGAAAGGGCTAACACTTTGCTTGCATGGAGATTGAATTGCATCTCATCCCTGGAGAGGGTGATACCTTCAGGTCAGAAAGTAAAATGACTGAGGAGGCTAAGTGCAGAGTTTCTTACTTGCACTGTGTACTTAACTTGTGGATTAAAGATCACTTCTATTTCCTGAGCTGGAAGTCAGTGAAATTTCAAGTAGTTACTATCCTTTAGACCAAATATATATTGGGGGGTGGGGGGAATCAAAACCAGCCTCAAGTGATGTTCTGCAAACACTCTAGGTTTAATCCTGTGGATGTCTAAACGCTGAAACATGAAGACAGATTTTAGATTTGGTAGCAAATTCTAAAAGATATTCAGTTCTCCTCAAAATTTTGTGTTCATTCAAGTCCAGTTGCCTTATTCTGTAAGAGTTACTGTCTATTTGCTGAATTTATCATCTCCAAGGAAAAGTACTGAATCATGTTTATGAATTGCTTACATTTTAGGATGATCCAGATTTCATTCTTAATACAAATGGGCATAAAAAAATTGAGTATATGCTGCAATACAGGCTTATATAATTCTTTTTTGACAGAACCTTGTGATTATAAGTAACCTCATTAGTCTTCTACATTTGTCCCTCTGACCAAAATTGTCTTAATTTGAGAAAGATGGCATTTTTGATGTGTTGAGTTAAAGCGAAACCGATTAAATTTAATCTGCCCTGGAGATCTGTTTCTGTTTGTTTTGGGGTGAGTTTTTTGCATTGCAATTTGAAAAACTTGATTTACTGTTGAAGCAAGGGCTAAAGCCTTCTCGGGGATTTCCACCCTAGAAATAAGTCTGCCCCATTTTATGCATCGTGCAATTGAAATGATTGGAGGGATGCCACACATTAAAGTAGCCTCAGTCTTGCTGAGGTTTCAAATCTTGCTCATTTTTTCAAATCTCACTGTCCTTAAATTAAATTTGGATCTAAATTCACTTCTCTTTGGGGTTTGGGATGCTAGATTGCACTTTCTTAGTATATTTAATGAGTTGGTGTTTGAAGAGCTTATAGTAGGGAAATAAAAATGTGTTTTCGGTGTAGACAGCTTATTGACATACCTTCCTAGTAGGTGCAGTTTTGTCAGCAGATGAGTTCTTTCGGGGTGGGAGGAAGACATAATTTATAGCAGTCCCGCAACAACAAAAAAATACGGGAAAAGTGCTTCTTCATGACTTTTAATTGAAACCATACTAGTATGAAAATGGCAGTTTACTGTTTCATTTAAAGGGAACTTTTGCCTGGGCCTTAGAATGATGCTGATAGTGGTGTTGATACTGTTTTCAGTTCTGTTTAGCTTCTTTAACCTTTGGAAGGCCACGTATACCCAAATTTTAGAAGGTATTTCATTGACTAAAAAGAAATTTCGTCTGCAAAGGGATGATTAATAGGATTTTCAGAAGCGCTCAAGCAGTTCAGTTTCTGAATTCCCATTAATACCAAAGGAGGATAGGTACTTCAGAAAGAAGACCAGCTGACTATTTCCCTCCAAAGAACACCATAGAAAATCTGGATTTTAGCTCTTTCTGATTTTATTACTGACCAGAATCTGGGATTAACAGAGTTTGGACTCCTAATTAGTTGAGGTTTATATCGGGCTGAGAAGACGTATTATTATAAATTCCTTATAAAGGAGCGTTTTCTTAAGTTTGCCGAAATGATGACAGTGGATAATAAAGGTCTTTCTGTTTAATCTCATAAATCTCACTGGAAGTAAAACAGCTCCAAAACCTGTAATAAAAAGATCCATCATTTCCCTGCAGCTATAATTGTTGGAAACGTTAGCAGTAAGCTGCTGAGTGGTGCGTTGAATCCTCCCGTGGGTTTGTAAATGTAATTTATTTTTTCTTTCCACATTGCACTGAGACACAATTAATGCCACTTCTGAAATAAATATCAGACCTCTGTTTTACAGTTTCCAGAACACTCTCTAAGGTTTTGATGGGTGACACATGTACATGGAGCTTTCCAGAAGAGGTGAGGCTTTCTAGCTAATTTGAGGTGGTCTGTTCTTAGATACGTGTACAAATAAGATCTACCAGTGAAAGTGTTGAAAGGTATTTGCATCCCTTTCTTTTTAGTCAGAGAAGAAACCAGATGTTTTCTTGGTGTTTGACCGTACTGGAGGATGGAGTCAAGTTAACAAAAGCACTAATACGTATGATTTAAACAATCAGTGGCTGCTAGCGGCCAACTAAAGCAATGCTGTATTTTGGCATTCATTGTGTTTATTGAGAGGAAATGAGTATTTGGCTGAGTCATTCAGCGTGTGTTGTATCACAGAATCAGCTCGGTGTATGTGCATGTACGTATTTTTCTGGCTGGAGATGTCTAGATATCTATATGATGTGCTGAATTTATGCTTTAAGAATTTGCAGACTGTCCACCTTTCATTGGAGGGTACAACGTGATCAGATAACCTGCCTGTCCCCCCATCAAAGTTTTTGTAATTTCCCTTTTAAAATCAGGAGATGAGTTATAAATACTGAAAAGTTAATCTGTTCGCCAAGCCATTTTTATAAAATAGTCACTGCAACTTCAAAAATATGTGTAAAAGGCCTGCTTTGTTTGGAATTTTTAAATCCAAGTTACAAAGTGATAGTGGTTCTTGACTGACTAGAGTGAATTTTCAGGACTGCAGATCTCCACACAGGAGTGTTAGCACTGTGGGTCTAGAGGTACATCTCCTGTGTGACTGCTGGGGTGAGAAGTGTGCTGAGCTTTCACCTTCCCTGGATTGGCCTTGGGGGGGCCACCAGTGAGCGCTCTGATGCGAGGCGGGTGTGGGAAAGGAGGTCCTGGAAGGGGAGGCGGAGATGCCGAGGTGGCCGACCTGCAGTCGTGTTCTTACCTGGTGCGCTGGCGTTTGCCTCTCCTCCCTGATGGCAGATGTTAGGCTGAAGCAACCATTGCCGCCTCTGTGGGATGCTGTTACTGGAGGGTTCACCCTGCTGGGTTTCTTTCCAGTCCCGTCATCCCCAAACTCCTGTCTTTTTCTCCAATTTGTTTGCTACCCTGTTGGCTGAGGAAAGCCGTGGTAACCTGTGGTGTCTGGCTTCACCCATGAGTACTAGGATTTCTTAAGCAAGAAAATCAAAATGGTTGTGGTCAGGTGGATGTGGTATTCTCCTTCACCTCCTCCCCCTTTTCCAGGCATGTGCTTTGTTTCCCTTTTACTCAGTTCCTGTGACTGGGCCCTCATCACGCAGAGTCTCGTTTATGACTGGAATCTACAGCTGTGCTTGTGAAACCAGCATCTACCCTGGCAATCATGGTGAGATGACTCAAGGAGATAGAGCTGCCAGGGCCCGCTGGGCTCCGGGAGCGGAGCCAGTTCAGGGAGCAAAGCCAACTGGACGGAGCAGCTGGGGAGGCACAGCCGTGCGTGCCAGGGTGGCTGAGCCCCTGGTGAAGGAGGGCGAGCGGTCCCTGCATGTGCTGGTGCTGCGGTGGCTCTGCGTCCTGCGGCTGGGGCGTGGCGGGGAGGAGTTGAATTGGGTGTTGGGATGGGCGCTGCCACGGGGGTAGTTGTGAGAAATGAGTGCTTCGGGAGAGGAAGAAAGAAAATGCCTGGGTCTTCCAAGATGCCTTGCAAATTCAGATAACTGCATCCAGAGCAGCTCTGGGAGATGCAGTTGCAGAGCAACAGAGGCACAGAAAGCTTGGTCCCCTCTAGCTTTGGGAGAGTGAAGCAGCTCAAAAGATTTTGAGTAAGTTCTAGTGAAGAACAGAGGCGGTCTGTCTGCTCCACACTTGATGCTGGAGTTTTGGGTTTTAGTCTGAGAGTGTATAAAGTCTTTAGTAATGTGTCCGTGTTCGTATTAGCCTGATCAACTAAACTAAATGGTGCTTCATTTTAAGACTTACGTCAGTGTTTTGACCTGAATATTTTAAATTCAGGTGTTAAATTTTTGTTTCAAAATGTAGACACGTTTACAGTTTGATTTTTGTTAGAGTCCTTCTGGTCTGTGGCATTGAAAACCGGTTCTAAAATTATGAAGTTGGCCTAAATAGTCCTGGGATTTCTAAAAAACCAAGAGCAATTACACATCTTTTGTTTTTGTTTTGTTTCTTGAACATCTGCAGGGCGTACAGATGCATTTCATGCATTTTTCTTCAACTGAGAGACTTACTGATATATTTTGACAAAAATAACTGAGCCACAGGTCTCACATGATCACCCAGTTGCAGGACTTGGGATTGGCTGTAAGAGGAATTACAAATATCACTATATAACAAAGCTGTGAGATTTGACAACAGTAAGAAATACTTTATTTAGTGTAGCAAGGAGTTTTCACAGAAATTCCCATTCTTTTCTGAACATCCCATGCCAGAGGGAGCGTGTGTAGAGGCAGAGGTGTGAGTTCAAAGAAAGAAAAAGCTGGAGATGTAGAAAGTACATTGCTTTTGTTTTACAGTTTCAACAAAATTATCTTTTGTTGCCTTAGCTGAGGAGGAGCAACTAACATCACTTAGAAACAAGCTTTTTAAAGTGTTCTTGCAGAAAATGTTTGTATTATAATCCTAAAATAAACATACCAAGCTAACTGGCTCTTTGAAAAAGTATTTGGTTTACAAATTTTGAAAATAGGAGTAGCAGGAAGAGTATGAAGATTTCACAAGAGGAAGCTAAACTGTAAAGAAATAAAACTATAACTATTCATAGCAAGTATGAGTAGGTGGGTTTTTTAAAAGTTAGTAATACAGATATGTTTTTAATATAGAATAGTTGCTAGATAGCATGTCTCCAAATGACTCCCAAAACAGTAGAGTAAATGCAACAACACACACAGATACTACGTGGTACACAGACTTGGAGTCTGTATTACGTGGATCTATAATGAATACTAATTTAGATGTCATAAAAACCAAACCCACAGATTCAGTCACAGATACAACCCAATGGAGAGTTTATTAAGAGATTAAAAGACAACGTATGATGTGACACAGTCTAGGAAGGACATGGGCCCGTATGTCACAGGACTACTCATGCGTCTGATGAGCCTGGGAAAGAGTAAAATTATGTGGTCTTCTGCGCTGACTGGTGACTTGTTCACCTGTAGCAAAGCCAACAAAACCAGCTTAAAAAGTAGTGGACTGTAAGCAGTAATAGTGCTGGTTTGAGTTGTAGGTTTTGGGGTGGGGGGAGGGATTTTCAGCATCTGTAAATGTTTTGTCGGGCATAGGTGCTGCATTCATCTGAGTGATTTATTCGACATTAGGAGCTGAAAATTCTTTCTGGCTTAATGTTTAAGATTTTTATTCCATCTTCACAGATGGATTGGTTTCTTGAGAATTGTTCTGTAAGAGGGGATTTGGGGTCTGCATATCTCGAAGCCCAGGAGAGCAGAGCAGGGAAGTGAAAAGGCAGCGGGTTCAGCTCTCTAAGTATAGACATTCCTGGGGACCGGCTAACCCAGCCAGAGGCCTGTATTTTCAGCACTTGAACTCACCCGTGGAGAATTATCCTTTGCAATCAAAACTTCTGTTTCTTTCAGAAAAATGGTGCTTGTGTCTTTTCTAAATCTTCTTTGAAAACAGGGTCCCAGTATAATTCTGCCTGCAGCTGTCTCTTGGAGGGCCACGCTGCCCGTTCTGTCTCGGAGGTAATTTCTGACGCTGCTGATGTATAAGACATCAAAGCTTGGGCCAAAATACCCAGCTAACGTGCCTGTTCCATAGCGTGACATCCTAAGTCAAGTCCTTCGCCTCCGTGCGTGTGAAAGGCCCCGTGTTTTCCTCCTCCGAGTTTCTGAATTCAGCCCTCCTGCCTCACTGCCACAATCCCCTCGAGGACATCTGTGTTGCTCGTTGTTACTTGCTTAATCTCTGCTTTTAAAACGTGAAGCCATGACAAAATTTGCTGCCCAACGGGTGAGGACAACGTACAACTCCAAGTCTGTGCAGTCCGCGGGAGCAGCACCGGGCGCCCGCCAGCACCGCGCGTGGGCTGCCGGCAGGGCAAGGGGCGGCCCTCCGCCGCCCTCCGCTCCTTCCTCACACGGCCCTGCTGTCTCGCAAGTGCCATGGTAACCATGGATGGTAACCGTGGTTTTGGAGGAAGATACTGATTAGCGATAGCTGAGCAAGGCAAAGCAGAGCCTGGTCTGTGTTGCCGTTTGATTCAGCTGCAGTGACGTGTGAGGAACTGTAAATTAGAGGTTTGTACCCGAGGGACTCTCACTCTGAACGGGAACAACCGGCGGTAAGGGCGGTTAATAAAGCCAGGTAATTGTCTGATAAACAAGGTCCTTATAGAAGTGTATGAAGATTACGTTGTCCCTTCTGATTCCTAAACTCTTGTCATAAATGCATTAAATGTGACAGATCTTACATTACTGTCATGATCTTAGAAAGCAGTCGTTGCTCTACTGCCTTACGGGATTTCATTCTGGGTCTTACATAAACTTGCGAAAAAACCCAACTGCTTAAGTGCCTGGTTTTCTAATGTGCAAGGTATCTTAGGGCAGATAAGTACCTATTAACAGCTGTCTTTAAAGAAAGCTAGATACCCCAAATCGCTTACTAACTGAAGGCAAAAAAATGCTCATTTGTTTTGATACTTGGCTATTTTGTTACATTCTTTTCCTTTAATGTATTAATCCTAACATAAGAACATTTAAATTATTCTGGAATGACTTTTACTGCATCTTTCCATGAGCGTGCTTTTCCAAATGCAGTGATCGAATAATCTGTGAAGTGTTTCAGGCTGCCAGCTCAAGACGACTGAAAAAATAAAGTATTGGTGGTGATGGAGAGTGTGTCAGCTGGATGCACAGTGTTTGGAGCAAATGGTAAAAAATACGTTGAAATTCTTAGGTGTGTGCTCTGATTCAGCAGAGGCTGGTGGTGGGCAGGGCTGAAGTAGTTATTTTGTCTGCTGTTAAATTGCAGTGAGGGTCAGATGCATAACTACTACAGAGCTTTTAAAGTGCCAGTCCGTAATCCCCAGATGTTGGGTTATGAGGTGAGCAGACCACCAGAAGAATGGATGAGGTTCACAGCCCAGGTAGAGCCCTGCTAGTGAGCAGCGTGTCACCCCACGCTGTGAGAGGGTAGCGCCTTGCCTACTGCGGTAGCTGATCTCACAAGTTCAGAGGCCAATCCACTCATGATGTAGTGAAAAAGAAAAATCTCGCATTACTGTTTGCCATACTGTGGATGAAAAGAAAACTTGAGCCTTTAGGACTGGCAATAACACCACTTTTATTAAGTTTCTATTGAAGGACTATTTTGGGCAAGATAAATTGATGGGCTGAACACAATAACGTTCAGTATCTCACTTTCAAATACTTAGTAGGCAAGTGCTACTGAATAAGAGAAGAAATTAAGCTAAGATGTAGAAAAAAGGTTACTTGGCAACATCATACGGTTTGTAAAGAAGAGAAAGAAGGGTCAGGAACTTAATGAATTTGGATTATAGAATTTTCTGTAAGTCAGTCGTTGCATGAATAGAAAAATCCTAACCCAGCTTTTGGTGTCATACTTTAATAGGGATTGCCTAAAGCAAAACAGGGTTTGTTTGGCCACAAACTGCAGAGAATAGCAAAAGCATAGCTGCCGTGCACAAACAAAATTGAACTCCCCGGAGGCAGGCAGTGCTGGTCATAGCTCAAGCAGAGACAATCTGAACGAGGTATGCGGTAGTGATGAAGGTTGGTGTTCATTTTTTGCATTATCTGGAGTAAGCATACTTGGAAGTGTGGGAATGTTGATTCGGAGACCACTGTATTTACTGCGTGACATAATATTAGAAAAATTTCGACTTACCTTCAGGAATTGGGAGGAAGACACCAAATACAAAAGCACTATGGCCTATAATCACAGTTCTGCCCACCGTGCCAATGCAATTTCAATGGGTAAATGAATTTTCCTCTGTAATAATTACGTTATTAATTTCTGACCATTGCAGAGAAGAAGAATCCATTGGTTGCTGGAGTTAAGATTTTTGCGGTGGGTTTCTGTAGTGGTAACCAGTTGTATGGCTCAACTAATTGTACCTGGTGCTCAGGGTGGAACAGGAGGTGCAAAATCAAGAACAAAATTACCTACCAAGCTGCCCCTTCCCATCCAGTCCAGCCTACAGTGAAATCTGTTTATAAAGTAAAGACCATATTAAAGTAAACAGCATATTGTAGAGCCTGCGTTTTGCAAATTAGTTCAGTGGACCATGGCAACCAAATGTTGTACATTTATGGTAAATGCAGCTTGATTGGAAATACTTGATTATGATACCTAGGAAAATGCAGTCTAACAAATAATATCTTTCCCCCAGCCCCTCATGCTGAAATTTTAGCTGTTAATAAGCACTGTGCCAAATACAAAAGACTCAGGAAAGTCTTGTTAGTGCATTCACATGGACACTTTTCCATTGGAGGCCAGTACATAAGGAGAACCACTATACAGTGCCACGTGTAGGGAGCTGAATTGCTCCCTGGAGGACGCTTCTGGTCTTTCCCACCTGTGTAGGGAGCTGGAGTTAAAGACACTGGTGGAAGTTTTCACACTGTTCAGTGTATAGTAAATACTAAATGGTAATTTAGTTTACTAAGCACAGTAAATACAGTTCAGTAAATAAAAGAATACTTTAAAAGTCTATATTTTCTTAGGATTTGTGCTTCATTTTCTGTTACTGATCATACATCTCATTACAACTATGAGTATTTAAGAAAAACAGATTCACAGTGATGTATGCTAGTTACTTGATTTTCTTCTCATTCAGGGTGGACAACAAAACCAATAAAACCCGTTTAATTTTCTTTTTACTTTCAGGCACTGATTTTTGAATGTCTGTTGTGCCAGTTTGTCCCAATAAGTCTTACAACAGCATTATTTTGGGTGCTTTAAAATAGGTAGAGCTTGTTTTTACTGCTCTGATAATGTGAGATGGAAGTGGGCTGTTATTGTCACGTAACTCCTAAATACCTGAAAATTTCTAGCTGAAGCTAAGCTCCTACCATGATCAAAGTGGCACATCAGTGGAATGGGTTAAAGTTTTGTGGAGTTGGGATGGGGTTTTCTGTGGTGGTAATCCAGAGGCTGTGCTATTCAAATGTTAAGTTGAGCAAATGAAATTACTATAACTCTGCAGAAAAATAGTTGGTATTCCGAAGTAGGCAATGGGTTGCCTTTTGTATTTGAAGTTACTTTGTTGCAAATTAG
Organism: Leptosomus discolor; assembly: GCF_034619465.1. Classification (NCBI taxonomy): domain Eukaryota; kingdom Metazoa; phylum Chordata; class Aves; order Leptosomiformes; family Leptosomidae; genus Leptosomus; species Leptosomus discolor. The sequence goes on along the minus strand of NC_141402.1, from coordinate 18,825,680 downwards.
AGTTTCTAACCACTAAATACGTGTAAAGCACTTCTCTTCCCTATTATTCCTCTCTGTTCTGCTTAAATTCAAAAAACAAACCCCAAAACACCTCACAACCAGACTTCTGTGATGGGTCACATATAGTGGATAAGATAAAATTAACAGATGTAGGTTGCAAATAACCAGTTGAACTAAATTTTTGACATCATTGGCTATAGAAAAAGATGTTTTATCTATGGTGGCCTAGTGCTCGGCCACATCAGCTCCTGACTTTATAGATTTTTGGGAAGATGAGCTCAGGATTTTGTATGAGGTTAAGAAGTTGCCGTTTGACTCAGTTCTGCAATCTCCAGGCTTCATCAAAGCGCTCCTGAACGTACCTGATTGTGTGTAAACAAATACTCCTGCTGGAATCCGTAGGAGTGTCTGTGCCCTTGGACAAAATCCGATGCTAAACTGTTTGGCTCAAGTGAGAGCCTGTTGCTGGCCCACCTGTGAGACCTGTTATTTAGTGGCCCATGTACCTGTTCACCTATAAGGCAGATGATGGAAAAAATGTATCTGAATTCAAAGTCTCTCAAATCCATTTTTTCCAATGTTTAAATTAACGTTAGTACCAGTTTTTCTCCACTGGCCTGTCTTGTGTATTTTTTAATCTTCCTTCCTTACCAGGTAAGTATTTAGGTAGCACTGTGGTCACTTCTGGGTTTTTGGCAGTGTTGTTTTACAGAGTCATTTCTTTCAGCATGGTGTGTGTAAATGGATGCGTATGCGTGTGCCTGCATGCTGACGTAGAGATAGATCTGTGTTGATATCTGAAATAATAGATGTGAGGGTTTTAACCTTGTACCTGTTACGACATCTTTATGTGTCTGCTTTAGGGTCGACCCTATCCCATATGACACTCCAAAACCAGCGGGCCACACGCGATTTGTCTGCGTCTCAGACACACACTCCAGAACAGATGGCATCCAGATGCCTTATGGGGACATCCTTCTCCACACGGGCGATTTCACCGAACTGGGACTGCCCTCAGAGGTTAAGAAGTTTAATGACTGGTTAGGTAAGGAATTACTGCGTTTTGGTGACCCCAATTAACCTCTCCTGTCCAAGTGTCAGTCACTGCCTCCTAATTGAATTAGAGCGCTTGAAAATCCCCCCCCCCTACCCTTACTTCACTTGTCCTCGTGTGATGTGCTGTTTCTAGTCTCAGTATGATTCTGTTAATTAAGATAAATTTAGAGACTTTGCTGTATTTCTCCATTATCTTGTGGGAAAAGGTTCTGTCATTCCACAGCAAGGACTTTGTAGCCTAATGTGTGTGCTGAGGGGGTGGTGGCACCTCACACAAATTCATACAGTGTCCCAGTAATTGTCACTGTGGGGTTTTATATCCACAGCCAAAACCATTGCTTGCTGTGTTTTGGGTTTACCATAATATAAAACAGTGCTGAAAGCTACAACATGTTTGGAAATGATGAAAGTCCTTCTTCCCACAATACAGGATGGCAAAATCAATGGTACTGTTTGGAAGAGAATTTTTTGGGTGTAGTATTCATATGGTTGCCCCTTTGAGTTAAAGTACTGGTAATTTGACTTGGAATGCAGGCACTCACCACCTCTTTGGTGGGATGCCTTTCATATTCTACTGTATTTGACAGCAGTGCCCTGATCATGATTGTTGCAGTTAAGGGCAATTAAATTGCAACAGCAAGACCAAAATGAAGGAGAGGAGCTTGTGCAGGACACTGCTGTTTTGAATGCCACTGGTAGGCTGGCTGTGTACTATCATGTCACCACTTGCACTAGAAATACTCAGCGGTGAAGGTGACTCGAGCAGCTGATCTTCAAGAAGCGTTAGAATGAATTTACAGCGTTACATAGAAACCTTTGAAAGCATAGCTTTGTCATCAGGCTTTACCTCCATCACTGCACTCTCTTACCTGCCGTATGATGGCCCCATCTCTATGTGCCTTTAATATTCATTTTATTCCATTGGAGTTCCTTGACTGACCCTTCAAGAGATAAGTAAAGAACATTCAGAATCACAAAAGGAATTTTTAAATAGAAGAGCTTCCACGTTCTCTGTCTTTTCACCCTTCTTTGCATTTTCTCCATACTATTCTTTTTATCTTCCTTCTGACCTCCTTTGATTTGCACAGCCCAATTTTAAAGAACGTTTTTCCTTCTTTTTATTGCTGTGCATGTGGGGTTGGGACTTCCAGATACTGACATGTTACTGTAATTTAGTTTTATAATTCTAATTTCTAGAAAGCGGTACTAGATTTTTATGGGCTCAAAACTATCCCTTTTCTAGGAATGTAATCGCAGCACTGGGAAGTAAAGAAGCGGTAGGAGAAGTAGATGGGTGTGTACATAAGTTGAGGGAAGAGACGCAGTGGGAATCATCTTCCTCAACTTTAGAGTGTTTTGTGATAGCCTGGAAATGTTAGTGTTCTGAAGGAGGAGGAGCAAGCAAGGTAAGGGCAGCGGGAGGCTGCATAGCTTCCCTGGGAGTAGGTGGTGTGGTCCTACCAAGCTTCAGTCCTCGCAGGGAAGCTAAGCAACGCTGCTGGTGCAGTTGTTACGGGTGCCAGGCAGCTCCAAAAAAGAAATGGTTTGCTGAAGTGTATGGACCTCCAAAGTCTACCCTGAAGGCTGGGAGCAGTGTCTGGCTACCAAAGTTCCTCTTTGGACTTCACAAGTATGTTCATGAGTATTGTTTTGATGCAGCCAGAGCCCAAGCCCAGTGCTTGGCAGTTGAAAACGCTAACTCAGTACTGCAGAAAGCCAAAACAAGTGAGCTGCTAGCCTGTGTTCACCCTTTTGTGGGGAATCTTACAGTATTGGCAGCCACTTGGCATTCCTTGTATTTAACAGATGTTTTGTGGTGATATTATTTTATCACATAGATCCTTGGTTTAATATAACCCTTTGACAGGTTTTGTTCCAGCCTCAATAATTTACCATGGGGCTTTCTTAGCATATATATAGATCTTGTAGAAGTCAGTATGGTATTTATCTGAGAAAGCAGATTTTGCATTCTTTGGCAGTCAGTGTCATTGAAACAAGCAGGATTCCTTCTTCTGCCATATAGTGGGAGGCATCTTTTTTCGTAGTAGTTGGTAGGAATCTTATTCCAGAGCAATGCACTGAGAACTTCCTTTGGATACAGTGTTGTCCTTCTAGAAAGGGTTTTTCCTGTCTTTTGTGTGCATGGTTTTCTCCACTGGCAATCGTGTGTAAAGCTATAATGAAGACGTGGCGTCTGTATTGTTTCTACTGTGATGGAGTGAAGTGAGATCAAAGCTAGGCTGCATTCGTTAGCTTATTTTACCTACTCTGTGGTAAAAAATCAGGGTCTCATCTCCACTAGGGTTATATAATGGGATAACTAAGACACAATAACTGTCCATAATTTTCTTGGCAGTAAAGCCAAGGGCGATGTTAAAAGATGATATCCGGAATCACTGCCTCACACGTCCTTCACTGATGTTACACAAGCCAGAGTTACACAGGGCTGAGAACGCTTCTGTCAGCCCTGCAGTTCTGTGTTTTGTGGGCCTTGCACCCCTTTGCAACTCTCCGTTTATCTCACCTGAGCAAAATGTGCAGCATCTTGTTCATCCACTTCATTAACTTTCATCCTTCTTCCTTGTCTCCACAGCCGAACCGCGGCAGTGCTTTCCACGCCCTCTTTCCTGCTCCTCTGAGCTCTCAGCCCTTCCCACAACTTTTACTAGTCCTTATGCTTTTTTCCCTTTGGCTGATAAATTTTCATTATTGGTTTTGCATGAAAGTCGTCTGGGCTTATACATTGAATAACCTCTGTGGTCACTTAGTGATTACATACACTGGCTGAGGTAATTTATTCACTTTGTTTTGGTGTGAACATGTCCCTTGGGTCTTGTAACTGCTGTAATCACTTGACCTCGGTGACTGGTAAATGCTTTAAACACAGTTATTTTAAATTTATAATTGTTTTCATTAAAAATCTCTTATAGTAACTTAACTGACCTTGCAGTAAACACAGCATTATGTGCAGAGAAAGAATTAAGACGTTATTTTATGCCCAATATATTTCTTACTGAATGTTTCAACATACTGTTATTATCACTGTTCATATTTTTCCTATCCATTCTCATTCAGTCATACGTGGGAAATGAAATACAGGAATATCTAATTATAGCTCTGTCTTCATAGTGCAGTATTTCCTTTCCCGTGTGATGGGAAGTGATTGACTAACTCATAAGAACTGACGAGAAAGCAAAAATAAATTCAGACAGATAGATCTTTAATGAGGGACGATATGTTTATTGTGCTCAATCGGTGTGGGCCTGATTGTACGTATCCTTACTTGTGTGAAGAATTTGCATCTGGTTTAGTCATTTTTCTCAAATAGCCAGTTTTGTTCTTTTTTTGTCTGGTGGTTATTTCTTGCTGTGTTTTGGTTTTGTTTTTTTTTTTCCATGCAAGGTTTCTAATATAAAGCATATTATTGGACAAACTAGTGAAATTCTGCAGTGGTAGATACAAATAAATCCAGAAGGTGAAATTGCTGCAGGCTAATGTCCGTGGAGCCGAGAGCAGAATTTGGCTAGTTTTTTTCTGAGTTGTTCTGGGCTTTAGCAGCTTGACTGTTTCATGTTGATTCTTTCATGTCTTTTGTTTTGCATGTATGGTTCTTCTAATTTCCGTGGGATAATGACTTGAGGAACTTTGTGAATGGTTTAGTGGCCAAACACATATGGGTTTGTACTGGAACAAATATTTCTTTACCTGTAATATATAAGCTTGCCTTTAGTATAAACATTGTTGATAGAGCTAACGTAAAAATTCAGCTTTTTTTGGTTTGTAGTTCCTCCATTATGTTAAAGTGGGAAGAAAAGAATGGTTATACTATTTTAACATGGAGGTCTTGTTATACTCTGCATATGTAACTGTGGTCCTCAGAAACGTATTGTCAGTTCTTTTAAAGTTGGTTTTTGTGTGAATATTTGGTTCTTGAAAATAGCAGCTTCAGCTTGGAATTGCTGGCTGTTACATGGACACTTCGTTCCAGTCTACTGGAACCTACTTAGATTTCTGCGTTAGTACTGTAGAAACCTTAAATTATATTCAAAACTGTAAGCCAGACTCCCGCCAAAGTAGTGTTTGATCTTGAAGATAGTGTAATTTAATCTGAAAAAAAAATGAACTGTAACAAAATAGTGCAATAGTAAGATCAAACTCTTTTCTTATCACCGTTTAAAAATTCAGGGTCACTTTCCTCTTGTAGCCTTTCTCAGTCTCTCTGGTCTGGCTCAGTTTTCCACTCATTTTATCTAGGCTTAATCTCTCCAGTCATATTTCATTCAGGGGTTTGTGTGACTGTGTTCCTTTTGCTAATGTACACTGAAAACAGTTTCATTGTGATGCAGTATTTGATCTTGAGAACTTTTGCTCCATAAAAGTGTATTTCTGATGTGAAGTATTTTAGCATCTGACATGACACTTTTTTATAAAAAGAAACCAGTAAGCTCTAAATTTTTCCAAATTCAGAGGGATATTAACTCGAAGTTTTCTGAACTGATTTAGAATCAGAAGAAAGCTTGAGTATTTTAAAGTAAAATTACGTCAAGAAAAGCAAATTTCTTCCTATTTTTATATATTGATTTATTTCTGATCTGTGTTTTTGCCATCTGGAGCGTGTTTTGAATCCTATATTGCTCTGCTTGTTACAACTAGAATGAATAATTGACTAAACATAAAATACCATTTTGATGAACAAAACTCTTAGCACTTGAAAAAAATTGCATCCATTGCAAGTGAAAGAAAATGCTGAGGTAGCTTTAATCCTCTAAGTATGTATGAGTTTTGCACAGCTGTTCTGGAAGAGAGGGAAGCAGCTCCCTGGAAAATCTATTAGTCTGATTTTGAAAACAGCTATGTCTTCTGTGAGTGGCTTTGGTGGGGAGCTTCTTCAGGCTTCAGACGCTGGAATAGGATACATTTATTTTAATAATAGGTTGAGCTGGCTGCTGAAGACAGTTGACTCTTCTGTTGGTGTTGGCATTCTGCTATCCCTCTGATACCGTTAGGAGTTTTCCTGTGATTTGCAGGATCCAGACCATGTTGGCTGCCTGTTTCAGAGATGCTCTAAACTGGAGAATAATGAGGACCTGAAGGTTCACTGGCAAGCCTGACAGACAATTTTGTTGTATCTGCTTATTAAATCTAGTCGCTAATAGATGCTGAATATTAAGAGTTCGGAGCATGTTGATACAATGTCATTTAAAACCCCCTAGATTTCCAAGATGAAATCTAGTCTTCAAGTTTTTTTGGTTTGATTTTTACTTATTTAGTTCTCTGGGTTATTTATCTCACTCTGTCTTTATGGTAAAGTTTTTAAAAGCTTCTTCCAAGTTTATTTAGGTTTGATTGCAGTATTACTGCTTAAGAATATTTCCTTTGATTTTGTTCTAACTTGCACTGTGTTTAATGTCATGGTTAAATTCTCATTTGTACTTAGTTTTAAATTCCCGTATGGCTTGACTAAATTAATCATCAATGCTCAGCTTTTATTTGCATACATCTTTTTTAGATAGATTAGTACTAATTTTATTTTTTTCTTGTGAGAGGAATAAAAATAATTTAAATGTTACATTTTATTGTATTTATAAAGTAGTAAGAAAATACAGCCATGTGGATTTTTGTAATAAGCTGAATAGTGTTTTCCTGATGTAGCAATCTACAATGAAATGTGAAAACAAAAGTGGGGGAAAGAAGTGCAAAATTCTACTTTTGTGCTATGATTATTATAGATGCTACTTCATAGTTATCTTCTGCTCTGAGTCAGATACTAGATGCTTTATGGAAAACAGAACCCTAGAAGTATAACTTAAAAGGTAAAATAGAAGAAATTGTATAGAAATGGGTGTCAAAATAGTACAATTTCCACTGATAAAGTGGAATTTACGCATGAGGAGCAGTGTAAGTTTATTCGTATCTGCTCGGTTTTTTCTTGTTTTGCACCTATTATTCCTTTTCCTAAAGAAATTCCACAAGAAACAATTTTTACTCTCTGTTAATGGCACACAGAGTACCTTTGAATTTTTTTTTAAACTGTATTCACTAACTTGCTATAGATACAGTATGAAATTCTCGATATAAGTTGTGTACTACCTGCCATGATCAGTCAAACCAAACATTAAGGTCTTATTTGACAGCCATTAGAAAACTTGGCTCAGGTAAAATGTGCTTTCAAAGAGAATGATGTTCTGGATTGAGTGGCTCTTTGTATGTTTAAACCTAACGTACTCATTTGGTAATTTTCAGTGAAAGAAAGGAGCCAGTGAGCACTGGAAAGTATTGCACAATACTTGGGCAGGACTTTCAGTCACAATAATTGCTCTGTCATTTCTTGAATCTGCTTCCCTGGGCTGATGTTGTCTTAAAAGGAGGGGAGGGTATGATGAGGTTTCAAATAACAAACCATAACCAAAACAAATTTCTAAAATAACCAAAATAGTTCTTCCTTTCAATTCCCCCTTTCCCGCAAATCCACTTTGAAACTGAACAGAGATTTTTGGTTGTTGTATTGACCAGGCATGAAACAAGTAATGCCACCCAAATAGAAAGTTTTATAGACATTGTCATCAGATTCTTCCTCCAGCGCTGCTACTGCAGCCACATACCGTAATATGAGAATGATTTCAGTGGAAAGCAGTAAAAGTGTGTATTGTTTGTACACCATCAATTTATTTTGTCACTTACAAATTTAATGTTGCATCAGAAGTACAAAGTGCAAATCTCTCTCCTAAATTTTCACATCAGGCACGCCATATTAACAATACCTAATTAAAATAAGAAGTCTTTCTGTTAGTAGAGCATCACGTTCCTGCTTAGAAAGAACAATGGTTTCGGGGTGGAGGAGTTGCTTTGAGCAGAGAAAGGTTGAGGCTGGGGGAGAAAGCACTGCAGATTTTAGTATAATGTGTAGTGTTCAAAGAAATTTTATTTCATCATAAAGATTAGCAGGCTGTGTAATTCAATTTAAAGCTGGTTGGCAGTGTCCTGTCTATTACAAAGCCTTTTTTTTTTTAATCACCGCTGTTGGGTTTTTTTGTGGTTTTTTTTTTTTTGGTATTGTATGCGACTACAGAACCTGGCAGACAGCAGGAGTGATCTTGGGGTTTTGTGCTTTCCTCCCCCCTTCCTCTTTTCAGTTCTGCACGTTAGGATATGTGCGAGATTACCTTAAACTGAGCTACAAAATGGTATTGCAGTGAAATGCCAAAGTCCTGTATTTTTTTGACTTGTATAAAATTATTTTTTCTCTTTTTTTTTGGCCCAGCAGCCACTGAGAGTGAAGATCTGCTAAAACTGTTAGATTGGGGGGGTTGAACCAAGCTTGAAACTGAAATGTTAGCATTTATTCACACTGTTGTGGATGTTACTATGCTGTAGAAAAGCAACGTGCAGCAATTTATGTTAATGCAAGACTGGCAGACCTTTATCTTACAGTAATTGTCTATACTAGGGGGTTAATAAATGTTCAAGAATTACTGACTTTTTTTTTTTTAAAAGATGTCACGGTTTGAGGCTGGGCCGGCCACTAACGAATGACAGACGCTCTCTACTAACCCCTCTCCCCTCCCAAAAGGGAAAAGGAGAGAGAACAAGGGAGAGAGACTTTACGGTTTGGAAAAGAAAACTAAAACAGCTTTAATGGAACAATAACAATAAAAGAAAAGATAATAATAAGAATAAGGAAACAAATGAAATATATACAGTATGTACAAATATATACAAAACCAATACCGAACCCAACTCCCCCCCACCCTGATGACAGTACTTCACCACCGTGCTGCAGGGCTGGCACTGGGGCAGTCCCAGGCTGGACTTGGCAGCAGACAGGGACGGGATGCAGGAGCTGGACTCAGGCACTGGATTCAGGGATACACGGATCAGTCCTCCTCAGATGTCGGCCATCGAAGAAGAGCGAAGGGGCGAGACCCTCGTGATCTCTCAGCTTTATTCTGAATATGACGTCTATGGGATGGAACACTGTTGGTCAGGTTTGGGTCACCTGTCCAGTTCGCTCCTCCCTGTAGGTGTGACCCTTTTCACTCCCAGCACCCCAACACGCAGTACAAGATTTAGCAGTGACCTTGGTCGCCATAAGAACAAGTCTAAGCCAGGGCCTCTCTGCATCCCATTCCTTGGTACGAACTATAAACACCAGGCCTTATCACTGCTGGGAGCAGTCACTGTCTGGAAAAACATGCTGCTGTTTCAGAAAATGCTGTTAGTTAGAGGAGACTTAACTGAAAAGTTAAAGCACTAAAACAGAATTAGTTCTGATTTAGCCGAAACCAGGACAAAAGAAGAATAGGTTGTTGCTTCATGCTGGCTATAACCAGCCTGCATAGCTCGTTAATTAACCCCCTTGTTGCAGTAGGCTGAAGCTGAGTATTTGAGCTCAGACAAATTTTGCGTGCATGTTGTGTATTGGAAACAATACGTCTTGGCGCAAAAGGGCTGCGAAAGAAAGACCTGTGCAACTCCACCTCTCCCGTCCACCCCTGTCGTGCCTGTTAGAAGAGCTTGAAATCTTTATTGACTGCATTTAGGGAGTCTATTGATTTCAGAGGACGGGAGCTATATTCATGGGCAGTGATACCAGTGGTGTGGAGAGAGAGGAGAAGAGAAGCCCTTCTCCCAGAGCTAGCGGAATTCGCGTTTTCTTTGTCTTGCTTTGTCATCCCGAGCGTGGCAGTGTGAATAACGGACAGTGGTTACAAGACCCAAAGGCAGCGAGCGTCTTCTTTTGGTAAACCCCGGTGCAAGGCTGGGAGGACCGGCTCTGCTGCCACGTCCTGTGGCACTGGGCCGGTCCTTGGCATTTGGCTCTTGTGCAGGCTGGTTCGTGGTGGCCCTTGCACAGCTTTGGGAACTGTGTTTCTCAGGACTTGAGATAGCTTTGAGGCTCAGGTCACTTCAGTGAGCTGTTCAGGTCTCCTCGTCCTGCACCCCAGCTGTGATGTGACGGTTACCAAACCCTCGCTTACTGCCGATGGTACATCTAGTGGAGAAGGAACAAAGCAACACAACAAGGGACAGCAATGGAAGGAGAGAAGCAAGAAGATGCGAAGCCGACTCAGAAGAGAGCAAAATAACTTAAAGCTAGGGGAGGGACGGAGGCTACAAAGGAGAGGGAGACAAATGAGAGCACAGAGATGTAAAGTAGTGGAGGTTCACCTGCTTTTTCCAGAGCTTAATTTCTTCCCAAGTTAATAAAATTAAGAGCTCAGGAACAGTCTGTGCTTTGAATTTCCCATAACTGTTGATAAGTGAACCTTAAAGACCTCAGAATTACGTACATCTTTTCTAATGAACCAGAATCTTTCACGTTACAGGCCAGGCTTGGGTATCAGAGTGCAATAGCTTGCTCTCTCCTGAACATTGCTATTAATTTATTTTTCCTTTAAGTGACCAGCCACAGAAACAGAGAGAGTTTTAGTTTAAAACAGAGCTGCAAATGACAAGTTACCTGCATTTCATTCCTTTTGCATGTACTGCTCTCCCCCATATGTTACCCTTAAGGCTTCCCACTCCCTAAGCAGCATTTGGCATTTGCGTTCGCTACTGAGGGATGAGCAGAAAAACTGCAAGGCAACCGTGAGGTTTCCTGCCTTTTTGTGCCGATGCCTCCTGAGCATTGTGGAGAAGAAGCTCGTTCCTTCTGCTCTTCTCTGTCCCTGCTGCAAGCTTCAGTGGTCACTGGGAATAGAATAACACTGCTGTAGCAATACCAGTGGTGCTGAGAGTAAAGGTCCTGGAGTAACCTCCCCTCATAAAACCCCATGCGAAGTAATTCCCAGACCAGCGCTGTAGGGAAAGCCGTTTGCCATTTGCAGTGTCCTGGTTGTAAATTATAATCCTGTGCCATTAGCTGGGGTGTGAAAGGCGGGGAGGGGTTGCCCGAGCGAGGATGGCTGAGGGGACGCCCTGCTGCGGCAGTCCCCCGGGCTGCCCTGGGGACCAGGGGGAAGGCAGAGCTGCTGCTCTGGTGACTGACAGCTCTGGCTATCTGTGTTAAAATGGGTCCTGGCATTTGAGAGTTACTGGAGAGGATGTGTGTACTGTTATAGTGGAAGCAATATAGCCGTTCATAAACAAATGCTTCCGTGAAGCCAGCTGTAAAAACAATGATGCTTGCCTTTAAGGTGAAAGGGCAAAACCTTAGCAGAAAGAGTATAAATAAGAAGTAAATTGTTGCCTTTGTGTAAGTGACTGAAATAGCTGCTCTTGTAGTGCTTTGTCTTAATGACCAGCTCTGGTTGACTATAGTTGTCGCTTTATTCAGCAAAACTTAAGGTCTGGATATTGTGCCTTTTTATCATAGTTTTTTCATTCCTTTTTTTCTTTAAGTCTGGAAACTGGTGGCTAGAATGGGTAAGTCAAGAGAGACCCTACTCTGCAGAAAGCACACTAGATGAAAAATTGCAAATGCCGCGTGCCCCAACAGTTAATGATAGCATTTAATTACAGAGAAATATTTATTCGTGTACCAGACTCCTCGATGTAGTTCTGTATGCAGAAGGAAACTACAATTGCTGCATCATACAGATTTTGCAACACCTTGTGAAAACATTACTGTAAATTCAAATGCACAGATGCAAGTACCATAAATCTCACGTATCTATTTAACTCGATTTAAAAACATTTCACTACCGTAGTTGGTTAGGTGCTTACTATTATCCTTATTTTATTAAGGAGCAGAGATGGCTGCAGCAGAGGGTCTACATACTTCTAGTAACAAGGATAGGAAAGATAAGAGTTTCACCTGATTTCCATCACAAATAAAGCATGCAAACTCTTGATATTGTAGAATGGAGTTTACATTACATATACTAGTTTTCATTCATCTGTTTTGTCTTTCCTTCTTTGGAAGGAGTATTAGGAGGTATTTCAGCACATAGGTTTGCCCACTGAAATTCAGAGAGCGGTGCCTTGGATTTTTAAAAAACTTCAGTCTGAACTGTCTCTTACGAGGTCCTGGGGTGCTGGAGCATAAATAATTTGGTAATTGAAATTCTGCAAAGCTGGGAGAAGAAAGGAGGTGGCAAGAAATAGAGGCAGGGGTGAGATTTGGGACTCAGAAATCACTGGCACCAAGTTCATAGTTACCGCTCTAGACCTTTATCAGGCTTAAAGTTTCCTTCTCTGTGTTACTCTATGTGCTTAAACTTACAAGGAAGGTACCTGAGGCTATGTGCCATTCTGCTTAGGCAAGTCCAGATGGCTAGGGAAAAAACCCACCAACCTGCACAAGAAGAATTCACTTCCCTGCAATAACATGGTACAGCTGGAGCGATTTGGTTGTTGCCTTTTGTAGCTAAGAAACCTCTCTGTGGGCTGGGTTATTAAAAGGAATTTCCTTACAGGGCTCAGGAGATTCCTGGTATCCAAGTTCATCTTGAAAGACTATAATGGAATGTTTAGGTTTATTTAGAATAATAAATTTTAACATGGGATTCAGAAAATAATACTGGAGGTTCACAAAGACGTGCCTGAATATTTTGACTTGAGTGTAAATTCTGTTTGTGTTCTCTGTGTACTTGATTTTTTTTCCTCTGTAAAAATTTCAGGAGAGGAACCATAGAGGTAGTTCTGAAATACAGCACATAGTGCTGTCAAATGGATATTGGGCTGCTTCTAGAAGTGGGGTTTAGTTCAGGTTTTAGACTTCTTTTCTGACTTGGAAAAGGAAGAAACAATTCCCAACAAACATCAGCATTGCCAGCCGAAAATATATTTTAAACCACCTTTGAATATCAAACTTGCTTCTTATACTTAAATGTTTACAAGTAAAAGCACAAAACATGATCACAGGGTAAAATTTCAAAAGCAGCTAATTGCTTTGCGCACTGGAGAATGTTACATTCTCAGAGTTATTAAAAAGCTGATATCCTGCTTTTAGACAGCAGTCCATGCTCTTAAAACCTTTGGGATCTTTGAAAAATATTTTATCTTATTTATTCTTTTTCCTTTCAGTTTGTTTTCCTGGAGATTATTCTTGCTGTCCCTGCTTATTATTTTTCCCCTTATTGTTATGGGAATTTATCCAGGTTACTTTAGCATTGGTAGTCAGTTAAGTCTGAGCCCCAGTATGTTTTATAGATTACCAATAATGTACTCCAAAAAATTATACTTTTCAAAGGAATTATTTCGGTTCCATGTATAAAAATTAAGAAGTTGTGTAAAGTATACTGTAATATAGAAAGAAAATTAAAATAGTTATCAGAAGTTTCTTATTTATGTATTTGAGATTTTGCTTTTCATAAGGAACGCTCTGATCACCCTCCCAGCATACAGAAAAAAAGGAGGCATTTGGAGGGATTATTTCAGAAATATTGACTAGGCTTTACCAGGCTGAGAGACAGAGGGAGGCGTGTGCCTGCTGCTTTGTGCATTTGTAAGCCTCAGAGCCTTTCATTGGAAAATGAGAAAACAAATAATGGGAACAAGTTCAGAGAGGAGAGAAACAGGACAGTGGTTTTGGTGGTTATATCTGTTTCCTCATTGATTTATTTGTTTGTCTGTCTTAAGGTAGGTAGATAGGTGTCGGAATTATCCTGACAGGTGTGTTTTTTCCATCCTGTGGTCAAAAAAAGAAGTTCTGCTGCTCACATAGAGGTCCCTGTGAATAAGGCAGAAAAGTTGGGGCAGAATCTAGATCTGGGTCCTGTATTCGTAATTCTCATTTCCTTCGGTAAGCTTTCCTTCAGTAAGTGGTGGGGAATTGATATCCAGACTTGTTTCTCTTTTAAATAAAGATTTTACTTTGTCTGGAAAATCTTGTCCTTAGCATTTGCTGGCCTTTTGCAGTGTGAAAATACAGGTGCATGAGAATACCAAGACATTGCCTGTGATAATTATTATTAGCTTAATTACTTTCTGTATAATTGTTTCTCAAGATGACCTCCTTTTTGATGGGTTTTATTCATTTATTTTAGAAAAAAAGGACTTAATTGGAATTATAAATTACAGAGACAAAGGGTATGTTATGGGAAGTAGGTCCAGATCTGTTTGTGTCATACAGTGGCTGTGGGATTTTATATTCTTAAGATTCTTGGAGAAAAATATTTTAAATTGATACAGTATGTGTGTGCGCAAGGTAATATCAACAACCAATGTATTATTTCAAAATCCAGTGAGTTTCTTTATAGAGGATTAGGTTATATAGTGTGGGGACTCCGAAAAGAAAATAGAATTGTGTATTGATGCCTTCAGAAATATTATTTGAGGGCAATAAAATGTTCACTGAAATTCCCTCCTGAGTGGAGAAAATAGAGTTTGTTTGCAGTAATTGCATTTTCTAGCATTTGCTTTCACACTTTCCAATATGAGTTAAGCCAATTGGAACCTGTGATTTCGTTTTGCTTATTGGCAAAAGTACCATGTAAATTGATCTGTGATGCATTTATAGAGAATGCTTTGAAAATTTTGAAATAGAGATGGCTTTTTCTTATTAGATTTAGATAGTATTAGAGTTCATTTCTATATTTTAGCTTAATGTAATAGTAACCAAAAATGTTCCTTTTCAATTTAGTCTTAATCAAGTTCAAGGAGAACATTTCTACTTATCCCCACTGGCACTGTGAAGGCAGAGTTTATGTTCCCATTCTCAGCCTTGGTATTCAGAGTTCAAGATCTGAGCCATTCAAAACCACATCGAGCTGAAATTGGTGTAAAACTTGTCCGCCCTGGTACATAAAGGTCTTGATCACAAGAGAAAATGCAAATTCTCTTGGACAAAATAGAACATATTTATGTATTTACAGTATACATGCACTATAGACCTTAAACTACAGGGGCTTAGGTGCAAATCTCATAAGTGTGAATATGAGGTAATTCTGTTTAGAGGAACGCCCTTCAGCTCCGCCAGAGAAAAGATGTTCTTGCCTGAAAACCCTCTGTATTTTCCCAAGCGAATGCTGTTTCGCTTAAGAGCGCACATAGCACCGATGCAGTTATAGTATTCCTTTATGTATTGCTTTGCTATGAGAAAGAGAAGAGGAGCAGGAACTACTGTTTCTGCAAGGAATGTTTTTTTAAAAATGGAAGGGAAAAATAAGGCTATTATGCTTTCCAGGGAGGGTGTTGTTTTCAGAATCTGCTAAATTTAAAGGGAACCTTCATAGCTGTCAGGGTTTTTGATGTTAGTTTAGGTCTTTTTTGGGTTTGGGTTTTTTTGTTTGTTTGTTTGGGTTTTTTTTTTAGTTTTGAAAGCTCCATCTTTTAGGTTACATGGTTGCGAGCCTGGAAGAAAGCCTTTCCAGGGACTAGCAAGCAATCTGTGCTGCTTCTGTTTCAGGTTTTGTAATTTTAAAGTCAGTTTGGGGGACTCCTTACACCTGAAGTTGGCAGTGCTGTGAGCTGCAAAATCTGGAGGCTTTTCTGGTTTTGAGGTTAGACTGGAAACATTCTGTCTGTTTCAAAACAAATAAGTGTTATGTATTAATCGATAAAACTTGGGTGAAGCTTTCCGTGTTTCAAGAAAAAATGTTTCATTAACAGTAGCCCAGTGAAATTCAAAACAACTTTGAGACCAAAACCCAACACAAGTTATGTCAGAATAATGCTAAGGAAGCCGTCGAACACTGAAGCAAAACAAAAAGATTGCTTATGTTGTGCTACGTTTTTTTCTTTTAACAGAGAGGAGAAGTATATTAATCACAAACAGTTACATTAGAATAATGTTATGGTTGAGCCATAAATACATAAAAGCAAGGAATTGTTACCGATGCGGAGCATTGTTAAATCAGACCCATAGCTAACTAGGTTCTGCAGTGTGCGTGGCCTTGTTGCAGGGTTCATCCTGCGCTTGGCAGTGCTATGTCCCGGTGTTGTGCAAAATTCACTACGTTTACCTACGGGAGAGAGAATGAGTGGAAGCACTTGGTATTAGGTACCGCTGATTCTGCGGTATCAGACTCGTCCCGAGTGCCCGTGTAGGTGAAGTAGCACCTGTGCCTGCGGTGGCTCGGAGAAGAGCGTGTTTGCTGCCATACCTTGGCGCTACGTAGCTGAGTTAGGGGTGCTGAGGCAGGATTCGCTCGATACTTCCTTGCTTTCATGGGTTTATGACTCAACCTTGGCATTATTGTAACGTAGTTTTTTGTGTTTAATGTTTCTTAGACTTGGTTTTCCATTGCCAGCATGGAAGAAATCGTAATGCATGAGTTTCAGAGGAGAAGGTAGCAGTCTGAACCTGCTGTGTGGCTCGATCCGCAAGTGTGAGTATTAACGCTAGAGCTGTCAGGCCTTGTGAAAATTAATGAAGCCTGACGGTTACAGAGTGAAAGGTCAGAGGCAGAGCTTGCACTTACCTAACATTTCTGTTTTGTTGTGTCTAACAGCGTTTTCAACAAAGGGGAGCTTTAATGTACAAGCTTTAGATTTATCACAGGAATTCAGGGGTCTCAGCCTTTGCTTCTCCCTGGGCTGTGGTCTAATGTTTTCTTTGCATAAAGGCAAAACAGTTAAACTTTCATTCATCTACTCCCCTTGCTGCGTTGGCCGTGTGTGTTTTGCCTTTATTTTTCCTTCTACAAAGTTTTCTTTTGGAGGGGGAAATAAAACGGAGGGGGGGGGGGGCATCTGAACCGATGATAGTTGAAAGAGCTGGTGGAATACTTTTCATCAGGAAGATTTTGAGAGATCTTGTATGTCAGTTCTTTGTAATTCTTTAGAAGCATATTCTGGTTTTGTGCATGTTCTGTCTTTTATTTGCCTACTTTTTTGGGTTTAATTGCTTCATTCTGTAGATTTCTATGGACACAGAGAGGTAAAATGCGTAGAAGTTAATGGGTTACATTTTCAGCCAGTATGTTGGTTGATAGCAGTTTTGGCTGTTCCATTGTGGACTTTTTGTGAGGGCTATTTGGTTAAAAAAGCCAGAATATTTTCAGTCAGTTGATCATTCTCATAGTAGAAAAACCATTCGTTTTTCCTACCCGGTTTTGGATCTCAGTACCTGCAATTGATTGTTGGTAACAGAAGTCCAACTTATGATTTGAAAGCTCGGGTCTGTATAACTGTACTTACACAGTCTAACTCATTGTTGCTGCTGAAGGAGAAATCGGAGCCTTTGAGATATTCTGTCTGTGTTTTAAAAAGTTAAAAGGGGTCTGCATGTGTTGCGATTGTGCTGTAAATGCTGGGAAGAGAGAGGAATCAAGGTCCGGAGATGCAGTGGGCTTTCCATGAGAAACCTGGGTGAAGAATTACAGAGCTGCTGACCAGTAGCAGGTTCTGCTGTTTGCCCTCGCCTGCTGCCCATCTGTGGACAAGTTGGAAGGCTGTGGCCAGACAACTGATAGCAACCTGTGCTGCTGTGGGGACTGGAAGTCCATAGCAATGACAAAATCTGGTCTTCAGTGTTTATCTCTGGATGTGTATGTGGTTGGTTATAGGCAAATGACCAGTTTTGCACTTTTGATGCATATATGATATACCATAAATTCAAGATGATCCACTTGCACAGGCATCTCACTTGTACGGATTCCTCTCTTTTTGAAGGGACTAAGATTTGTACTTCAAGGTTCTCAGCCTGTTTCTCAACATATGGCCAAAGGGTATGCAAGGCTATGAAATGGGCATGAAAATGCTTTGCATTTCGTGGAAGTGTTGTGCGGTTTGAATAGTTAATGTGTGTGTATGCGTATGCAGAGCTTCACATTAAAAGCACTTGCATAGCATTTGTGTGTAAATACAGGTTTCTACCGCTGTATACATAGCTAATATCACGTTATTTCTTATACCCCTACTTCCCTGTGGGTTTTGTAGGTAACAGGAGTCAAAAAATAATGTGATTTTCTATTTTTATAGGGCCCTAGCAGCTAACATCATTGCCATTGTGTCTGGCAGCTCTACAGAACCTGGCTTGTGTGACTAAATTGTACTCGTATGAAGCATGCCATTAAAACGGGAACGGTTGTTCAACAGATTAAGGATTCCTAGGATCAAGTACTTAAAGTGAACTTAAAAAACCCACTGGAACACCTACTTACGTCGGTTAAAAAACCCCAACTCCTCCCCACCCACCCCCAGCTTCCCCCCTCGTCCCATGTAATAAGTGTATTTAAAGTCAGTCTGTTGTTCAGCTAACGCTTCAAAGTGATGGAAGCGCAAAAGAAGTCCTGCCTTACCAGCGTTTACAGAGTCTCATTCCTTTTTTGCTCTGTCCGTTTTCAGCTGGATCGGTTTCCTGATCCGCTGTGTTCTGTGGCCACCAAATCCATGTGTTGGCAAAGAGGCGTGGTGGCACAGGAGTGAGGGTGAATGCTTGGAGGATGGAGGTACATGACACTGGAGCTCGAGGGTTGATTTGTTACATGAGAAGTCACAGAAATCTGCTGAGACTGCCAGGTTAATGTATTTACTATAAACAATTTAGTTTTTACAAGTTATTCAGAGTTAACTATCTTTGCTTTTATTTGAGCAAGAGTGATGCTGACCTTCTGTCTTCCGGAAGAGAATGCCTCATCTAATTGCAGTATTTCCTTAATCAGCAATTGCATTGTGCCCTTGCTGCTTCTCTGCTGTTGAGGGCAGATGTTGAAAAATACCTTGGCCAAAATAATACAAATATATATTGAAGATACACATGCGCCCCCTGTGTGGTATATACACATAAATATGTAAAATTTCAAATACCCCAGTATAAGTGACTCTCTTCACAGACTTGGTGCCCTAACCACTTCTAGTAGCTGTAATTTTAGGATTTTGATCTCACCTTTTAAATATTCAAGTATTTTTAATTTAAACCCAGTTATTATCTAGGGAGTTGATAATTGGGGTTTCTGAAGTGCTCGTCCCAGCAAACATATCAAACTCTTTTTTCCTGGTTTGGAAAGCGACTCTCCTATCTATTTTCCAGATTCACAGTATAAATTGGAATGAATAATATTACTGGTGCATTAGTTAGGAAATTAGACTAATAAAGACCAAATATAGCTAACAAAAATTTAGTGAAGGAGAATGAGGAAATGCCTTTCAACCTGTGTATTGTGCTACAGCATCTCCCTCTGTACAGACAGCATGGATGTAGATACGCAGAGATTAATCCGGTCAAGATGAAACTAAAATACCATGGAGTAGGAGATCTTGTGTGTGACTGGTTTTGCTTCCACATTAAACACAGAAGGTCAGCAGATTATAGGCAGAGGGCAGGACTGCCAAAAGAAAACACGCCAAAATGTTTCATAAATTGTATCAGAGAGAATGAATGTTGTGCATTGCCGCAGGGCTTTCCAGGAAGGGAAGACCTGTGCGATGAATAAATAGCTAATCTGATTGCAGGTAATTTATTGCTGTGATTAGTGCTATATAGTCCTTCCTCAGGGAAGAGGAAAGAAATGGATGAGACTTCCTCTTGCTGCTTCCCTTTGCTTGGGCCAGGCTTTTGCTGTGTTTGCGTTTTGATGAGTGGTGTTGCTCACCGCTAGCTCCCGAGACAGCTCCGGAAAAGGAAAGCAAAACATGACTGGTTATAAAGTCGGGGGTCTAGGCGGGGAGCCTGGTCAGATCTTGGTGCCCTTTCCTATGGTCAATATTGAAGTGTGTACTAGAATGGAGCGGAGCCCATCTCGTGTCAGCGCTGGATGGGGGACCTGGGTCTGCAGCACCGCTGAGCTAGGGCGTACGGGTGGGTGTCGATGAACCTGGGGTTTCCCCTCCAGGGCTAGTTTTGCCTTATTCCTCAGTCCTGGCGTTGGTCCTTAGGTTTCATTGGTGGGACCATGTCCTGGGCTCCCCAGCAGCACCGGGGAGAGGCTGTTCTCTCCCAGGACCCCTGGCGCTATCCTGGCTCTCAAGAACTCACCGAGCAGAGCCTCTCTTGAGTCTTAACAAAATCAACAGCTGCCTTGACACCAATTGCAGTAACAGCAGTTTGGTTTTCCGTACTGATTTCGGGTGTTTATATAACATATATAATGTTACACTCGCATGTTTTGTGCCACCAGCGGCTTGTCTTTTTGTGTCCTGCGTGTCTTCAAAGTAAGCCCTCTTTTTCAAGGTGTCAAGATAAAAACCCATTCACTTCAAGCAAAAATATTCCAGACTTAATTGGACATAATGTCAGCAAAATGTCCTGATTTTCACATCCTCCAAAATAAATGGGAGAGAATGTAAAACCTGAACATTTATCCAGTAAGATGAGAACTATTCTCTGCTAAAACTGGCCAATGTTGATAACTTGGCAGAAACCTGAATTTAACTTCTCTGAGAATTTAATCACATCTGGCTTGTTTTGGGGGATTGATAGTTATGACAAGTGTATCAAATTTCATGCCAGTGGTATCTTTTATGTTTCCTGAGAGAGGAGAAAATAGCAATTTTACCTTGTGCCCAGGAGTCACGGAGAGCAGGAATTGTAGGTACCTGCCACATCAAGTTTTTAAATAAAAATGAATTGCAGAGCAGCATGTAGCAGAGACGGGGAGGGGGAGGGAAGAGGGTGAGGCATAAACTGTAGAGGAGCATTTATTGCATCTACCCCAGCTTTTAATCTAATGCAGCACTGCAGAGAGTTATGAATATGTATGATCTGCATTTCGTTCAGATGTGAGGTGTCTATGAAGATATCTGCTTGGGTTTTTTTTTTTCAGGGGTTTTATAGCTTTTTGTTTTTCTATCCAGAATTAACTAATTTTGCAAAGCTAATGTTTATATACACATCTTATGTAATTCCTGTTTCCGTGATGTAAATACTGAAAAGTAAAGGGTTTTGAGTAGTTCCTTTTGAGTCTTATTTAGGGGAAAGTTAATCTTCTTATAAATACTTACAGCTTTACTTCAAAAGTTAGTTTAAAAAAAAAACAACAAACAACATAAAGCCAAACAATTTTGAAAGTTGAAAGACAAGTTCTAAACTAGAAAAGCCACATCCATTTAGGAGAACAGCATTCATGAGAAATACATAGCATCCAATTCTGTGTTCCTTGAGGCAGATGTTGGGAGTACCAGCAGTGGAAGCTGGACCCATCGATTTCCACATATATTTTGCTGCCTTTGTGGTGGTGGTGGGGGGAAACCCAAACCAAACCCAGCCTTTTCTAAATGATTGTTAGGAATATACATCAAAATGAATGATTTGGTGTAAGACTAGGAAATCAGGCTTATGGTGAACGCAGTAGAAGGGAGATGCGAGTTTGGTTTTAGCTTGGCTGCAAACTTAAGTGTGACTTTTGGCAAGTCACAGTGGGACAGATTTTGTAAGACAACCTAACTTCTATGAAGACGCCACAGTATGGGATGACATTTTTAAGGGAGCTCAGCACCCAGTATGTTTATTTGGAAGATCTGGCACTGGTTGTTGGTACCAAATACTTGAAAATCTGTCTCTGAACTCCAAAAATCTGGTTCCGTGTGCCTGATCCATGCCTCTTTGAAAATAGTTGCCCTGACTTGAGGTGATCAAGCCTGTACTCTTTATCTGTGACCCTCACAGTCAATGAATTGCCTGTTTCCTACTTGGTGTCTTCCTTGTTTGTTCATTTTCTTCTCTGTGTGTACGTATTACTGAAATGAGATACTACCATAAACTGAATTATAATGGTAAAGTGAAAGTCTGTTGGAAGTGAATTGAAGTTCTGAAGAACAGGCTAGGTCTGGAATAAAGGCCGCGTCTTGAACGCTTTGCGTTCTATGCAAATTAATCCAAATAACTGCATAATTTAAGAAACCACAGCACCAGCAGCCTAATTCAGTACCCGATGCCTGGTACCCTCATGACATACTTTTGAGGTGACCTGCATTCTCTGGGCTACCCACCCACTCAAGCGCTCGAGGTACCTCAGTGCAGGTCACTCTTGTGGATTAGGACTCAGGACTCCAGAGTGTGACCCAGTACCGTGACTTGAGCGTTAGGGGTCACATCTTGGGCTGATCTATGTCAGTGTGCCATCAGCTGAAGGCAAGGGAGCGGTGGCGGGTTGTGCCGCCTTTGGAGCTGGTTTGGTGCCTACCAGCTTGTTTTGTTTAATGCTTTTTGTTATGACGTTGCTTTCTGTGACATTACATTTTTAACACAGTTTCATTCAGTGGAAGAGAAGCGATATTAGTAACTTCTGCTCAACATGGAGATGCACACAGATCTTGGGTATTTCATTCTGTCACTGCTAGCTGTCTGCTTATTGTGCCGGCAATGCTGGTGTGGGAGGAAAATGTGCTAATTAAGTCCTCTTTTTTTGTTATTTCAGGAAACCTACCATATGAATATAAAATAGTGATTGCTGGGAATCATGAACTGACATTTGATAAGGAATTCATGGCAGACCTTGTTAAACAAGATTACTACCGCTTTCCCTCTGTGTCCAAATTGAAACCAGAGGACTTTGACAATGTTCAGTCACTCCTGACAAATAGCATTTACTTACAAGATTCCGAGATAACAGTTAAAGGATTCCGAATATACGGTGCCCCATGGTAAGTCTCAATTTAAACTTTCTTTGCCGTTTATTACTAGAACCACAGCAGGAATCGTTCCTGCTGAAAATGCATGAAGCCACTTTGTTGCATTGCCCTGCAGAAGAGTATTGAACTTAGCTGTGAACCACTGTGAAACAATTGCTACATTTTTCGTTGATAAATAGCCATGTGTGTGAAATACCAGAAAAAGAATTGTAATTATTTCTGTTCTGCCTGCTGAATGCACTTAAAAAAATGTGGACTCAATATCCACCGTGTGCGGGTGGATTAACTGCATGTATTAGGGAAGGAAGCTCCATTATATTGTATGCTATTTAGGTATTTATGTCTGCTGTGCTGCTAGATTAATATGGTAGCATTTAACACCCGCACAGCATAAGGTTCATGGCAGCAGGTGCTTTAAAGACTTATTTCTGATCAGTTCTACACATTGTTTTCTTTTGCTTGTAAAGTTGCGATAATGATTTCAAGCCAGTTTTGATCTCGTTCCACCCCTGTGCCACGGATATGCAGGAAAAATTGCTGTCCAGTTTTGTACTAAGGAGACTCTTCCTTGTCTTTTCTACGTGTTGTTTAATTGTGATGCCTGATACCTCTGTGTGGAGGCTTGGGTAGCACTTGTTTTAAATTCTCATGCCAACAACAGCCACAGTCCTTTGAGGCTCTACCAGAAATGTGAATGTCAGTGATGGTGAGAATCATTACACTACTTGGTGTTCTCTGTTGTCAGCTGAAGTGCTTAGGTGCTAGTTTGTGCACACCTGTAAGAAGGGTTTATTGTAAGCTTATAACTTACATTTTTGATGTCAGGCTTGCTTTAAAGGGGAAAGTAGGAGAGGGAGGGATGGCAGGGGTTGAACCAAAGAATGGGGCAAACCTATACAGATATTTGAAATTTTCCTCTTCATCTCGTCTCCGCTGACTGTTTACTTGGCCCGCAGGCCTGGGTGATTCATACAGCACCACATACGTGGATGCTTCTGACAACGATATTTTTTGTCATATACATACATTAGTGCTGGCTAGAAAACTGATCTAGCGTTGTATCTCACATTCTTGACTTAAGATACTAATTCTTTTAATTTAAGTCATAGCCTTTAGCTAGCAGTTTAAATCAATCTGACATTGCTTAGCTAAAAAACCCAAAACGCTAAATCCTGCAGTATCAGCTAATTGGGAAAGATGATCTTAATTCAGGTTAGGAATCATCTCTTAAAGACATTTCAAAGTAATTTCTTTAGTATAGCAGCATATAACACACAGAAGAAGACAGGGCACGTAAATGCCTTGGGCAGTGTGAGGTGGATTTGAGACAAGCTGCAAGGTGAGCAGCTGTGTGAGCTGGAGAGTTAGCTGCTAAGATTGTGTTCAGCTCCTTTCATATGTGTGTGTCAGACGCAGAGGACTTGTATTCTGCAGACAACCAATGACTGTGAAGTGTAGGCATCTTTCAGATTTATTTGGGGCAGATTTACCTGAACTCTGCTTACTGCAGAGCTGCTGGAGAGATCTGGAGCATGGAGAATCCAAGTCTGGGGAAGAGAGAGCTTGGCATTCTGAAATGGAGAACCAGGTGATATGCCTGTTTTACATTTATGGCAAAATGTAGCGGTTTTTTTTTCCCCTTTTGCATCCTGAATCCATAATGGCAATCTGTTATCCTTTTTTCTCCAGCTGGATTTAGAAGTTCTTTCATTTTGCAGATATATACATGGATTTAGAATGTTTGTTCTGAAATATTAAGGAATGCTACATCAAGGAACTGAGTTGTTTTTTTTTAACCGTAACAAGTGAGTAGCATATGTGTTCTGACCTAGTCATGGAAGACAAATCTTCATTATTTGTCCCTATAATCCATTGATAACTGGATTTTTCCAATTAGTGATCAACGAGAAATGAAGCTAGATTACTAGAAAGACATGCTGAGCTCCAGCCAAGTGCAGACTTCTCTCTCTTGAAGGGTGTTTCATTTGTGTTCAGCTGCGTAAAACACTTGTCAAAGCATGTTTTGAGCAACTGTTGATGTGGAGTTGAGGCTATCATTTTGAATACAGCTTTTTAGATTAGCTAGTCTGTGTGTTCAGAGTGTAGGGATGCGATGTCATCTTCTCTCTCTCTGTCTCTCATATTCCTGGAAAACATGAAAATTCAGCTAATTACCTGCATTTTAGTTGGTCTTTGAGAGGAAGAAAGAGTCACATCAGATACTAGAAAAATCTGTTCCAGTTCTGTTCTGTGCCTGGAAACAGATAGAGTGATCAGACAAGCCTATTAGCACTCCTTAAATTTTTTCTCCTTCCCCTCCAATCGCATCTCGCTCTACTACTATAAATCTTCAGATTACCCCAAAGGAAGGGGTTTTGTATGTATTTATGGCCTCCCTATCCCACTTAGTTTTGTCACAGGAGTGTAACACTGGTCATTAATCCAGAAGATGCTCCAACCCTAAAATTAGAAGTTGGCATGTTCAATTTATGTGTGTTTTTGTAAGTATTTCCAGAGGGAAAAAATTCTCATTTGCTGATAAAGCTACTGGTTTTAATTTAAAAAGAGGGATCAAACCAAGAATAACAGCTGTGATTCTGGAGGTTTCAGCCTGTCAGGGGTTTCTAAGAAGTAATTGGCAGAATACTGGGAAAACTGGCTAGAAGTCATCTATCTATTTAGAAAATGTAAATTGCCAACGCAGTGTAACTACAGAAAAGAAATATCAGTCCATATTCATTACATGTTATTACTCATGGTACATCTGAAAGCTTTCTAAAGACCTAAGAGAATTCAAGTAGTGCCTCCTAACTTACAATTTAGTAGAATTTGTATGTAGAAAATAACTTACAATACACGGGAGCATTCATGTGTATTTGCAATTGGAATGTGCGGTGGTGCATATCAACAGCCTCTAAGGAGCAGAAAATCTGAATTTAGCCTGATGGTTCTGAGAGTATTAAATGGCATTAGCTGGAGGGGAGTTGAAAACAAGAGTATCAGACCCTAAAAGAGAAAAGAGTAAGGGTGGGACACGAATCACGTTTGGACATCTGCTCATTTTCAGAGGTGAAGAATCTAACTGACATTTTCATGCCTTAAATAGGAAATTCTTGGACGTTTGAAGATGTTTGAAGGAGCAAAATGGCTGAAGATTTTCCCTTTGGTCTATAGCTAATAATCCACAGAATCATTTCCCTCCTTTCTCTTCCTTCTGACTTTGCCCTATGAACCTGGCTTGTTTGGTGGGGGAAAAAACTGATAATTTATACTTTTATGCAGTCAAAACTCTCAAAGATTCCAATGGAAACATTTTCTTCTTTGGAAATTTGAGATTGAGGCTACATATTGAATGGACAAAAAATTCAAAACGTAATGGATATATGAATTTTTAATACTTAAAACTCCCTTTGTGAAGTATACATAAGCGTAACTAATACTGATGTATCTGTAAAAGGGTAAGGAGAGACAGTGTTTTTACTGCAGCTTCGGGTGATGAATATGTATAAGTGAATACATGTAAGTTGTATTTAAATTCAAATGTTATTTTAAAATGTGTGTGGTTTTCTTAAATTTATTTGAAATTGTTCATCCATTCTAAGGACTTAATTTACTATAGTATGCTATAGACATTTGAACACAAATTTTCTAGCAATGTCTGTTTTCTAATGAAGCTTTAAAAGCGTTCAAACCACTAGAGAACTCCGGTTAACTGGAGCCAGAACTTGTTTAAGCCACGTTTTGACAGAAACAATTGTTCAGGGAGAATATTTTTCTCTGTTTTATTTTGTTGTGCTGTTCAGCTCTACAGGTAGCTTTTTTGGTTTGTTTGAAAGACAAAAAATAGTTGAAGTGCAAAAGTATTCTGAAAAACTTTGTGTGCCTGGAAATTTCTGGTAGTTAATTTAATGAATAATGGGGCCCTAGGCCTATTTATGGGTTTTAAATTCTGTTCTCTATTAAAAAGTCCTCAAAAAATGTCACAAGCCATAAGTATAAAATAATCTGATAAAGCGATCATTTACATTATTTTTAGCTGTTAAAATATATGGGCAAATTCCACCCCTGCCTAGCAGAATGAACAGTAAAACTGAAGATCCCAGACTTTCAGCATGCATATTTGTTTAGTTAACTACAGATAGATGACTCTTTTTGAGGGAAGAAAATGGTTAATGGAAAAGCTAATTCAACATAAATCAGTGCATTTTAATGTTTAATGGAGACAACTTTATGGAAATAACTGAAAAGCAGAAACATATAAGATTAAAATTGATTATTTAAATAATGACTGAAATCTGTGATTTGCATCAGTGTGATGAAAATCAATTCATCCTGAATGAAGCCGGGAATAAAGCTCTTCCCTTCTGACAGGAACAGCAGCATTGTTCTGCAGTATCCTGCACATTTGTCAAGTTGTAGCTTGTTCAGGTCTCAAGAACAGAAGCACAAAGCTGGCCTCCCAGTTGCTTTTAATGAATACTAGTGGGTTTTTCCTATGTCCAAGAATTTGATCTGTAGGGTGATCCAGAGGTCAAGAACAAACGGCTCACTATCGCTCACCTCTGCGAAGCCAAGGCTTTCATTTGCTTTTTTTAGTAACTCCAGAGGAAGTGCCTTAACTCTTTTTCAGAAGCAAAATTTTAATTGGCCTGGATAATGCGGCCTTAAGAAATTATGGACAGGTTCAGCCATCTCCTTTAAAAATAATGTTTCGTGCAATGGTTTTATTTTCTTTTTATTCCAGGGTAAATTTTTAGAGGTTTCGTCAAAGGATTTTGTATCAGTTCAAAATTATTTCTGTAGCTCTGTTTATTTCCCCGCTTCGTTTGCAATCATATTTTAATACAAATAGCTCTAAGTTAGTACCTCTCCCTTGTTCTGATCAGTGTTTTCAGACTTCGTGTTTACCCGGTCAGAAAAGCGTCAGATGTTGGGTTTTTTTCTTTTCAATTATAAGTTTTGTAATGCATCATGGATTTTGCTGACAGTCTTCAAGTTCTTGAAATAGCAAGCAAATTAACAGCAGATATTGAGCGTGAGGACTGGAAAACCAATTGGCAACTCACATGATGGGATTCAGATATACTGATGGGTTGGAATGGATCTCATTTCTTTTATTTTCATAGTCTTAGTTGGCAATTAGCTTGCACCTAAAAAAGGGGAAGAATAGAAATCGGACTACTCAGCAATAACAAAAATTCATCGCTATTTAGTGGCGAGGAAACCAGGGGGAGACTGGACAAGGCTGTTAGTGGTGTACCAGTCTTTCAGGAATTCTAGTGTTTATGCAATGGAAGTCAGCAACTGAGAAAAGTATTGGCAAAGACTGAAGTCTTCTGTCTGTGTGTTAAACAAACACACCGCCACTGTAGCGTGGTTGTGTTTAAAGGTGCAGGCTTCTGTTTCGTTTTTCTTGGCATTTGTCCTTCAGGTCTCTCGTTTTAGGATCGAAGAATGTATTCTTCCCGGTTTAGAATTGCAGTGGTTTGTTTACATTTTTTGCCTTATTGGGAATGTCACTGATTTTTCTTCAGTTCCCTTGATACCAGATTTGCTTCTAAGTAAAAAAGTTGTCCCATTTCCTTTTTAAAGCTTGCTTTCTTTCTTTTCTTTCTATTTCTTTCTTTCTATTTCTTTCTTTCTTTCAGTAATGGTAGAATGTTTAAATATGTTATCTCATAAGTAATTTTTAATACTGTGATGCTAACCTGCCCTAGGTAATTCTTTGGAAAGCTCTGCATCCTGGCACTAGGGCAGATCGTGAAGCCTTAACCTGTCCTTCAGGCTTGAAGTCAGCAGGAATAAGATCTTTAGAGTATTCATTACTAGTGTAACACACAAACTCTGTCTATTTGTGGTTGGAAGTCTAGCCCACTAAGAGAGACCTAAAATGGTGGCTCTTCTAACTCTTTGGAATCTTTCCTAGTGTGGAAACAGGGATTTGAACTCCTTCAGAGCAGTACCAAACTGATGATTGTGGGAATATGCTCTGCGTCTCTAATTCCTGCTCCATTTTCCTGGTGTTCAGTAGGTGCTGCACAAAAAAGCAAAGAGCCAGGATGAGCATGATCTGTGCTGTTGAGGGGCTAATTATTTATGGTGGTCTCCTCTGCATAGATTGAAGCGTGGTTTGCTCAACAACAAGGTCATTTTGATGTAAGGGTTGTACATACAAAATGCACAAGCTGTGCTTGTGTTTGTAGTTGTGCTTTGGTTTTGTGTTTTTTCGCTTGCCAGCTGTCCAGGAAAAACAAGCCTGGTTTCCTTTTGCTGAGCACTGGGATAACACAGCGGTCAATGTGGCATTCATGTACCCTGAGCAGGCTGAAAGCATTTGCACCCAGCGAGGAGTTGGGAAGAGTAGAGATTACCTAGAATACTACAAAACTGCAGTTTTCAACTTGGCTGCTACAGACTGCCTCCTGGGAGGAGGTCTGAACCCCCTCAGAGAATGGGAGCCGGGAAAAGAGGCGGGAAGGTGAGAGTTAACCCAAATGAGGAGATACACTGTTCCTTACAGGAATGGACTCGGTGCTGTGTGTTGATGCTTGCTTGAGCAAATTCTTCTGTGTGGCTTCTGCACTTCAGGACTCCTACTTTTCCATTTTCTTCTGCCTGTATGTGCACCATACCTCTTTGTGGTGGTCTAGTGCAGAAGGGAAGAAAGACAAAACTGAAAATACCATGCTGTTAAGGTTAACTGAAAAATTACTTCACTCAAGGACGACCACCTTCACAGTAGGGAAGTGGAGAAGTAAGAGAGGAGCTTGAGCTTTGACGAGCTGACATCAGAACGGATTTTGCATTGGACGGTGCTCTTCAAGCCCCGTTACTTTCTTTTCCTTCATTGCCCCTATACCCTAAGCGAGAAGAATTAGGGAGCTGCTGGATGCTTCGAGTGACAGGCAAAGAGGCTGCTGGAGGACGTGTGGGTGAGTGCAAGCCTGGGCCTGGCTGCTGGAGCACAGAGCGGGAGGAGGTTCAGGGCCCTTTGGAGGAGCTGGTGAGCCAGAGAAGCCAGGACTCCAGCAAGGAACTAAGTGGGAGATGAAGACTTTGCTGTAGGGGTAGGCAGAGGATGCAAGGGCTGTGTCACTGGAAGGGCAAGGCCCATCCAGCCCAGTGTACGTGAAGGTGTGTGTTCCCAGCAGGGTACTTAGATCCAAACAACACATCGGTGCGTTTGGTGGGGGGGTTATCAGCCGTGCTGTGGGTTTAAAAGCAGTGAATGCATGAATCGTTTCTAACTCGGGACTTGTGACCCTGAGTCAGAAGAGACGACATGGGCCCACACCTCCACAGTGCGATTGTCAACCCACACTGGAAAAGTGTAGCAACCCCCTCACTTCAACAAGGGACCTAAATGTGCCAAGTCTGGGACATGGGTAGTTTCACTGACTCAGTGAGATTCGTAATAAGCTTTGATTAAGTATATAATTATCAGCTACATGCAGATATACATATTAACAGCTTTGCTGAGTTAAGTTGTAACTGGAAAAATAGGGATACTTTCCAAGTGTCTTTAATGAATGAATGAGAATGGGTTGGAGGGGCGAGAGGGGAGAAGGTAGGTCTTGTCCCGTGTACTGTCAGGTGGGCGAACCAGGTGTAGCCTGCAGATGGTTTGCTTCATAGTTCATCTGTTCAGGACAAACGGGAAAAAATCTGGAAGAATTTACATTGCTTCGGGTAAAGCTGATGATAAAGCTACCATGATGTGATGGTGATAAAATGCAATAGAAATGGAAAAGAAATTATGTTTGAAAAACTGTATTTGGTTTTAATACAAAAGTAAGTCAAGTAGCAATTGACTAGATTTTGTTAGCTCCCGGTGAAGGATAAGATTTCTCATGACTGTCTTCAAGATGATTTGGGTCATATTTATCTAATACTTATCGATCAGAATGATAACTTTACCCTGACATGTGTATAAAATGCTTAAAGTAATTCACAGAGGCTGTGAAATAAAGCAAAAATTGCACAGGCATCTCAAATAAGAGAACACATCATGAATCTGAGCATAGACATAAAGGTCAAGAGTGACAGCTACATTCATCAGATTTTCATGAGAATCCATTCAGTAGAATAGATCTGGCACCTTATTTAAGAAGTGGTCAACACTCATGGATTCAGCTGAGAATCAATGAGACCACTGGGTATTTATAACCACCTCTAAAATGTTTAGGTGCTAGTCTATATTATGGTTTGTGTGCATCTAAAGTATGAGAGTTGCTGACATTTCTGACTCTACTAGTTAAATATCAAAATCTTAATATGGCTGAGAGCTGTGCTGTGTATGTGCACACAGAGAGAAGGCTTAGGCAGTGGTTTACAAGTAGGAAGATGTCAACAGCGTATCATTGTGCCTTCATAGATGTGGCTGAGTTGCATACACCCTTGAGTAAGTACAGAAGGCCTCACAAGCTGCGATGCCTTGCTACCTCCTCAGTTAATTTTGCACAGCCAGGGGCATTATTTTACGGCCTGCATGCACAGTGTACCTGGGAGAAAGTAATGGGAGCTACCCCCTGGTAATTCCGTTCTGTGTTCCTCTTTTTTAGCATTTTAGGTAAACACAGTGTTTTTTAATATGTGTGCTTAGCTGTTTGCCTTACATAGTGACATGCATGTCATGCTTGGAAACCCTGTGCCTGTGGCTACTTTGACAAAGGAAATAATGCTTCCTAGAAAATGAGTTCGTGATGATTTTAAATCATTTGACAAGTGTGTCATCGTATTCATTTTGCAAGTAATGTTGTGAGTACTTGAGTACGTATCTGCAGATCTGCCAACCTGTCTGTCCTTTGCTTCTGGAGGGCTCTCGCTTTCCATTTTGATGCTTCAGCAGCATTTGCTGGATGGGTAGGCTGACAATAAAGATGTGTGGTCTGGCTCTTCAAAAAGCCACTTCTGTGCATATGCGAATCAGTGTATCTTGCTGACAAAAGCTGGTATTTGCAGCTGCTAACGGAATTGCTCTCGTGAGTAAGGTTTACAGGTTTTGTACCCTGGGAATATACTTACGGATTGTGTATTGCCTCAAACTTTATACAAGAAGGAAGGATGAATCTTTCAGTCTCCTTTTCCTGGTGCAGATTTGAATGCGTCTTGTTTGCAAAACTGGAAATGTAATAAAAACAAGCAGCAAGCAAGGTGTTCTCTTTGACACCTCTCTCGGTGTTCCGTCTGGCCTGCTTGAGACACTTCCATGTCCTGCGTTACAGGAAGATGGAGGAGAAAGGCAAACTGAGTGCTAGTCTGAAAGCTGTAGTCCTAAAGTGCTCCCATTTTTAATGTGGGATGTCCCAATATTTTGTAATCTCCAGCGTTAACAGTACCTGATCTTGTTTTTTCAGTTCTTAGTAGGTTTATCTCCCTCTTCTGTTTGTGAATATAACACAGGTTTTGTATTTGTTGAGAAACCCAGAAAGTACCAGTTTAAGGAAGAATGTCTTCCATTGCCTAACCTGAGGATCTTTTCCATAAACTCCTAGATTTGTGAGGTTCAAGAATGACATTGCTTATGTTCTTGTGTGTATAGCGTTGGAAGAGGTTACAGCTTTTGGGAAAGCTTAAAAGATCTGAAAGTCCATCATTTTCCGTATGGTGTCTGTGTAGGGACTGCACATAGTTCCTGCATTCATTTCACAGGGATTTATTTGTAGGACTTTTCTCTGGCTGAGTGCCTTTCCTCATGTGGTGGCATTCTGCTCAGGGCCAGCAAAATCCACTGGCCAGGATGGCGCAGCAGAAGCAGCACACCTCCTCCCGGGGTCAGATGGGATATGTGGGATCTCTGCTGGGTCTTAGCATCTGCTACCGTATTGCAGTGGCAGCAGTGTTTTGAGTAACGGTCATTCATTACGTGCCAATATTGTGTTTGCTGATCCATGTATGTATAGTTCCTTGAAATTTTATAATCTTCTAATAGCAACAGAAATTTAAGTGGTACTTAAAGTGGAGATGAAAGTATGCTTTGTTTCAGAGAAGGATTTTGTTGTTTTGTAAATTTTGGAATTAAAATACAGATAAAATATTCAGAGATGCAGAGGCTGATCGTCCATCTGGAAGTGAGCTACTTTAGCACAGAGCAGCGAGACCTCGCTGTAAGGATGTGTCTTTAGCTGATAATTACTAGCAGTCAAACCACCTAGAGTGTACACCTTTTCTTATTTATATTCCAGCCCTGTAACCTTCCCTATTCTCTTGTGCCTTTGTTCTATTAATCTACAAAACAGGGCTTGACTTGTGATTAGTCCTTAGAGGTTGTTTCTATTAATCAGGCTGCAAAACAGGTCTACTTGGATGTTCTGTTGCAAGTGCTTAATGTTCTTTCCTCATCAGTCCGCAGCACAGAGCTGCTAGGGTTGTCTTAAATGGCAATGAAATCAGTGATGTGTCTGCTGCACTTTCTTTGTGTTTATGTCTTGATTGTGTTGCTGTAGGATGGGGAAAATAGAGAGAGGAAAATAATTGCAGTCCTATAGAAAATTGCCTAAGTTAGTGACATTTGTGGCTACATGTTGATAGAGAGCTAACCGGCAGCGGCAGGATGGATCCTGTCACAGCAGAGCTGCTTGTTAGGTGTATTTTGAATGAAAGCAACCTGCCCCATCTTTAAATGCAAGGATTAGAATCCGAGCTTTGATCACAAATAGGAGGCGAAGTTTCAAACTCTTACAGAGATTTAAAGATAAATCTATCCCCATAACATTCAGAGGATCATTTAAGATAGCGTGTATTTTTCTGCAGTACCTAGAAAGCCAGACAGATTTCTGCTGATGTATATAAACCAAAAAATAATGTAAGAGTTGGTGGAATATGAACAAAAAAAAACCCAAAGTGAACAGTCCTGTAACACTTCCATTAGAACTTACCGTAAAATGTGAACAATAAACAGGATATGTAGTGAGAAACTAATCCAGTTTCGTTATAGAAGATATTACTAACTATAAAAGTGTAATGATTTATGCTTCTAATTAAATACACTATTTCCTCCCTGTAGGAGGAAAGTATCTATTTTTAAAATGTATCAGAAGAAATAAACCAGACCCCTGGTTACTTTTTCTGTACTGTTGCTTTGGTGGTTTAGGCTTTTTTGGGAGGGTGGAGGTGTTTGTGGTTTTTTGTTTTGTTTTGTTTTAAGTTGTTGTTATGTTGATTATGTGTTTCTCTGCAAGCTCAATAAAGTCTGTCACTGAACTAAAGAACTTAGGCTGGCCCTGAGGCAGCCGGGTTTGTCTCAGCTGCTGTGCTTGCCTCTCGCTGTGTTCATGCCGTTTTTTCTGTTTTCCCACGGCACACACCTCAGTTTCTCTCGTGAACAAGTTTGGGGTTACCGACCTTTGCAAAACTGGCCCGGTAAAGTCCACACCTGAGTTCTTGTTGGCTACACTGAGAACTGGTCCCTTACGCGCTTCGTGCCATCATTTAACCGCTGATTTGAAAGGCTTCGTGCTGCCTCACCCCCAACTACACACCGCTTCATTAGGCAGTGGTTTGTCCAGTTTGACCTTTGATGGCCTAAAGAGCAGAGCCAAATGCCAGCGTGACACCTCTCTCCCTCGGCCGACGCGGGGCAGATGTCCTGCCTTCGCTTGTGCCTTCTCGCTGACCGGATCCTGACAGGAACAGCCGAGTGAGCGGCTGGCGCACACCCGAGTAACCTGCTGCACAGCGGCTGAGGAGAGGGCGTTCCCACATGGATCGTGCCTCGCAGATTCGTCGTGCCCGCTCTTTATTGTGTTGGTCGAGGAGGAGCTGGGATTCTGGGTTGTCGCCTTCTCCCTGCGGCAAACCTGAGGTGTTACAGAGAGCTAACCATTTGAAGGTGCCATGGGAAATAGCAAAGCTGTTTTTCGGAGGTTTGCAGACTGGTAACAACAGTCACGTAAACAAATTAGTAACAGTTTGTGCTGTCCAAGGTGATTTTTCTTTCCGATTCTAGACATCTTTGGATAATGCTGTTTCAAAGCCACCACTGTCAAATTTTACATATATTGTTCTTATTAGGAATTCAGAAGAAATAGGTCCCCTAATGTGGTATTCTCTAGTCCCCTTTTGGTAATTTCATTTTCACCAGCTATTTCTACTGGGTTTTTTTCTTCTTTCTTATTTTTTCCTCCCTCCTTATCATTTCCCCAATTATCAGATAAATCACTCTTGCCTGCATTGATTCATTTCGACCAGAGTCTGGAAGGCACAGAGAATCAAATTAACTAATATTTTACTTTTGCATGTGATTAATGCTAATGCTTACAAAGAAGAAAATACTTTACTGTGATTTAATTTTCATTCTCCAGTGATTTAATTTTGCAGAGGGTTGTCTCTCTGCTTATTGTCTCTTATGGCATCATTGAAGTTAGAGATGGAAAAGGCCTATTAAGTCACTGTGCCATCGCAGGATTGTCTCCTACACTGTACTTTTGGGTGTTTTGCCCAGTGTTAATGGATGAAGAAAAGGGAGTTTTAGTTAATTCCTGTGTAGGTTGTTGCTGAGTGTACTAGGTGTTACTAATGGGAACTAATATTCTGCTTATGTTCTTCCTATGTTCATTACACTTTAAAAACAAACCCAAGTTGTTCCATATTTGATGAGATGAGCCTAAAGGTTTCTTGTACTTTTTGTGATGTTTATATTCTTGTGCCTTTCAGGCCTGTGTCAATTACATTATATAGTCAGTCTTTATAATCCTTTCAGATTTTTCCTCTTTTGCTCTTTCTTATTTCTGGTGAGGACTTTTTATGTCCCTGGGTATGGATTTTTGGTTGGTTGGATGTGTGACTTTTTTTAAAAATTTTCACAAGAGGCTCAGAGCCAAACCCCGGTATTCTGCATGATGTCACTAACGTACTGTGGAGTGGAGACACTTGGCTAGTTGAAATACTGGTGTAGTATGGCAACCGTATGTTTCATCGCTTCTGCAGACAGTCCAGACTTGCGTCACACTGTCTTTTTCGTGTCTTGTGATACATCCATGTGTGTAGCCCAGATCATTTTATTCCTTTTCCCATTCATGTTGCAAGCTCATACATAATTTGCTGTCGGCTGCTGGCCTTAGGTCTTTTGTTTTAGCTTAATGGCTTTCGGGTTTCTTCCTCTCAGTGATTATTTACGTTTTTTAATTCTTCTCAGTTGTATTAGCATGCATTTTTTCAGAAGGAAATACATTTTCTTATTTCTCTTAGTGTTTCTAACCCCCTTTTGCATAATTTCTTTCCCCACTGTCATGTTTATCACACCTCTCACTACATAGAAATCTGTGAATTTAATTAATGTACTGTTCAGCCGTTCTTCCAGATCATTAATAAAGATGTTAAATAAAACTGATCCTAATACCAATCCCTGTGGCAATCCACTAGCACCTCCCTTGTTCTGCTGCAATCTATTTGTTTATAGCCCTTTAGCCACTATCCATCTGTGTGATAGACCTCACAGGCAAGCCAATTTTAGGTTTTTTAAAACGGGATTGTGTCGCATTTGGCAAAGTCGGGCATGATACAATCTACTATGTTGTTTTATTCTACTG
Organism: Leptosomus discolor; assembly: GCF_034619465.1. Lineage (NCBI taxonomy): Eukaryota > Metazoa > Chordata > Aves > Leptosomiformes > Leptosomidae > Leptosomus > Leptosomus discolor. The sequence goes on along the minus strand of NC_141402.1, from coordinate 18,789,699 downwards.
ACTTGACTGAATTTAATATATTTACAAAAATTAAATAGAGCTATGGTTTGGGGGCACTTGGAAATCTTAGCAGCTGAGTAGCTATAATTCTCCTTTCTTAGAGCAATTACAACTCCTCCACCCCCACCCACCCCCCACCCCAATTACACTGTAATTTTATTCTGTGCTGAATTTAGAATTACTAGGAGATAGTTCTCAGTATCACTCCTTAATTCACAGTGTACAGATCAGCACCACGTTTCTCACTGCTTCTCCAGGATCCGAGTTTGAAAACAAAAAGTACTCCAGATAGAATTCTTCTGTTAATATTTCAAGCTTTGAATTGTCTGTTGCTTGTTTGTCAACAGTCATTGTGGGCAGAGCTTTTTTACTACGTAATTTTATATATATTTGTGTATATACCTGTATGTGTCTATTTGAAATTTCATTCATCTGTTTGCAAAAGCAACAGTAAACTCTTGCCTTAATTTTTAAGTGCACACTTTCATCCTTGTGCAATTTCTAAGATTTATGTGTTTGCTTAAGATCACCGTGGGTTTAAGTGCTTTCTTGCTCCACAGCTTGGGGGTATATGTATCGTTTGGTTAGTAGCCCGCTGAATTTATATTTCATTCAAATTCAAAGATATTTTAAATTGCAATAGGGAAAAAAATTTTTCCATGACTTTTTCCATTTATATTGTGTGCATCTGTATGAACTTGAATAACAAGTTATGTCCTCAGCAGCTGGATAAAAACGATCTTGGGAAATTTCAGTTTCTGTTGTGTATGTTTGGCTTGATTTTAGAAGCTCCATGCAAAAGTTGATTTTTACATTATAAAGTGTAATGTGGAGAGTTTATTTGTTACAGCTTGGTTGGGGTGGCATGCTGTTCAAATCTCAACTGAATCGTCATAACCAGGAGAAGAAAAGGTATTAGAACGTGGGTCACAGTCCTGATGTACAACTGTGCTGATCCAGAGCTGTAGTAACAGAAAACCAGAGCACTTGTTATGACATTTTGGTTGGTTCGTGCTGCAGTCTGAACGAAGTGATCGCTCGTGGTGCGCATACATCCCTGACCGCTTTGAGCCAGAATTTCTGGTTTCTGCCTGCTGAAGAGGGCAACTTCTCCAGTGACACGAAGCAGTGAGATGCTGTATTACATTACTTTAAACACGGTGATTTTGATGTCACCCTGCAAGCATTTAAATCCCACTGAAATTGGGGAAGGGAAGGGAGGCTGGGAGACAGGTTAATCTCAGTTCCGCAATTGGTAATACTGGGTCTGAGCTCTGCCGTATTACCCATTAACACAGACTTCCTCCAAGTCAGACAGGTTCCTGATCCATTCCCCAGAGCATAAAATGGGGAGCATGTGCTGACTGCAGGAGGGACACAGTTACTTCTGCAGTTGTGCTCCAAATTTTGAACTGGGCAAGTTTATACTGGGTAAATGCTTTGCGTTTTGTTGCTCCAGTACTTTGGTTTGGGGGTGTGATTGAATTTTGATCTAGTGCTGAGTACACTAAGATGGGATTTACTGTCTTGTTGAACGATGACTTCCAGACAGAATTGTGAGTAAGATCTGCTACTAATGAATAGTGAGAGATGGGATGGCAGGTTTGGTGTGTATCTTTGTACTTCTGTAAACGTAAGGATGTCCCATGTGAATTAAAGTGCTCTCTGTAAGTGGCCATGATATATTTTCAAACAGTATTACTTAGCTGGTGTATGTTCTTAATGTGTTGAACCCTTGAGGAGAAATCCATTAAGAAGCTCCTTTACCCTCCCATCAGAAAGCCATGTGGTTCACGCTTATGCACGTACGTGAAAGGCAATTTCACATAGGTGGCTGCTTTGAAATAATTTTAATTGAGACGTATTTCAGAAAGATAAGCGGGTAAGAGTGCGATACAATAAATGCATTGGTTTCTTCAGGAGGCAAACTGGTGGGTCGTGGGTTCTCAGTGTAGAGGAGAGAGAGTGCTCTAGAAAGGTATCTGTAGTTGCGAGAGCTGGTCGCGTATGTGTATCAGAAATACCTTCAAAATTGACACTGGGCTAGTAGAAGAACACGTGTCTTCAAGGAGTTCTGGTTCTTAAATGACACTGTGCTGGTATGTGTCACAGTTTAATGATGTGACTATTTTTAATTATGGTATTTGGTCTGTATTAATTGCTGCAGAGTGTACTAATGGGTGGAACTGAGTTGGTAAAGTTTGTTTGCGGACTGCTAAGCAGGTGCTGCGTGTGCTGACTGTGCTTCCAGTCAGAGCGCCACGTGGATGCCAGAAGGATGGAGCATATGGGTGAGGGAACAGGAAAGGGGAGTCCCGGCTCCGACACTGTCTCACCATACAAGGAGCAGGAGGTCACTAGTTTCTTGGCCTTAATTTCCTCACCTACAAAATGAGCCTCATAATACTTATACGCTTTCCTCACTGCTTGCCATTTGGACAGTAGTTTCAGCACGTGAAGCACTGTCAAAAGGCCAAGTAACTTACTTTCAGCAAGATGATCCAGCAAGGTACTGAGCAGATGCAGACTTAACTTTCATGCACGATTTCAAAGGAGCCAGTGGGACTGTTTGCCTGCTTGAAGTTTGTGTACTTGCCTAAGTACTTGGCTGGATCTTGTACTGGAAAGCTAAGTAGGTGTCTGTTTTTTTGCGGGATAAGAAGGGGCGTATTTGAGATACCGTTGAAGTGGAATAGACAGCTGTGTTACTTGAAGCGGGAGCTGATAACGTGTGATTTTATGACACTTGAAGCCCTCTTCTCCAAAGAGAGGAAGGTTAATATAAGCTGTGTAGTGAGTTTACTTCCTGAAATTCTGTTTGCTATGGTAAATACATCGCTCATTAATAATTAGTTTAATAAAGATTTGAAGAATGCAGACAGGCTTCAGTCTGTACTGCAGTACAACGGAGTCAGGGAAAACCCTCCGAAATTGTTTGCTGGGAATGCTGTGCTCTCTCGTTGCTATCCAAACCCAGCAGCGGGCTGGCTAGCGCACCTTTACCTATTATAGAAACCCTTCCCTAGACTACGTCTCTACCCAAAGACCTGGGCAATCCCAGCCCTCCTCTCTCCACCCCAAACTCCAAGTCCAGCCCACTTGTTTTCCACAGAGCTGTCGGGATGTTGCTTATTTTTCCAGTAGACCTACCTTGGCACTGAGTATCTGTGGGGAAGACACTTCGATTTCAAAGGAATTTAGACCTTCATTTGAACTTGGGGGTGGGCCACACTTAAGCACCTGTGGGAAGGAATGCACCTTTGTACCTCAAAATAATACTAATATTAAATTCCTGCCTACTAATAACCACCTTCTGCTCCTTTATTTAAAATCAGACTAAAAGTAGAAGATTCAGTCTTCAATCAAAGGCACTTCCCAGGTATTTGAGAAGAGAGTCCTGTAGTCCAGGCGGTGAAAACTGACACGTCTTCTTACCTTTTATCAAAAGCGGTGTTGAAATGCAGGGCCTGTTATTGTATATTTATTCAGGCATCAATCACAATCAAGCCTCCTGCTAGTTCATCTGTAAGGGCATTGTAATCCTATTTTTATCAGTTCCTTCCTGTACAACAGACAGTTAAAATAGCATGAGTAGGGGTCAGAAATATCTTAATGGGTTCAGTTCCCAGAGATATCGGTGACCAGAGGAAGAGTTTTGCCGAAATTTCTTCCTGAGCTGATAAGATAGATAAACAGGGGCAAGGTGCAGAGCGAGGGCGCATGCTATGGGAAGTAGAGCTTTGGACGGCACCGTAAAGGAGCTGCAGAAAGATTAGGTAGACAGCATTATGGAAAAACCTCAGGAGCAGATGGAAAATAAATGTTACCGTTTTTCAAGTTACCCGTTTGTAAAAGAAAGTGTTTCGTTTTCTTCAGGGTGGGCAGGTTTACGTCTAAGTGACTTTTAAAATTAGCTTTACTCTTGTTTTTGCTGTTGTTGCTTAAAAATCTACAAGTGATATGTATATTTGAAGAAAGTCGTTTGTCACTGATTGGCAGTGTTTCGTTCTTGTTAACTTTGGATGGTATGCTACTGATCTACTTAAATAACAGCATAGCTTACTATACATGAGAGTAATTGCATTTTTATTTTACATTTTTACACTTAATTTTTTTCTGTTTATAAAGTGAATTATGCTTTTTAAACTCCTTTTTGGTCATTAATTCAAGCTGATTTTTGATGCAAATTGTTAGAAATAATTTATGAATTAACAGAGAATGGTTTAAAATTGTTCTCTTGCCAGAATAAAACTACCTTAAAACTTCTAAATGCGTGAAGAAAAAGTAAGGTCATTGAAGCAAATTTTATCTTACAAGACCAAGTATTACCTTTGTCTCAGTTTTTAAACTGATCTATTGTTCCTGGTCAAGCTAGTCTTTCAAGATTGCAGAGATAATGGACCTACTCTTTCATACTTAGTTTTTATTCATAAATGGCAGGTGGTACCTTTGCTTTTCCGATTCCCAGTTTCTTTTCTTTTATTTTTTATTTTTAACCAAAGATTAATATGAACTACGCTTAAGGGCTAAAGTAAAAAATACATTATCTTCTCCAAAAGCAGAAACTAATCCTGTAAAAAATCTTTTTCAGGAAACTGTGATTCTGAGAGCTTATGTGAGGACTTCTGCCAGTTCAGTGGCTTGACTTTTAACTTCAGGAGCCATTAAAGACTGCTTATCTTTTAGGATATTAACGGTTTTAATATATTATTGTAAGTGTAGCCTTTGTGTGGGTAGTTACAGATTGAGGGTAAATGTTAAAAATAATTAGCTGTCCAAAACAGTAATAGCGTACTTAATATAAACTAGAATTCATTATGTAAAAACTCAAAATAAAAATCCATGTTAATTAAATCCGAAATGTAAGTTTGTCTCCCCACCACCATTTATTGTTTGAATCTTAATAATTTCTGCGGCAAGTCTGTGTTAAACTGGCTGAAGAGAACAGAGAAGCCACATGTGAAACTACTTTTCTACTTGGTAGTCTTTTTTTTCCTCCCCTGTTGTGCTAGGGGTTGCAGCTGCTTATGACACTTGGTTTTGTGTTTAGTTACACAATATGAGAAGGTTATGCTAACAATATGCTGAAGATTTTGAATGGCATTCCACGTGTTTCTATTTTAATTTTAGTTGTTAATTATTCTAATTGTGTATTGCAAAATACCCTTTCCCGTGGATCCTTATTTAAAATAAATTGCTCAAGAAAGCAGCCAACCAGTGAAGTAAAAAATATTTTGGGTGACTGAATGCCTTTTGTGAGCAATAAAAGAGTGAAGGCGTCAGCGTTCTTCTATCATGAACAGTGAAAGCTAGCAACAAAGAATAAGAAGCCGTCCCACTCATTACAAGCTAAAACTGCATCCATTGTAAGCTAAACTTCAGTATTTGTCTGCTTCTGGGGTGGTGTGATGCTTTCTGGAACACACCTAATGCGAATTGAGATGAACCTGATGAACTCGTGTACGGCTGCAGCTTCTGGAAAGCTGTAGTGCTCTTCACAAAGTCTGGAGAAGCTCACGGGGATGGGTGGTGCGTTTGCTGAGGGCTTCAGTCCATCAGGCCTGGTGGCAAGCAAGCGCTGCAGGCAGGTCTTCTCCAGGGATCTCTTTCAGATTTTCTTGTTTGCCTTTTTTGTTTCTGTAATGGAAGTTCCTTGTGTTCTCAGCCTACCTGTCGAAAGCACTGGGCTTTCATACAGAAGTATCATGCTGAATTGTGCATTAGAAAGCTTAGGTGACCATACTTTTGTAGCAGCTGATCTTACAACATCAGCAGTTAGGTATTACTGTTTGAGGAATAAGCTTTAGTTGAAGAAGAAATTCTGCACAGGTACAATAATCTAGGTTTTCCTTTTGTTGCTGTTTTTAACTATCCATTCAAGAAGTTAGTCATTTCTGGAGGCATGGTACATAAGTTAATTGAAAAGTGTATCTGACTTGTTTTTCCGCTAAAAAGGTAAACATTGGTGTGAGCAAAGGATGTTATTCTAGTTGGAATAAGTAGTGGGGGCAGAGGGGGTTGTGGCTTTCATTATCACAGCTTTCATGTAATACTTCTGATTGTAATTGTACTGCACTTTCCTCTCACCCCACTCTGATGTCTGTATTTCAGGTGCATTTGTTTCACTCCAGCAAAAGCTGACAAGAAAGGGCAAACTTGGCAAAGTTATAGAAACCACTCCGTCTTGATACTCTGTTTCAGAAACTACATTTTTTCATTAGTGTGGTGATTTGTTAAAGCAGCTGCCCTCGGGGTAGACGAGCCACACAGGGAGCTCCCCAGGCTCTAAGCAGAAGATCCATCTCACACTGCTGCTCTGTGGCTCCCGGTCAGATACGCTACACTTCTAACTGTCCAGGGTTGGAAAGGTGCTGGTAAAACTTGAAGCAAAGAAGTTTGCAGACTGTGGTTTCTATGCTTGATTTCTCAAATATGCGATGAGGTTGCTGAAAGTCAGCAGAGGAGCCCATCTGCAAATTTTGGTGTGAAAAATTTCGTTATAAGCACCTCCCCTGAATGTGTGTCGGTAACTGTGTGTGTTTCTGGAAAGATGATCTTAACTTCTCTTCCCACTTTGTCACTGTCTTTTCACCATTCATATCTCTCTTTTAAATTTTGTTCTATGGGGTTTTTATATCGATAATCATTAACATGCCTCTTACCTTTGTGTAGAATTTTGCTAGTTCTAAAGGTGGTGCTTTGTAAGCAAGGCATGATCCAGAGCTCACTTCATCTTTCCATTGACTTCAGTAAGCATTTGGTCCCATCCTTCTGGTTCTACCTTCATGGATTTCCAACGTTTTAGTATCATTATCATTAATGAAATCTGTTTTGCAATAACTCTGCAGTAAGTGTCTTGCCAGTAGTCACATGGAATTAAATTTTGATAGTTTCAACCAATGGCCAAACTTCTCATTTCAGTGGGAGATGAAGTTTCAGTCACTGTCAATGACTCTCAAATCTGGGATGAGAAGACAGAGGGCTATTGTTCCCTCCAAGACAGACAGGGACTCATTCTGTTTTGATATATTTTGTGGTCAAGCAGGAGTTACGGTATAAACCTTGCATTGTATGTCTGATATTCTCCAGCTAAAATAAGACGTTATAGTTGTAGAGGCTTTGGTAAACATACGTTTAAAGGTTAAATGATAGATTATACAACATAGAAAATGGCAAATCGTATTTACCTATGTGCATACATAGCTCTTGTAAGACAGCAGACTGACCAGAGTGGCTTTGGACAAGAAAATTGATTGCAGTGGCTGTGCAATATTGATATAGCAAAGAGAAGTGTGTCTGGATTTTAACAGGACTGGACTAACAGATTGCAGTGATTTTCAACCTGCTAGTGCCAAAGGAGGCTTTTTTTGGTTCTGATTTTGGTACCACATTATAAAACATGGCATTTATTATAAATAAATCTACTGTAGTCATCATAATGAACTATCAAATAATTATCTCTGATAGTTACCCTATGTGAACTGGTTTTCATAATTTAATATCTTTAAATATGCTAAAAAAGTATATCTGTTTCCATGAATAGTGTGAGCAAAAGGCCCTGATAATTAAGTCATTTTCTCTTTGGGAAGAATAGAATTACCATCTAAAATATTTATAGGAAATATCTCACTGACCATATAATGTATCCAGTCTAGTTTCAAATCACCATTTCCTATAGCTTAAGTTCAACAGAAGTTAAAATATCTTTGCATAACATGAGTAGAAGTTAAAAGTGTTATTAGTCTCTGTTTTATCATGAAATTCTATTGTCAAGGATAAAATTCCCAAGTGTACCAAGCCAGGGGGGTGGGAACAACACTGAAAAAGAGGCACCAGATTTTCAGAGAAAGAAAGAATAATAAAAAAGTCTGATTAGTGTAGTTCAGGGTAGAAGTGCAGAAAAGCTGAGAGGAAGACTAAGATAACTAGGAGTTTTGATGCTGAGCTAGCAAAATTGGCATAGTTCAACTGAGAATCTGTTTTCCAAATCCATGCGGAAAGCACTCAGTCGTAAAAGCGTCTTCAGCATCTGCAGAAAGGCTGCGTCAGTTCTTCAGAAAACTCACTGGGTGCATTTTTAGGACCTAGATAACTTTCTGACTGTGGTCCTCTTGAGTCTGATCCAAAGCTTATTGAAGCCAATAGGATTTTTTTCACTGATCTCAGTAGGCTTTAAATTATGTGCTTGATCCTGAAGTTCTTAGACAACAGATGAGAAAAATTTAAATACTGTACTTGGAATTCTGCCTGATTAAGGACTGCAGATTTACATTATGAAATACAGCATACAGGCTCGACTGTATCTCCATCTTGATGCCAGCTTTGGCATCTAAATAGCTTAGAAAAATATACTGAAGTCTCCAGGCCTGTAAGAATTTGAAAAAGACTTTTGCTTTATGCTTGCAAAGAGTCCTGCATTGCAGCTATAGTCTGAAAAGTTACGTGAGTGCTGCATTTTCCAGAGTGTAGATGTTTTCCAATATTTCACTGTATTATTTTAAGAACTTCCTTACATTAAGCAGGTATCAGTTCATTATGGAGATAGAAATAAAAGATTAGGGATGAAAGTTAGCTCCCTCTGAAATCAGTAGCATCGGCTCCTCAGTACTGTAAAAAAATTAAAGGATTTAATTTCAAAGGTTGGTTCAGAAGACAAAAGCCTTTCCAATAAAAGGTGTGGCCAATATAGTTTCATACTAGAGGACTAAATAAATAGAGGACCCTTATAATTCCAGCTGCTTTTCAGCTGTACTGTTACTTGGTGAGGATATAAACAGTATATTTGAACAGTATGTGAAATTCTTCCAAATTTCTTAGAAACTATTAAAACTTTCACTAAATAATTTTAATTCTAAAAAGAAAATGGTTTTGATTTGTGCTTGTGTGTGATGCAGCCCAATGCTACCGTGCTTTAGAAAGGCAGATGGAAAGGACAAGGGAAAGCATCTAATCCACACACCACCTTTATAATAACCCTATTTATAATGTGGGCTGAAGATGGAGAGCTTTTTAAGTTAAATTGTGTGGACTTGAAAGCATCAATGCTGAATATTTTATGTGAAGCTTGTCAAGGGCCCTTACTAAAATAGCTTAAAAGCAGTATCACAGTTGCCTTCTTATAAGCGTTGCACACTTTCAAAGAAGAAACATGCTGAAGGGTTTTCAATATTGCCAGAACTTGGTGGATGTATTTTTTTAGGTGTCAGATTTTATGTGCTGTATATATGCATGCACACTCATGTGAACAAACACCTTTCTCAACACATTTTTGCAGAAGCTTTTATTTTATATAATGCATGATGTTCCCTAAGGTATAGTAATTCCTTTGTCGTAATTTTTTGGGTCTGGAGGTTTGATGCGGGTTTTTTTGTATTTAAAAGCTGAGAGTTGAAGCCAAGCAAGAGTTCCTCAGCATCCTGTTTTAGTTAAAGGGGGTTCAAAGCAGAACCTGCAATCCATCCCGGCTGCTTTAAACATCAGCCCATGGACGAGTTGTATCCTTTGC